>NC_060122.1:456056444-456383586 GCF_021461395.2 Schistocerca americana
TAGTGGACGCCCGAGCACTGTGACTGACGATCTTGTCGCCAAAGTTGAAACGATTTGTGGAAACCGTCGCTTCGAATAACGGAGCTTAAACTTTCCTTTCACTTTGTTGTTTGAAATTGTCACTCAAAAGCTAGGATCCCACAAAATTTGTGCATGATGGGTCCCCAAAATGCTTACAGAGCACCATAAAGAACAGCGAATGGGGGCAACTTTGACATTTTTGGAGGCCTACAACAAACATGGTGATTCATTACTGGATCGAATCGTAACCAGTGACCAGACTTGGTTGAAACACATCAATTGCAAGACAAAATTACAGTCCATAGAGTGGGGGCACACAAGGTCCCCCAAAAACCAAGAAAATGTTTTCAAACTTTATCAGCAAGGAAGTTGATGGTGACAGTGTTTTGGGATAGGCATGGTGTGCTTCCTATTGATTTTCTCGAACGTGGAGCAACCATAAATTCTGACCTGTACTGTCAAACGTTGCACAAACTTAGAAGAGCAGTTCAAAACAAATGCCGAAGGAAGCTGACATCCAAAATTTTGTTTTTGCACGACAATGCCCGAACTCACATGGTAAACCGCACTAAAGAACTCCTTAATTCATTCAAATGGGAAGTTTTCCCTCATCTGCCCTACAGCCCCGATCTTACGCCAAGCGACTTCCACTTGTTTCCCAAGATGAAGAACTGACTTGCAACGCAGTGCTTTGATGATGACGTGGAACTCCAGGCAGTTGTTACTCAGTGGCTGAAATCTCAGGCGGCAGAATTTTACGACGAAGGTCTTCCAAAGATTGTCCACTGCTTGATAAACGCCTCAATGTGTTTGGTGACTATGTGGAAAAGTAATATGTCGGTCGCTCTTTCAGATGTATTTAATAAAATGTATTTCTTGTGCTTAGTTTTTTTTTAATGAATAAACTTTCACTACTTTCTGAATAGTCCTCGCATTTCTCAAAAGTAACTGTCAGTTTTTCGGGAATAACTAAACATATCACAGACAAACATATCAGAGTTGGAAAGTACATCCATTTCGATCATCTGCTTCGTTTTACTTCTGAATTTCATTTTAAGATTTTGAAAGTATAGAAATACGTACTGTTCTTAGTGATATACCAGTAGTTAGTTAGTCAGCTGCACATTCCACTTATCATTTGTATGATAAATCTTAATGGTGTGGAACGAGTCACTTTATATTAACATTTTTTTTTGTAGCTATGCCTCCATGCTGATCATTTATTAGTTTTTTGCTTTTTAATTAAAAACAGACTAATGTTAAAAATTCCTGTTCATGCCCATTTACTCATTACAATAACAGACAGTCTTCTGCAGAATAGGAGGAGTTGTCAAAGAGAAACGTTTTTCAGTTTAGCTTCAGATTTAACCTTTCTGTCTGTCAAGCATTTTATATCACTGGGTAAGTGATCAAAACTTTTGGTTACAGCATTGTGAACACCTGTTTGTGATACGGACAACATTAATGTGGTATATTGACTGTCTTTTTTTCTGGTATTGTAATTATGAATACATTTATTTCTGTTGAAATGCAGCTGATTATTTATAACGAACATCAAAAGCGAAAAAAATTAAATGGTGAAGCGATTACATTGCTACTAACACACTGAGCAGCAGGCAGGCATGATAAAACGAATGTTGAAAAGTTTTCGACCAAACCCTCTTCAGAAAGCAACCAAAGTGCACGCACACACACACACACACACACACACACATACATATGGTCCCTGTCTCATGCTGTTCTGACCAGGACCTTCTTTAAAGAGGTAAGAAATGTGAACAGTGAATAATTATCTGTGTGAGGAATTTAGGGCTTGAGATGCTACAGCAACAACCTGAGCGGTTCTGTAGCCATGTGTTATGTGGAGACGAAGCCATTGATAACCACGTAGCTCGGATGTCGGACCGCTTGTGCATTTGATGGCAATAAAAAACAGGGATGAATAAAAGTAAACAGCACAACCGTAATTCGTACATACGAACGAGAATATTACTAGAACAGTTTCACTTAATAATGAAACTTCATTCTGTTAAACTTTAGACTACGATCGGATCGGTTAGTACATCCATAAACGACGCAAGCTGGCATTTTTGTTGAAACAACTACGTCTCCGCACAAACAAAGCAGTAGATTCTATTTGGCGTACAACCACAAAAGTCCCTATTGGTCGAAACTGGACACGGGGACGTCAGAGTGACTTCATGAGAAATATCAAAGTGGTGAACAATGGAGGTACGAATGCCGTGAATCTAATGTTTTAGGTTATATAAGAAGGTGGGCAACGGCTTAAATTTTGTGACGTAATGACAACTCCCTTCTTCTTTTTATCTCCATGGTCACGTCGTTCTTTCGACGCTGACGTGCCGTGTAGTGCGAATACTCAGGAATTCCTCTGACCGTCGACGCTAAAAAACGTATGAATCCACCTTTACTTGAACACCCCAGGACCAGAGATTGTAGCGACAACCGTGACGTGTCAGGTGAAATAAATTATTTTAATTTCCACTGCAAAAGTTAGGTAAAAATAGGATAAATTCGAAATAATATGAGACATGGGATCTTCAAAAATAGTAAAAATACGGATTTCTAGAGAAATATGGGATAGTTAGCAATCCTAACTCAATCGGTAACTACTGGACTACTAATGTAAAAGATTGCAGTTTACTCCTACATTACATGAGCGCTACGTTTTTTCTTTTATCGTGTTTTCACCTCTGAAAACGATTGACCCCCCCCCCCCCCCCACCCCCCCCGCCGCACCGTCCTCACACAACTTAACTGCAAGCAATAGTAGTATACTACTTGTTTGCGGACAAAGAAGACTCGTGACGGCTTGTTGAAGTTCCATCCAGTTTTACGCGGCTTGAGTCACTGTGAAGAACACAGATGCTGCGCTGTAGGTGTGTACTTTACATATGGACCCAAATACTTCAGTCGGGAAGCAAAGGAAAAAAAAAGGCTGAAATTCTAAGGTCGAAAATATGGCTTCTTTAGGAATTTGGATGCCTACAACTTTAAGAGGTGCAACCTGGGCTGTTAAAACGTCCATCGGTCAAGTTGAGGGTAGTTTTGGGAGGTTTCTTACATTCATGAGTACATGGCCTCAAAATAATGCAATAAAATCACGAACATGGTCAAATGTGAAGTTTGTAAACACAGTGTTGGAGGTGGCATTAAATTCGTATAGGCTTTTTCTATAAATATTCCGACAAAATTAGACTAATCTAGACGCAAGAAGCGACATTTTAACAGTCAGGGAAGAAAAATTGATGTAGTACCAACTTGCTATGCAGCTTTTGCCATTCACCTAGCAGTGGTTTACAGAATATGTAGTTTTGCATTTTCATTGATTAATTCATGACGTAATAGAGGGCCTCAATCATTCTGATATTTCATTTTTTTGGTACGGTACAAGTGTACGAATAAAAATGTTTCTTTGTGAATAACTAATCTGATACGGCGGAATTAATCGTAAATAGTAGGTATATAACTTCAGAAGAATCAATAAAAGGATGTTAATCATTAATACATTGTGCAAAAAAGATTTGCTTTGAACATACTTTATATTTACAAAGCAATGTATTTTTAAAACATTAAGTTTAAGATACTACACGATTTGTGTATTTCCTGTCAAGTTTAGTTCTTGGGACACGGTACATTCTCAATCTCGCCGGACAGTTATGTCATATAATGGTCACTTTAGGTTCTTGCCCCTTCTTGTATCCATTTAAGGGGACGCCCATAATTGATGAATATATTCTCCTGGAATTTTTATGCATACAGTATAACAGACTTATTTCTGGTTTATATGCATTCTTGTCCAAAATCCATTCACTCTCTGACAGTGGGCATCCGTCATACATCCGAGGAAAATCTCCTCAAACTAAGGAAAATAGTTACTGGGTGAAGGAAGACAACTGCTAATGTTACAAGTGTTAATCACGGTTACTTCTGATGATGAGTGTGCGAATTAAAATTCGCGTCTGATAAAATTGTAAGATATAAAAATACCCATAGATGACAGGTCACGAACCTTCGAAACGACAGAGGAAATTGACATTTGCCATTGAGATGCTCTTTCGGTGTTATTTCTGAGAGTGTAGTTATTGTTCATTTATTGTCTGTGAATGGTACCGATTAAAAGTAAAATTAATTTCGCGAGAAGTTTAGACTCACATTTTGAGCGTAAGGACTTCTGTCTCCAACACTTCTAAATTAGTGATACATCACACGACGAACTATATGTAGCTTAAACATGACGGTTAACTGTCCCTACAAATTAGTTATCTGCCTTCCAAAACAGGTGGAAAAATAATTAATTAACAAAGATTAAAAAAGGATACCACGTATCAGCCGCGGAGGGATACTAAGTTCTTTCCCAATATGTTGTTGTTAATGGGTAGCGTGATTGGTTGTGAGTCGTAGTGGTTTTGTTGTGGGTGTGAATGATGGCTGAAAGTAGTTTCAGCCTGTACAATGAAAAGTATTTCAAAAATGACCTTCGACTGTAACACGGAAATTACAATTACTGTTACATAAGTTTTCAAACGCTGAAGCAATGACGTCTTCCTGTGTTTATACCATGTTACACGCAGCTATCTTGGCTTACCTGCACATCGCAGTTACCAATGGTCAGTATTGGAACAGTGCTGTCACTTCTTAGAGAATTAATAAAACTGTTTATCGGCGTTGATCAATTATCACCCTAACCCCTGTAATACCCCACCACAAAGAAGTGACATTCATTTACTGACTGATAAAACTGGTGTTTTGATTTGACGTAACCGATGGTATGGCATCATATTACCGTGAGAAATTAAAACTACAGTTTACAAATAAATTATTGATTATTGCCAGGAAATGTGAGATGCTCATCGTGTACTCTTGAGCTGATGTCATGCAATTTTTTATACGTTCTAACAATACAGTTACGCACGTACTGCATTTCTAACACACTAATTGATGTTCATTTAGGAAAAAGTAGTAAGGCTTGCTGAACTTGCCCGTGTCATCATGAAAGAACCATGAACACTTTAGAGGTTTTGAGAAACTATCCATCCTTTTTATGACTGTACCACAACAATTATAATTTGTTGTCTTGTAACGACGTCACTTTGCAAATGGAACGAAACCGTGTTTTCGTTACCATTAGCAATATTGTACTTGTAACAGTTGGTTTCGAATGTGAACAGACTTACCTAATGGGGAGAAATTTATTACCACATTTTTAAATGGAGCCGACAAAAAATACCTCATCTTTATCCATTGGCCATTTATGCTATTTATGATTGAGACAAGAAAAATAACGAAATATAAAATAACTGAACTCTAGTTGTTCATTTTACATGTAGTTCACAATTCTAATAGACCTTTTAAACATGTTAGACACCATAGATATTTCACTGTGATAGTAGGTCTATTCGTTATCCCAGATTTGTTTTCCATTGGTAGGCCCAATCGTTTTGTGCCACCTGTTACACTATTCAGTCAAAATATTGAAATAACAGCATGCACAGATACTTCTGGTCTTTGATCTTGTTGCAAGCAAGTTTTTGTGGCTGACACTTTCCGTGCTTTGTTGTTCTGGGATTTGTTGATATTGAGACTGGAAAAAACAATACATTGATGAAAGTAAAACAGATTTCAGATTATTTCTGCAATTAAAATATGACTTACAGTAACTATTATAACATCAAAACATTTTAACGTGTTGTAGTGTGCATTGCTTCTGTCATCCTAAAACTGCGGTTTTAACTTTGTAGGATGAGAGTTACAGGGCTGCTTACTAGATACAAGATTTGTATTATGCTGAAGTTGCTATCATGAAGCATTAAAAATTAGTAATTAGGTTTGCCCTTTGATATGTTTTTAGCCATACAAATTCACTTTTTAAGTATCTGCAGTTTCATTAAATATGTTGGAAGTTTCATCATTTTGTTAAATTTTTATGTGAACCGAACTCAGCCTTACTGAATAACATTACTACATGTGCTTAATGCAGATTTTGCTCATATATCTTACAGAAATCCAACTTATCACTCATAATTTTCACTCCCTTTGGTGATATTTAGACGGTTAATTTCAGGTATTATTTGATGAAATGTTTCTTCCACTTCTATTGTTTTTCCTCATTTGACCACTTTGTTTAAAAAACAAATACATTAATAATCACTATAAATACCCTGAAGAACTGTAACATTTTCACAGAGATTCATGTCCTGTTGACATAATGCCCCTATGTAAAGAGATTTTGTAAGCATTGGTTTAGATAAAACCTAGTGTTTCATTGAAAACTAAAAGACAATCTGCAGTGAGTATACACCAAACGTCTGTGAGCTGAGCTGAGACTAGAATGCAAGTAGGCCTACTGGCATTTCACAGGCTATATGATACAAGGATGATGAAAGTCTACCATACTAAGTTATTTGAAGGTTTAGTCTGCCTTGTATATCAATATTCATAGAGGCTCTCGTGCTTATCCTCCTGGACTAGTACCACTGGGAGAAAGAATATTATAGAAGGCTTGAAAAGATGAACAAAATCCAAGAAGCTCTACCATATAAAAAAGATTAATTTTTTGTCAGTTGGAAGAGATTAAAACATTTGAGGCAGCATGACTGTTGTGGGTTTGGGGTGCCTAACAATGAGATTATTAGCAAATATGACTGTGTCTGAAGTACACAATGATAGCTCCACCAGTTGTTGGATATCTTTATCCAGAAATCATAATTACTAGTTTTGTGTAATTGTAATTGCTGTTGAACACAGGGCCCACCTTTGTACTTTAGTTGGCTTATTCTGATTGTCATCCCGATTCTTCTTCCTTTTTCACACACACACACACACACACACACACACACACACACAACGAAATTCAGTATGTGTGTTTGCCTTATAAATTGGTAGTGATATTAGTTAGGTCAAATAGTTGAAGATTACTGTATTTGGCTGGAAGCCTGGACATACTTGATCATTATTATATTGCCACTTTTTTGTTTCTTGCTATTGTTTGTCTGTTACTTTATTTGTGGTAATTACTATATAAAATGGAAATGTTGAATTTGTGAATGACAGTTTTGACTTGTTGAAAAATTGTCTTCATATGGGCTCATTTATCTCAAAAATTGTGGGTCACTGGATGTAGTCACTCCTCCATATAAACTGTGTTAATCTGATTTTGGGTATCTGTGCCTGTTGACAAACAGTAAGGTTACATAGAGAAGTCAGATTTACTACCAATGTCAGGCGATCAGTATTACAGGTAGGTGTTTATAGCAATGAAACACTGGAGGGGGAGGTTGTAAAACGTAGGCGGTGGGAGGTGGCAGCTCCATTATACTAACATTGTATTACTGTGTTAGCCTGACTAATTTGCTTGGTATGTGGGTTGCATATCCACTATACATGAATAATGCTGCCCTCTGTGAGTCAGTATTCTCCAAAAGACATCTCTGAATCAGTGAAAAACAGTGTGACTTACATCCAGTGTTGCTCATTTGCTAACATCACAGTCTGTGGGACCATTACAAAAGCAAATCATTAGCATCATTTTATAATCAGTTGATGATCACAATAAGACTGTAGTGTTTTCTTGTCCAGAAGAATTAGTCTTACTTGCTTTTGATGCCAACTCCTACAGCAACTCCCAATTTGAGAAGGGTCATGAAGAAATGAAGTGTCATCATATTTATGTATTTGTCCCGCCTTACCCCATGAATTTAGTACTGTCAGAGTGGCAGTGAGCCTTTTAAAATGTTATAAATACCAATGAGTTGACCTGATCACAACCAGAATGTTCAGTACTTTGGTGTTTCTTTATAGAAGGTAAATACCTTTCCCCATATGATGATAAAAAAATAAAAAATTATCTATCCCCGATCATTGATTTTTGAATCATGATTGTAGTTTGTTTTGTTTGGTGTAATGATCTACGACATCCAGCTGAACTTCAGGTGGCAGCCCAAATCCATTTTTGTCCATTGTTTATGTTTACCAGTCCTCCTTAATTTTTTGGAGATTGCTAAGATGATACCACCACTGCCATAACCTTCTTGTGATGTGTACCCCTCCTCCCCCTTCCCATGCTATTGACATAATGTTTTAAGATGGTGTGAGGGATATCATAGAAAATTTCTGCACCATGGGTAGTCTTACTTCCATTTATCACATCTAGTGCTTGCTTGCAACCATGTCACATTGCACCCTAACATCACAGTCACATCACACCTTGAAGGTAGCTTGGTGTGAAGAAAGTGTACACCATTACTTTGACTGTACTTTCTCCATTTCTATTAGTCAAGCATCATTGAAGAAGTTGCATGTACATGGCTGCAGTGCTATCAACTGAAATGAGCACAGACATGGTCCATCTCTTCCTCTTTGTCTTCTCTCTGTCTTTATATATACAGCATAACCAAACCTTTTCAGCATATTCTGACAGAACTTTAAATTCTATGCTTTCAGGTAATGGTATACATTATATGTGATCTATTGAATTTGAACCTTCCCGATATAGAAATTTCTTCTAAAAAGTTGTAGAGGTGGCTCTTAATATGAGCATTGTCCTGGTTACACTACATATTCTGGCAGATATTAATGGTATCCATTTCGATTGCTTTGAGTATGAGACATGTTGCCTTGAGTAGCAGCTCTTGTTCTGTGTATGGGCTGACTTTCACTTGCAAGAAAATTTACTTCATATCTGGATCTGTTGAAAAGTGAAGGATTTTGTCAATGAAAATTGAAAAGTGCACTAGTGCCTAATACTGTTTCTCCTGGCATTGATTCACATCCAGACACTTTTAAATCATAAAAATGCATCACACACAAATGCTACCATTTTACTAGCTCAGTTGACAACAGTTAAGCACTATGTATGCCATGGCAGTGGGGATTTGTTCTAGCAGTACTTATAGTCAGTTGTTATTGAAATCAGCAACAAATGATTAGATTTGATGTTGCATCAGTTTGTTTTTATTGGGAGTGTGACAATCAATCTCAAAACTTCACATTTTTTGTGGTCCTGTAAAACAGTTTGGTAAAACAACACTTCCAGTTATTTAGAGATTACCATATTATTCCAGAGAAATGATATTGGATATGTAGTTTGTGGATTTACACACCACAAAATCTTAGCAGCCTGTGTAAATGTATGTGACTTTATTTTAAATAGCATCATCACCATAATGATTCCTGCAAACTGAAGTCAGAAAATGATATCCAGAACCAATAATCTATTGTAAACATTCATATGCATAAAATTTTATGTTTCATCTAAGGCAGTTGTAATTCCATTCCTGTTGAAGGTAAATGTTTACATCAGTATGTATACCCAAAAATTCTTAAATATTCACCCATTCTGTACTGAAACATAAACAGGAACTGGCACCGCAATCCAAAGTAATTACATATCCAATAAAATTTGTATCAACAGACAAAAATTTTTGTCTGGTATTGCTATTGTTGCATGCATATTTTTGATGGGTACTTTTCAAGGGAAAATTTGTGATTGCTTTTTCATTTAATGTTTTTCTGTATTAAGCAAATGTTTAATACCTTGACACTTTGTATTTTAATTAATCATTTATCCAATCAATCAATCAAACATTTATTAAAATGTATTACAGCAAGTGGATTCGGAAAATGTTACAGTTGAATTTGCTTGCCTTGTACCACTTGATTTTGAATGACAGCTGCAGCCAGTTGGTCTAAATTATTTCCCAATTCTGGAAGTTGTGTGAATGACTTTTATTTTTCCATACAGGATCTACCGGTGTGTCCTCGTCTGTAATTGCTAACAGTTTTTTAATAAAACGAGTTTTATTCCATGGGATAGTAGTAGGAAAAAGGAATGTTGCAGGAATTGTGTTCAAAATTCTTTCCAAGCTTGCTGAACTCTCTGGAGATGCATCATCAAGCCACTCCCCCCCCCCCCACCCCCACCTTTTTTTGGGGGGGGGGGGGAGGGGGGGACACAATATTGTCATATCTGAGGAATGGGTTCTACTCAAATCTTGTGCACTATCCCGTGCAGCTACTATTTGCTTTGCGACCCTTCCCCCCTCTCCCTACTCCCTCCTAAACTGTCCATATTTTTTGGATAGCTGATGCCTACCCCAATCCACCCATATTAATTTGCAATATTTCAATGCACCGATAAAGCAAACTCACAACGTATATGCTTTTTGTTTGTTCCAATCCACCGATATTAATTTGCAATATTTCAATGCACCAATAAACCAAACTCACAACGTATATGGTTTTTGTTTGTTGTGAGGTGCTGTAGGATAGAGTAATTTTAGATCTGGCATACTTCGGTTGTTTATTTTGAGAAGAAGTCACTAAATTCCCTGTTACAAACTTTATACCAGCCTATCTATCTAACTTGTAGGTCGTTTTCGAAATGCAGATAGCTGGTGCTTCAAGCATTAGGAATAATTAAATGTTGTTATGGTTTCCTGGCTACAAATAATTAATTGATTATTGAGTTATTTGTTCCTTAGAGGAAAATACTTAAAATACATGTTTTAACGTCAGTATGTATGATGTAGAACATACAATGCAAACTTAAACTTGTACTCATAAAAGATTCTTTTCCGTTTCACAGCAACTGTAATTTTTTATGTAAAAGCTTTGAGACCCTGTTACATTTTACCCACATTTTTACACTATGTAGGAAAATTAAGTAAAGCTGTAATCAAAGAGAAACTCATATTGTTTATATGAAATTTCACTTTGATAAATATTAGTTGTAGTCTTAGTATCTGGAGAGCTCTTGTGATCACTTTTCTCACACACAAACAGTTAGATAAGAAACAGTGATTGTGCTGAGCTGTGGTGAGTGGTTAAATTATATTTGTTTTGACAAGAATAAAATAATTACTATTTTTAGAATTTAACCATTATTTTATTCATAGGTAATTGACTTATCTTTTATTCTTTGGCTGCAGCAGATTTCTGAATCATCGTATCAAAATAGCATTTCTCTCTCTCCTCCCTTTAATATTAAGCAAACAACTGTGAAGGGAAT
Source organism: Schistocerca americana (assembly GCF_021461395.2). Taxonomy (NCBI): domain Eukaryota; kingdom Metazoa; phylum Arthropoda; class Insecta; order Orthoptera; family Acrididae; genus Schistocerca; species Schistocerca americana. The sequence continues at coordinate 456,067,495 of NC_060122.1, forward strand.
GGCAGAGGGTACTTAGTATGATACCCATGTTAGGGTTTCTTCCCATTCCAGTTGCATATGGAGGGTGGGAAGAATGACTGCTTAAATATCTCTGTGCATGCATTTACTAGTCTAATTTTCTCTTTGTGGTTCTTACGGTTACAATATTTAGGGTGCTATATCTGCATCTGCATGTCTACTCTGCAGTTCACACTCCAGTGTTTGGCAGAAGGTTCATAGAGCTACTGTCATATTATTTTTCAACTCTTCAATTCTTGAATAGCATGTGGAAAAATTTAACACCTAAATCATTCTGTACTATCTCTGATTTCTCTTTTTTTAATTATCATCATCTCTCCCTACATAGGTGTGACTCAATAAAATATTTTTTACCATTTGAGGAGGAAGTTGGTGCCTGAAATTTTATGAAGAGCTCTCACTGTCATGAAAAACGCCTTTGTTTCAATGATTGCCACTCCACGTTGCTTACCATATCCTCAAGACTCACTCCCCTATTTTGTTATACTATAAAACAAGCTGCCCTTCCGTGATATTTTTTGATGCCCTCTGTCAAGCCTGTTTGTAAGGATCTCATTCATGCAACAAGGATGGATAGGTGTAGTGTAGGCTCTCTCTTTAATAGATCTTAGATCTGTTTCATGTTCTAGGTGTTCTGCCAGTAAAATGAAGTCTTTGCTTCGCCTTCTCCACATTTGGTTTAAATTGTTCACAGTTGTAATCCCTAGGTATTTAACTGAGTCAGCAACCTTTAAAGTTCTGTGATTTGTGATTTAAGGAAATTATGATGGAGTTTTTAGTACACTCTTATTTGTTAGTGTCAACTGCTACTTTTTGCATCCTGCACATATCTTCTCTAAATTGTTTTGCAGACTGATTGATCTCCTGAAGACTTTACTAGGTGGTAAACAGCAGCATCACCATCAATGAGGGCCACCTACACTTTCTCCTAAAATAGATTAAGATAGATTAAGAATGGCAGGAGGCGTATAACACTTTCTTGTGGGGGGAGGTGTCAGATATCACTTTTGTTTCATAATACTACTTCTCGTCAATTACTACGAACTGCCACTACTGAGACACTACAAAGGCATGCAATTTGATGTACAACTGCTTGTGAGAAACTGTGTCAAAAGCTTTGTGGAAGTCTAGAAATATGGAATCAGCTTTAGATTCCCTCTCAATAGCACTCTTTACTTTGTGTGAACAAAGAAACACTTGTGTTTCACAAGAATGATATATTTTGAATCCCTGCCAGTTATATGTCTATAGATAATTTTCTTTGAGGTATTTCATAATGTTGGAACACAGAGTATTTTTTGAAACCCTACTGCAAATTAATGTCAGCAACATAGGTCTGTAATACAATAGATTACTTCAGTTTTTTTTTTTTTTTTTGTGGGATCCATGTAACTTCCCAGTCTTTTGGTATGGATCCTTAATCGGTCAATTGGTTGTTTATAACTGTAAGAGTGGAGAGAAAGACAGAGTGCTACTCACCATAAAGATGGCACATTGAGATGCAGACAGGCACAGTGAAAAGATAGTTATGCATAAGCTTTTGGCTGACGCCTTCTTCAGAAAGGAAAAAATGCACACACATTTGCGCAAACAAGCACACCTTACACACCTGGACACAAGTGCTATCTCCCGCCACTCATGTGAGAGAGTCTTTCTTTTCTGAAGAAAGTTTTGGCTGAAAGTTTACACATGACAGTCTTTTCATTGTGCTTATCTGGAACTCAACGTGTCATCTTTACAGTGAGTACCAGTCTGTCGTTTTCATAATATTGTTGATATTCCAACCAGGACTTTTCATTGTTTGATAAGAATGTTGCTAGTACATCAGCGTACTCTGAAAAGAGCCTAATTGGTGTGCACTCTTTTCTGGAAGAGTTGACTTTATTAAGTGACATAAGTTGCTTTGTTGCAACAAAACTGTCTACTTTAAATTACTCATTTTGACTGCTGTTCTTGATTTGAATTCCAGAATATTTATTACATCTATTATGGTGAAAAACCGTGTTTAGTAACTCTGCTTCATTGGTGCTGTCACTGGCATCATTACCATTGCTATACGCACAGAGAAGTATTGAGTGTGTCTTACTTTCCATATGACCAGAATTTCTTCATTCGGTTTTGTTGTGGACGCTATGAAAAGCATCTTGTATTGAAGTCTGTACTAAGTTTCGAGCTTCCGTTTATGGTTGACGATCTTGGAGATTTTGTGTTTTTTTAAATTTGCCGTGCATTTGTTTGTTGCTGAAGTATAGATTTAAGTTCTTGCTGTAATACTGGTTCTCGAAATGTTGTAAGTATGTTTTTGGTTTGCATCTTATCTTTTAAGAGCTTGCCAATTCACATTTTTCAATATCTCTTTGATGCTTCCCCATGAGTCAGACAAAACATTGACAATTCATGCCGTCCTTCTTTAAAAGGTAAATATTGTTGGCGTGGTACTTAGTAAAATGCTTTTCAGTGGTCAAGAAATACTGCATTCATTGATCCATGGCTTTCAGGATGTAATGTGAGAAAAGATCATTTTGGGTTTTGCGTGATTGATGTTGTTGGAATTCATATTGGTTGGCATTGAGGAGGTCATTTTGTTTGAGATATCTCATTACATTTATGTTCAGAATAGGTTCTAGGCTTCTACAGCAAATGGATGTTTGTGAGATAGTTTTGTTGATCACTTCTGCTCCCCTTCTTTTGGACGGACATGACCTGTACTTTCTTAATCAAAGAACTGAAGTGGTATTATGGTTCAAATGCCAGGTGTGAATTCTGTATAGAACCTGTTAGGGATTCCATTGGGCCCTGGTGCCTTATTTAGTTTTACCAATTTCAGCTTTTTCGCTACATAATTGACACAAATATATGTGTCAATATTATGAAAAGGAAAGTTGTTACTTTTCGCAGATCTTTCGGCCAGTTTGGCCTTCGTCAGAAATAGACAACACACACACACGTAAATGCATCTCACACACACGACTGCAGTCTCGGGCAACTGATGCCACACTACAAGCAGCAGCACCAATACCACATGATGGGTGTGGCAACTGGGTGGGGGTAAGCAACAGGCTGGGGAGGGGGGGGGGGGAGGAGGGGGATGGATAGTAGGGTAGGAGTGGTGGACAGTGGGGTGCTGCCTGGGGGGTGTGCAGGTATGAGGTAGAGAGAGTGTAGGGCAGGTGTGTGCAGTCAGGAAGTTAGTCAGAGGACAGGGGGAGGTGGGGAAGGGGGTAGTAGAAAAGGAGAGAAGTAAAAAGACTGGGTGTGATAGTGGAATGATAGCTGTGTAGTACTGGAATGGGAACAGGGGAAGGGCGGATGGGTGAAGATTGAAGCCAGGAGGGTTATGGGTACGTAGAATACATTGCAGGAAGAGTTCCCACCTGCGCAATTCAGAAAAGCTGGTGTTGTTGGGAAGGATCCATGTGGCACAGGCTGTGAAGCAGTCGTTGAAATGAAGGATGTCATGTTTGGCAGCATGCTCAGCAACAGGGTGGTCTACTTGTTTCTTGGCGACAGTTTGTCAGTGGCCATTCATGTGGATAGACAGCTTGTTGATTGTCATGCTCATGTAGAACGCAGCACAGTGGTTGCAGCTTAGCTTGTAGATCACATGACTGGTTTCACAGTTAGTCCTGCCTTTGATGGGATAGGTGATGTTCATGACCAGACTGGAGAAGGTGGTAGTGGGAGGATGTATGAGACAGGTCTTGCATCTAGGTCTATTACAGGGGTATGAGCCATGAGATAAAGGGTTGGGAGCAGGGATTGTGTAGGGACAGATGTAGATTCGATGGATGGTGGAATACCACTGTGGGAGGGATAGCGGGCAGGACATTAATATTGTTACATTCCATCCTGGATTTTCCATTGTTTGACATATTATATGTCATTCATCTTTGGAGTGGTATGAGAAGTAAACTGGGGCTGTATGTCTGTATCTTCATATATGAAAATGGAATTCAGCATATCTGCTTTTATTTTGCTTTCCTCAACTTCAGATCCTGTGTCATCCATATGTGTCTGGTCACTAACTTTAGTGCCACTGACAACCTTTATGTATGACCACAGTCTCCGTGGGTTTCGTGAGAGATCTGTAGACAAGATTCTGCTTGGTAGTCATTGAATGCTTCATCATTTCGCACTTCACATCCAAGTGTGTTTCATTTGGCATCTGTATATGTAGCACCACACTTTTTACTGTCCCTAGTATGCAGTAGTCACTGTTTCCTTCAAAGTTTCTTAACAGTGGGTAGTCTTCAGCAGCTCACCATTCATTAGCTGGCTACAGCTTGGCAACCCCAGGGTTCCTGAGCTGAGGAGTAGTAGGCACTGCCAGTCCTCTGTACATGTAAGCTCTGGTTATGCTTCATTGACCACTTTATGATGTGGCAGTGTAATGTCTTGTGTCACAGGGAATGGAGATCATGACTGGACTGCGTGGATCATGAGCGTGGTAAAAAAATCTGTCTCGAGGTGTGCTGCACACTGAGATGCATGGCTGTTGAGGTGAAACAATCGTTAGTGGGCAAGCCCTGGGGATCCTGCCACATTTCAGTTGTATGTGATTTCTGAGGTTTGTTCAACTGAAACCTGGTCAGTGTGTCTACCTATGCCTTACATGTAAGGTGGCACCACGTAACTGCGGGTACGGTGGTGCCATCTACTAGTAGGGAGGCTGACACTAGCACCAGTGTGGTTTCACGCCAAAGGCAAAGAGAAGGTGGTCACACAAGTTATTGTCCACTACTCAGCATGCAGGCGAGTAAGCAGGAACAACGAGGAGTGATTTGATTTTTGGCAGCAGAGTTGAGTTGGAGGCCACAAAATGTATCAACAGATGAGGGCTGTGTATGGCGAGTACAGTTTGCGTCATTCAGGTGTTGTGGAATGACACAAATGATTCCTTGAGGGGCGCAAGTCACTTGAAGACAATGCTTGTCCCGGACAGGCTCATCGTGTCATCACTCCGGAAATTGTTGTGGAAGTGAATACTTAAGCCATGGACAACCACAGAATTACCTTGGACGAGATCTGTTGGTTACTGGGTATTAACATGGGCACCACCCACATCATAATGCATCAACACTTCAATTCACATAAAATCTGTGTGCAGGGGTTCCCCACCAACTGACCGCCGAACAGTGCAATACTCAAATGGCTCTGTCTTTGAGTCATCTACAGCATTATTATGAGGAGGAATATGGCTTTTTGTCACTTATTGTCACAGGTGACAAAACATAGTGTCACCATTTTGAACCGGATAGCAAGTGTCAGAGCAAGCAGTCGAAACTTGTGACTGCACCACTTCCAAAGAAATCAAAGATCGTGTACACCAGTTCTGGTAAGGATATGATGTCCTTCTCTTTTGACCACAAGGGCCCACTGCTTGTCGAGTTCCTGGAACAGGGAACCACCATCAGTGCCCAGTGTTATCAAGCCACTTTACAGAACTTTAGATGAGCCATAAAGTCAAAATGCCGAGGCATGTTGTCCAATGGCATTATCCTCCTGCATGATAATGCCCGCCCACACACGGTCTATGTGGTGAAGATGACATTGCAGCAGTTTCGGTGGGAAATGCTGGAACATCCACCGTTCAGTCCCGACCTTCCACTGTGTGACTTTCATGTGTTTGGACCTCTAAAACAAGCTATTTGCGGACATCAATTAGCGACGGACAACAAAGTGTGTGACTGCATCCTACAAGCTTCTTCGAAGATGAAATCGACTGGCTAGTGTCACAATGGGATAAATGTGCCAACAGTTTTGGTGACTATTTGTGTGTGTGTGTGTGTGTGTGTGTGTGTGTGTGTGTGTGTGTGTGTGTACTGTGTACAATACATTTTTGAGTTGATAAAATCATCACCATTACTTTACATTAGTGACCAGGTGTAGGCATGCGGGGCTCTGTCTAGGTGGACTTTTATTTCCCTAGCTGGTTGTGGGACTGACTTGGAACCATCGAAATTTCCTCTTCTTCCTCCCACCGAAATGGTGGGCCGCTGTTAGGTACCAACACCCAGTCTAACAAAAGGGCAGTTGTGGCAAGTCCATGTGATTCAGGGATTATTCAGTATGCTGTCATTTATAGTAACAGACTGCATGTTTTTGACCAAAAGGTGTTTTTAATAATAAAATGAAAATGGGCAGTTTTGAGAAGGTTTCACTGTTCTGTATCCAAAGGGGTTTAGAGGGAGTCTACAGCACTTTAAACTTTGTCAAGTGCTTCTGAAATGGGACCCTGTTAGCAGAAATGTTTAGTTCCCAACAAGTAAACAACCTCCAGAAAGCTGGGTGCCTTGACCAATATGCAATCAAAACTGAACTGCACAACACTCTGAACGACAGCAAAGGTGTCGTATCATGCAGAGATCTACTTGATATTCTCAAAGAGGAACTGAAAGCTGAGTGGGCCAAAGCAAGCATTTTTTATGTGCAGAACATCATGGAAAGGGTGGATGGTGATCTTATCAATTCAGACTTGTTTATTATTTCATTTAACAGCATGAAAATTCCAGCACATGTCAATTTAGGTTACCTTTGCCTAATGGTGCAGCCATATTTCCTCAACCCATTTCAAATGCTGGCACGTTGGGCACACTACTCTTGGTTCCATGCGGCTAGCCACCTGTGGCAAATCCAGTAAGGCCACTCACGAAGGAGTTTGTTGTTCACCTCTTCTGAAGTAAGTCAGTTGCTCTGGGGGTCGTCCTTTCTGGAGTAGGGATTGCAATGCCTTCCTTGAAGAAAGGAAACTCCAGGAGATAAAAATGACAAAGCGCATTCTGTATGGTGAAGCCAAAAAGATCTACAAGGCCATGCAGCCACCCATGCTCGCTGCCTGTTTTGCTTTCGTTCTCAAATAGCTAGTCCAGAAAACTGATGCTGGTACACAAACAATTAAGTGTCAATACTAGTCCAGCATTTGTCATTACACTTGTGCCATTGCAGTTATGTCAAAGTCCATACCTCCCCTTAGAACATCAGAAAAGGCTGTGGTTGCCGCTGATACGGAGCGCTCTGCCCTTCTAAAAGTACAGTCTGACCCACCGTGCAGCACTGTCACTACTACAGCTGTGGTTGTGGCTCTGAAGCATATCCAGGGCAAAAAATCAACGGCAAAGGCAAAGAATCAGCTGCTGATGTAGACGGGAAGTAAGCTGTCTGACGACATCGATGTTGCTCTGTCTGACATCTCTCACAATTTGTCTTTGGAATCAATGTACTTTGGTGTCAGCCTAAGGCACTCATCTTTCACCAAGACCAAGCCTCCACCCAGTAAAGGCTTCCCTCCTGGGCAGAAAGACAGGGTGAAACTGCATACCCAGTGATAAATGGCTCCCATACTGCAGTGGAACATTAATGCATCCAGGACACATGTGGAGGAACTGAAACTCATAGCACAGAGACACCCCCTGTGCCTATGTTTGCAGGAAACACTTTTTAAAGTGTCTGGTGCCCCTGTACTATGGGGATATAGGCTACTCTTTGTTGCAAGTATGACCTGACTGGGAAACGGGCCAAGGGAGGGGTTGCTGTGTTTGTCACATCTCCTCTGCTGTCTCCTTGGTTACTGATCCACAAGCTGTAGCTATTGCAGTTCATGTGAGTCAGAAGATTACTATCTGCTCACTGTACTTACCTCTACAGGATGTGATAGACACTGGGGCTCTCGCAGATCTTATAAACCAACTCCCCTACCCATTTGCCCTACCGGGTGATTTCAATGCCCATAATGTATTATGTGGCTTGACCTATACTTGCCCTAGGGGTCGAGTCTTGGAGAACCTCATGACCTGTCAGGAGCTGTGCATCCTAAACACAAGAGGTCCCACTCATTTATTAGCTACTACTGAGTCGTCCTCAGCCATGGACATCTCTTTTTTTCTCTTCGGTCTTTGCAGACTCTGCTCAGTGGGAAGAAACTGATGACCCTCATTCCACTGACGATTTCATACTATGGATACAGCTACTGGATGGAGCATTACTTGAACAGAAGCTATGGAAATGATGGTCAGCAGGGCTAACTGGATGCTGTTCAATGAGATGGCTGTGTTCAAACATGCAGGAATGGATGGACCACATCACACAATTAATCCATTATGCCACTGACTTAAACATCCCAATGTCCTCAGGTCATCTTAGGAGGCATGCTGTATCTTGGTGGACTGATGAGTGCTGCTCTGAAATCCGGGACAGGTTCGTGGCTCTTTGACAATTTAAATACTGCCTAACAGCATATAACCTCACAGCCTTTCAATTCATGAAAGCCAAGGCTCAACATGTACGTAAGCAGAGTAAGAAAAGGTCATGGCAAGTGTTCCTGGACTCCATCAACCATTCCACTTGTTCTACAAAATTATGAGAAGGCATTGGGAGAATTTCTGGTAAACACAGTTGTTTCCCAATAGCAGCAGTGCTGAAACAGAGGTGCCTCCAAACAATACCTGGAGACATCGCTCAGATGATGACAGAGCATTTTGCAATGGCTACTGCCGATGCCATCCAGGATACAGTGTTCCACCATTACTGTGCCACTGTATAGAGGGGTGAGTTGGACTTCAGACCCTACAATTCTGAGTCTTACAACTGCTCTCTCACCATGCGGGAGCTGGATTCAGCACTGCCTGAGACTTTTGATAGAGCAGCTGGTTGTGACCAAATCCGATACAGCAAGCTTTGATATTTTCCAACAGTGTCAAAGGAAAAACTCCTTGAATGTTTTAATTTGATGTAGCAGAAAGCTCACTTTCCCACCTCGTGCAGAGAGCAATTTTGATACCTATCCTCAAATCAGGAAAGGACCACAAATGGACCAGTAGTTACTGGAGTGTCACCTTAATGAGCTGTATATGAAAGACCCTGGAGCATATCGTAAACTGTTGTTTGATGTGGTTGTTATAGATCAGGCAACTCTTTAGCTACTCTCAATGTTGATTCCAGAGATGTCAGTCCAATGTCAACAACCTGGCCCTGCTACAGGTGACTATTCAGCAGCCTCACCTACAAAAACATCACTGTCTTTGGTAGAGTCTTTGACATCGGTAAGGTGCATCAATGGGATTTTTGTGGCCACCTCCCCATCTACATATGGTCTTTCCTGTCTGAGCAGTTTTTTAGGTCATGAGTTAGTGACATGATGTTGGATTGTTTTGAGCAGAAGAATAGTATCCTCAGGGCAGTGTTTTAAGTGTTACTCTGTTTTCCATAGCCATAAACAGAATCAAGTTTATGGTAAGGGGTCCAATACAGTGCTCCTTATTTGTGGATGATTTTGCTGTTTCCTGTTCCTTTTGCAGTGTTGCAACAGTGACTCATCAGTTGCAAGTTACAGTGTGGAGGTTAGAGAAGTGGGCTGCAGAGATGGGTTTTTAATTTCTGCAGATATATGTATGTGTGACTATTTCAGTATTTCTAGTTGTATTTTTAATTTACCTGACTTGCATATGAGTGATGCCATTCTACTTTTTAAAGGCTCACTGAGGATTCTGGGCCTCATTTTTTACTCCAAATTGTCGTGGTTACCACACCTGAGAGAGACCTGAAAGCCAAAACCCAGAATCCACTGAATACTTAAAAGTATCTTAGCCACAGGTCTTGAGGAGCAGAGTGTGTGTGCTTCAGTTTTATAGGGCTTTTGTGTGATCCAAGCGAAACTATTGGTGCACAGGATATGGATCAGCGGGGTCCTCTTCTCTGAAGATTACTAACGCACTCCATCTTGAGCAGATGAGGCTGGCCACAGGTGCGTACAGGACCAGGACCATCTCTATACCCAATCTTTGCTGAGGCTGGGGAACTGCCACTCGCCATTTGATAGCAGCTCCTCGTGATGTGTTAGATATGCGGATTCCTCCTTGATTCTAATTCAGCTTTAGACCGTGCTGTTGCTTATGCCTTTTCTCCAATCGTCCATGAGCAACAAGGCTGTTTCGGATCCATGTGCAGCATGTGCTGTAGTCACTTGGTTTGGAGCAAGTATAACACCAACTCCAGGGTTTTAACCATCTGCCACCCAGTTATTGTAGGAGCACAGAGTGATTTCAGAATTAGTGCAATACAGGAGGTATTGCAATCCTGTATATTTTTTTAATACATTGTTTTTTGACATTTTAACCGAGCACCACAACTATGAAATTGTATTTACAGATGGATCTAAGCAGGGAGACCCTGTTGGTTGCTCTGTTGTTTTCCCTGATTGTATCCTCAAGATCCGACTGCCTCAAGACTTTTGTGTGCAATTATATGCGATCTTGCAGCCACCTGAGCAGATGGGACATGTTTTGAGTGCTAAATGCCTTGTCTGTTCCAATTCCCTAAGTGCCCTTCACTCTGTAAAACACTTGCATCCAGCAGATAAAGTTTTTCAGAATATCCAGGATGCCTTTCTGTGACTATAAAGGCAGGGAAGGAGATGTCTCTCTGTTTGGTGTCAGGACACATGGATATTGTGGGGAACAAAAGAGTGGATAGAGCAGTCAAGGAGGTACGTTGTGATCCTCAGTTAGTTCACTGTCCAGTACCCTATATACTCTCACGTCGCTGTTGAGGTGCAGAGACATGTGTCAATCGGAATATGAATGACTGTAAATGACATATAATAAGCTGCGTCTAGTGAAGTCCACTATGCGATTGTGACATACCTTCTTCCAGGCAGGCAGCGGAATGAGGTCCTCCTTACTTGTCTTTGCATAGATCACAGGCCTATGATGCATAGTTTCTTGCCCTGGAGAGAGGACCCTCCAGTGAGCAGTGCTTGTGGCCACAGATCACAGTACACCACGTTTTACTACGCTGTGTTTTATTTTCAAACCAAAGGGCAGCAGCTCATTTGCCAACAGATTTGCTGTCTATTTGAGATGACAATCAAACAAATGTGGTAGGACCTTTAAAATTGTGTGAGCTGTCTGACTTGTTCCCTGAAATTTTAGGGTTTCACTTTTAATGTGTTATCATTTACCAAGATGGCTGGCTCATCCGTGTTTTTGGTATGGGATCAGCCAGTCACATATTGCTGTGAATCTCTCTTAGTTTTCCTCTAGTCTTCATTGTGTTTTAATGGACTGTTTTTGCACATCTCCTCATTTGTGGCACAGTTTTCCATATTGTGAGCTAATGTGACTGAGCGGGTGATTGTGGGTGAGATAGGGAAAGAGTGGTTGTAATTTTATCTCAGTTTGGCTTTTAATTCTCTTATCACAATTTCTGCATTTTAACCAAATGTGTTTCAATTGATCTTTGGGAGAGTGCTGTTAACCCCAATGTTGAACATCCCAAACCACAAACATGCATGCATTGCAGTGTGTATATTCCCATCACGATCTGTTCTACTCCCGGAAATTCCAGGATGCAGATGACCTTTCAGTTTCATATCAGCGTGAAGGTCTTTCTTAATGGGGACCACCTAACAAACAGTGTCACAAAACTTTATGAATATTTTGAGTCATGGCGATGTAGACCTTATGTTTCTAAAAACAGAAGTATGTTTTTTCCATCTCTATTTATGTAGCATCAGCAAAAAACAGCCAATAGTTTGGTCCTCTTGCCACAGTCAAATACAATAAGCCAAAAACCTTAGTGTCACATTAGACAAAATGCTGACTTGCCATAAACACCTTTCCAACCCTACTAAGAAGCTACAAATACAAGTGAACCTTATGAGGGAACTGGCAAGCAGTACATGGGAAGCAAATGCGTCAGTTCTCCTTGCAGCACCACTTGCGTTGGTACACTCTGCAGCAGAATATTGCACAGCAGTTTGGCTCTGCAGTATTCATGTGAAGAAAGTTTATGTTCACTTGAATACAGCTCTGACACCCAAACCTCCAAATGTCAGACACTCAGAACAGTGCCAAACATTGTGTGTCAATAGAATACCAACCAAAACACCAATTTAGTTTGTGCTGTGTGCTGTCATCCAGTAGAAGATGCGTAAACAATAATTAAAAGTAGCATCATAACTACGGAGTACAGGCAAACCGTGTCTGTGAGCTCTGAATGAGATCATCTCTGGTAGGTGAATTGGTAGAGTGTCAGATTATTGTACTAAAGGTCACGAGTTCGAAACCCACTGATGGTGATTCTTTTTTTTTTTTTTTTTTTTTTTTTTACAGCTTACGCTTGAAATTGTTATATGGGTGAACATTTTTCTGTCATGTTAAAGGATGTTTCAGAGTTTGTAGCAATGTTCGTTTGGCAGTCTGCTTTTGCTTTGTTAGTTGACTGTAGCAAACCTATAACATACATTTGTATAGATAACACCACACCTATCTATCAATACTGTTGAACATCTGTCCAGCTCACCTTCGTCAAAAAGCAGCTTTGTACAACCTTTGTCAGCAAATTTCTAAAAATTAAGATCTCCCTCTTCACGAATATTTACCATCACTGCATAGGAAACACCTCAAATCCAGAAGCCCAGCATATGAAGAATGAATCCAAATGCTCTTCACGGGATTCAACCAGTATACTGAATGGAAATGTGAGTGGCAAGACACAGAAACTTGGAACCATGAACATATTGATCAACCCTGCTGTTAAAGTTCCAAGCTTTCTCAATCCTAGGGTGGTGTGGTTACAGCTCAATAGATTTCAACTGAAGAAGATACTTGCACATATAACGTGTGCAAGAGGGCCATTTACACTGACAGTATGGGTGACTGGAGATCATTTGGGTGACTGTGGAGGTATACAGACAGTGGGCACAAATTGCTCTAACAGACAATTCCCTCATGGTATTAAGACTTTACCTGAAGCATCTACATCTACATCTTTGTAGATACCCCGCTAGTCACTGAATGGTGCATGGTGGTGGGTACCCTGTACCACTACTAGTCATTTCCTTTCCTCTTCCACTCGCAAATAAAGTGAGGAAAAAATGACTGTGTATATGCGTCCATATAAGCTCTAATTTCTTGTATTTTATCTTCGTAGTCCTTACACACTACCGAGCGAGGCGGCGCAGTGGTAGCACACTGGACTCGCATTCGGGAGGACGACGGTTCAATCCCGTCTCCGGCCATCCTGATTTAGGTTTTCCGTGATTTCCCTAAATCACTTCAGGCAAATGCCGGGATGGTTCCTTTGAAAGGGCACGGCCGATTTCCTTCTCCATCCTTCCCTCACCCGAGCTTGCGCTCCGTCTCTAATGACCTCGTTGTCGACGGGACGTTAAACACTAATCTCCTCCTCCTCCTTACACGCTGTGTATTTTGCAGCAGTAGACTCTTTTGGCAGTTAGCTTCAAATGCTGGTTCTCTAAATTTTCTCTATAGTGTTTCTCGAAGAGGACATTGCCTTTGCTCCAGGGATTCCCATTTCGATTCCCAAAGCATCTCTGTAACACTTACATATTGTTTAAACCTAGTGATAGCAAATTTAGCAGCCCTCCTCTGAATTGCTTCAATGTCCTCTTTCAGTCCGACTTAGTATGGATTCTAAACACTCTAGCAGTACTCAAGAATAGGTCGCACCAACATCCTATATGCAGTCTTCTTTACAGGTGAATCATGCTTTCCTAAAATTCTCCCAAAAATCTGAAGTTGACCATGCACCTTCGCTGCCACAGTTCTCATATTATCATTTTATTTCATATCGCTTTGCAACATTACGCACAGATATTTAAACGACTTGACGGTGTCAAGCAGGACACTAGTGATACTGTATCTGAACGTTACAGGTTTGTTCTTCCAATTCGTCTGCATTAACTTACATTTTCCATTTAGAGCTAGCTGCCATTCATCACACCAACTAGAAATGTTGTCGAAGTTGTCTTGTATCTTTATTATGAAAAGGAAAGTTGCTACTCTCCATATAGTGGAGATGCTGAGTCACAGTGTGTGTGTGTGTGTGTGTGTGTGTGTGTGTGTGTGTGTGTGTGTGTGTGAGACTGTCATCTATTATTGATGAAGGCCTTACTAGCCGAAAGCTTTATTTGTGACAGTCTTTTTGTTGTGTCTATCTGCGACTCAGGGTCTCCGCTATATGGTGAGTAGCAACTTTCCTTTTCATTATATTGTTACAGTCCATCCTGGATTTTCCATTGTTTGATTGTCTTGTATCTTCCTACAGTCACTGAACTTCGATGCCTTACCATAGTATACACCATGGAATCATCAGCAAACAACCACAGGTTTCCGCCCACCCTATCCGCCAAATCATTTTTGTATATAGAGAGTAACAGTGGTCCTATCACACTTCCCTGGGGACTCCTGACAATACCCTTGTCTCTGATGAACACTTGCTGATGAGGGCAACATACTGGGTTCTAAAACTTAAGATGTCTTTGAGCCACTCACATATCTGTGCACTTATTCCATCTTCGTTAACAGCCTGCAATGGGGCACTGTGTCAAATGCTTTCCAGAAATTGAGAAATATGGAATCTGCCTGTTGCCCTTCATTCATAATTCACAGTATTTCATGTGAGAAAAGGGCAAGCTGAATTTTGCACGAACAGTGCTTTTAAAAAGCTGCTGATTCGTGGACGTAAGCTTCTCAGTCTCAAGAAAAGTTTATAATACTTGTACTGGGAATATGTTAATGGATTCTGCAGCTAATTGAAGTTAGGGATATTTGTCTGTAATTTTGCGGGTCTGTTCTTGTACTCTTGTTAGGTATTGGAGTCACCTGCACTTTTTTCTAGCCACTTGGGACTTTGTGCTGGGCAAGAGATTCATAATAAATGCAGGTTAGGTAAGGGGCCAATGCTGTAGAGTACTCTTGTGTAAAACCGAATTGGGATTCCATCCGGACCTGATGATTTATTTGCTTCCAAATCTTTCAGTTGTTTCTGTTCATCTACATCTACATCATTACTCTGCAATTCACATTTAAGTGCTTGGCAGAGGGTTCATCGAACCACAATCATACTATCTCTCTACCATTCCACTCCCGAACAGCGCACGGGAAAAACGAACACCTAAACCTTTCTGTTCGAGCTCTGATTTCTCTTATTTTATTTTGATGATCATTCCTACCTATGTAGGTTGGGCTGAACAAAATATTTTCGCATTCGGAAGAGAAAGTTGGTGACTGAAATTTCGCAAATAGATCTCGCCGCGACGAAAAACGTCTTTGCTTTAATGAGTTCCATCCCAACTCGCGTATCATATCTGCCACACTCTCTCCCCTATTACATGATAATACAAAACGAGCTGCCCTTTTTTGCACCCTTTCGATGTCCTCCGTCAATCCCACCTGGTAAGGTTCCCACACCGCGCAGCAATATTCTAACAGAGGACAAACGAGTGTAGTGTAAGCTGTCTCTTTAGTGGACTTGTTGCATCTTCTAAGTGTCCTGCCAATGAAACGCAACCTTTGGCTCGCCTTCCCCACAATATTATCTATGTGGTCTTTCCAACTGAAGTTGTTCGTAATTTTAACACCCAGGTACTTAGTTGACTTGACAGCCTTGAGAATTGTACTATTTATCGAGTAATCGAATTCCAACGGATTTCTTTTGGAACTCATGTGGATCACCTCACACTTTTCGTTATTTAGCGTCAACTGCCACCTGCCACACCATACAGCAATCTTTTCTAAATCGCTTTGCAACTGATACTGGTCTTCGGTTGACCTTACTAGACGGTAAATTACAGCATCATCTGCGAACAACCTAAGAGAACTGCTCAGATTGTCACCCACGTCATTTTTATAGATCAGGAACAGCAGAGGTCCCAGGACGCTTCCCTGGGGAACACCTGATATCACTTCTGTTTTACTCAATGATTTGCCATCTATTACTATGAACTGCGACCTTCCTGACAGGAAATCACGCATCCAGTCGCACAACTGAGATGATACCCCATAGGCCCACAGCTTGATTAGAAGTCGCTTGTGAGGAATGGTGTCAAAAGCTTTCCGGAAATCCAGAAATACGGAATCAACCTGAGATCCCCTGTCGATAGTGGCCATTACTTCGTGCGAATAAAGGGAATCAGGGATGCCTATTACTATGTCGTCCATATGGGAGTCAATATTGAGGCATTTTCGTATGATTATTCTTTGTGAACGATTTCTTGAACATGAAATTTGAAAATTCAGCTTTCATTTTGCTCTTTTCAATTGCCACACTGGAGTGGTCAACAAGGGACTTAGACCCGTGTAGTGATTTTACCCAGGACCAGAATTTTCTTGGGTTCCCTGGCAGGTTTTTTGCAAAGGTGTGACAGTGGTAGTTGTATGCTTCACGCATAGACATTTTCACAGACATGTGAATCTCTACTAACCTTTGCTTGTCGTCATTTGTGCATTCTCTTTTGAACTGAGAGTGCAACAGCCTCTGCATCTTCGGTATCTTCCAGATTTCATTATTAAGCCATGATAGGGCACAATTTACAATCTGCTTAAACTTTGCTCATAATTCCTCTACAACCATCTTACTGGAACTAAATTATGTCAGTTCACCGTCTAAGTGAGATGCCAACAACTGCTTATCTGCTCTATGTAGCAGAAACACTCTTCTAGCCTTCTTGGCTGATTTATTGACTTTCATAATCATAATTGCTATAATGACATCATGATCGCTAATTCCTGTTTCTATACTGACATTGTTGATGAGGTTCAGCCTATTTGTAGCTACAAGATTTAATATACCGGGTGATCGAAAAGTCAGTATAAATTTGAAAACTTAATAAACCACGGAATAATGTAGATAGAGAGGTAAACATTGACACACATGCTTGGAATGACATGGGGTTTTATTAGGAAAAAAAAAAAAAAAAAAAAAAAAAAAAAAAAAAAAAAAAAAAAAAAAACTAAGTTCACAAAATGTTCGACAGATGGCGCTGGACAGCAAAACATCAGTGACTGCGCATGACAATCGTGTATAAAAGGAGCTGTAATGAGAGAGAGTATCAGATGCGCCTGCGGTCGCAGCATGTTGATGTTACCTGAAAAGGTGCTTTTAGTGAAGCTGTATCATCAGAATGGGGAATGTGCTAGTTCAGCGTTATGATCCTATCGGCATAGGAAGGGGATTCGAACGGGTAAAGGTCTGTTGACAAATGCAGCTGTGGCGAGAATAATTTTGAAGTTCGAAGCCACGGGTTGTTTAGACGATAGGCCCCGTAGTGTCTGACCGAGTGCAAGACGTAATGCTGCTGAGACAGTTCAGGAAGAAATGGAGACTGTAGTGGGCTCGTCTATGCACGGGGAAGTCAGTGCTTGTGCAGTCGCATGTTGCACTGGCATTCCATACACTACTGTTTGGTTGGCACTTAGGCGTACCCTCCGATGCTATCCGTACAAAATCCATCGGCATCATGAACTGTTACCTGGCGATTTGGTGAAGCGGAGGGCATTTGCGGTGTGGGAGTTTCAAAAGATGGCGGAAGATGACAATTGGTTGAGTAACGTGTTGTGGACCGACGAAGCTCATTTCACGCTCCGAGGGTCTGTCAACGCCCACAACTGCAGAATTTGGGCTACCGCAAATCCTAGAACTGTCATGGAAACTCCATTGCACACCGAGAAAGTCACGGTATGGATTGGATTTACCACATCTACCATTATCGGGCCTTTTTTCTTCAAGGAAATGCATGATTCTGGTTTTGTAAGTGCTACCGTGACGGGTGAGAGGTACGCCGATATGTTACAGAATCGCATCATCCCCAGGCTGGCTGATAAACACCTGCTGGAACGTATGATGTTTATGCAGGATGGCGCTCCACCCTATATTGCTGGATGCATGACAGATCTCTTGCGCGTGTCGTTTGGTGATGATCGTGTGCTCAGCCGCCACTTCCATCATGCTTGGCCTCCCACGTCCCGAGACCTCAGTCCGTGCAGTTATTGGCTTTGGGGTTACTTGAAGTCTCAAGTGTATCATGATCGACCGACATCTCTAGGGATGCTGAAAGACAACATCCGATGCCAATGCCTCACCATAACTCCGTACATGCTTTACAGTGCTGTTTACAACATTATTCCTCGACTACAGCTATTGTTGAGGAATGATGGTGGACATATTGAGCATTTCCTGTAAAGAACACCATCTTTGATTTGTCTTACTTTGTTATGCTAATTATTGCTATTCTGATCGGATGAAGTGCCATCTTCGGACATTTTTTGAACTTTTATATTTTTTTGGTTGTAATAAAACCCCATGTCATTCCAAGCATGTGTGTCTATTTGTACCTCTCTATCTACATTATTCCATGATTTTATTCAGTTTTCAAATTTATACTGACTTTTTGATCACCAGGTATTTTTATTGAGTTGAGCTGCTGAACAACCTGCTCAAGACAGTTTTCAGAAAATGTGTTCAATAGTATTTCACAGCAGTGAATCTATAGACATCCCAGTCTATACTCCATAGGTTAAAGTTGCCTCCAACTAGTATCTGATGAAGCCAGCAGAAAAATGCTCCCATTGTAGCACGAAAAATTGAAATATGTTCCTGTTTATTTAAAAGACTGTGGCTGAAAAATGGGGAACCAGCTGCCTCATTCTACCTTCCTCACCACCTTCAAAATGTTCCCAAACATTTAGGCAACTGAACATATTCATGCTTTTTTAACACACAACTCACCTTGAACTACCATGATCTCCCCTAACTGTAACTCACTCACACTCACTCACTAGTCCAAAACTGTAAACGACTCATACCCATCCATTTCCAGCTGCCCTTTTGCACTCACTCATTAAGCCCAACTCGATGTCATCATCTCTTTGTGTCTCTCTGTCATTGTCTCCTGTGTCACAGTCACAACCCCTTTGATCTGTCCTACTCCTACAGTCTCCTCTCTCTGTCACTGTCTCCCTCTTCCTCTTCCTCTCTTTTAAAGCTAATACCTCATTCCTTCCTTCCTTCCTACTGCTGCTGCTGTCTCTTCTCACTGTCACTGTCTCTCTCTTCCATGTCGTCATTGTCGTATACTTTGTCTTTCATTATCACTGGCTCTCACCCATTTCCACTTTCTCCTACTCTTTATTCCTGCTCTCCCACACTGTTTTGTCACTGTCAACTATGTTCTGCCACTGCGTCCCTCTCTTTCTTTCACACTGTCATTGCCTCCTTTGTTCATTTTGATAACACAACCACTGTCTACTGTCTCCCAACATATATTACTTTTCCACTGCTACTATCTTCTTTTCTCTCAGCATAAAAAACTGTGAATATGTTCACACGCCAAGATTTTTGGGAAAATTTTTAAAGGTGCTGAGGAAAGTAAAATGAGGGACCTGGTACACCACTTTTCAGTCAAAGTCTTTTAAATAAATAGGAACATATTTACATTTTTTCTGCTGGTTCCTTTCTTTTCTCTGCTGCAGCAGGGCATATAACTCATATGAAAAGAAATGTATCAATCAGTAAAATTTAGATAGTTTACTTATGTGAAACTGAAAGAATTCAAAACTAATTTTACTCCTCATACTGGATTTTATGAGCAAAAAATTTTGCATGTACTTCGTTACTACAACATGGAGTTTCCAAATGATAATGGAAATACTTTATAGTATATTTCTCTAGGCTAAAACACTTTATAAAGTACTTTTTCAGTACACAATGTTTTTTTTACATGCATATTTTATGGGTAACTTTGAACCTCAGCATCTCGGAAACAGATAAAGATACGAAGAACACTTTCAAAGCTTTTCAAGCTTGGGGTCTTAAGAATACATCGTACAAATTACAGCCATTAGTTATGCATAGCCATTTTTTAATCCACAGCTGGGTTTCGGTACCCAAATAAAAAGTTCTTGTCATGTTTTTAGGTAACAGATAAAGATTTTTGAAAATGCAGAGATGGCATTCTAGAGAAATGTCTAGAGAATTTGCTGTGGTTATTTATAATTTAGATTTCGCCTCATACTCGATTTTATGTGTAGAAGTAGGGTAACACAGTACCTCTGTATCTTGGAAATGGATGAAGATATCAAGAAAATTTTCAAATTTGTTTGAGATCAGGGTGTTAGGAATATATCATAAAAATTTCAGCCATTTTCTGTGCATAGCTACCTTGGAATCCTCAGCAGGATTTTGGTCTGCTGGTGACAGCAAAAATATAGTAAAAGAAAACTCATCTCTGGGTTTTTCAGTGGAACCCCCGATGAACTAATGAACTAATGGTGCCTGCATAAGTCCCATCAAGCCCACCATAGACCACTTCAAATGCAAAGAGAACCAACCAAATTGCTCCATTTGCCTAAGCAGGAGGGAATGTGTAATATTCATATTTTAACCGTATACTGTAGGGTAGTGACACAAGATTATTTTTCTGCTGGCTATACAAATGGTCCGTAGCCCAAGCGCTGTCCGAAACATTTAAACCTTTCTTTTTTACCAATAGAAACTGAGGTATGAGCACTAGAAAATCCTGTTTTTATGCACAGCGTTTTATAACATATTAGTTATGCATGCCGTCACATGCATACTGATATATAATGTAAATAGTTGCAGATATGTATTTTTGAGTTAAATATGTGAAACAATTTGATGTTGCAGCTGATGCATACATTAGTAATAATAATAATAATAATAATAATGTATTCAATGCATGATCAGCTATTCTTTTAAACTTGAGCCACAGTTCTACATTCTCCTGGCCATTGGTCAATGTTTTGAGTTCCTCTTTGAGATATGACATCTTTGCTTCAGTATCTAGCTTCCTGATAACGTAAAACAACCTATTTGTTTTAGTTGCCCTTTGTATTTTTGGAAATCATTAGTGCTATAACTGCCTTATTGTCACTGATACCAGTCTCAATGTGGATATCTTCAAAGAAGCATTACTATTAGCTCTCACATATTTCCATTATGAATAGATGCACAAACCGTCTGTTCTTGCTAACTTTCACAGAAGGCATTTAGTAGTGGTTTCGGAAGGATGAATGGTCTTGTTCACCACTTACAAAACGGCAAGTTTCTCAGTTGATTGTTGTGTGAGCAAACTATCCTCCAATAAGTCTAACTTCACTAAAGGACCTCTCACAGATAACAATAGACACAGCAACTGTCAGCATGGTTTGGACAGCTGCTTATAGATTTGCGAAGACACTTCTGTCGCTGTACTTAATAATGAAATGCAAGTGTTCTTGTGGTTTGGATAGTTTGATGAAATCGCAGATTTATAGCAGCATCCTGAAGTTCAAAATTTCAGCATAGAGCCATTCACCATCTGCATTACAACAGAAAATACTTTGCAAAATTTTCACATTTGGGCCTCAGGATCTCCTTTTCAGCATCGTAGCACAAGCTTCATATTTCATGAAGCAGCCTGAACTTTCTGTCTGTTTTGCTCAGTGAGGAGAACCTTGCATTCATTTCCTCTTGAAGAAGGACTAGTGTTCTCTTATCAGTCTTTCTATTTCTTGCTCATCCATCAGTTATCACCTCGCCAATCATTAGCTGTCTTTATCTGATCTGCCTTACTGTGTCGTTTACCCATTTCTCATATAAGTTTGCTCTTTACTAAAGTGACTTGCTAACTAACTCATCTCTTTTTTTTTCATGCATCTAGTTACACAGTGCTTTTAGATCAAACCTGGAGTTGTGGAAGTTCACTGAATGAGGATTTCATCCCAGAATAGTCAGGAAATCATTCATCATGTTTCATGAAAAGAAACTAATTATTTTTGTTTTCGATTCAGCAATTATTTCTACTCTCTTGACCAGCCATCACTGCAGTGCTTTTAAAGCACTGCGATCCTCAAAGTTAACTATCCATTTTTTCCTTTTCCAAGTTGGCCTAAGATGTCACTCACAAGTATTTTGGCATCTTTCTGGCTTATTTCAATCAAACCAAGCAAAAGTTTGTGTAGATGTTCAGTCTCACCTTCACAATCTATGTATACATATCTAGCAACATGCAACATTTGCAAACATTGCTTCACAATGAGGCATATCCAAATCCATTTTGCCACCACTTTTGTCTGTAGGCTCAAATGTAGCACTGTCTGGTTTCCTATACAGCTCAGAAGATTTCACTGCAGATGAACGACTTGTCCAGGCAGTTTTCAATAAGTCTCAAGGCCCCTGATACATCTGTTTCCAGAATTTCTCTCTTCTGTCCATCCTCTCTGCTGTCCTGTTTTTCTGGTACAGACTGTTTCATTATGTTCTGTGGGATTGGAAAAAATGCATTAAGAGTGAAGAAAAGGAAATAAAATAAGGCATATTCTGATAACCACATATAATTTAGATTACTTTTTTGCTTTTCCCATGTATAATATTCATGACAGCTCATCATGATGTGCAACATGTCAATAGGTTTACGAATAAGATACAGTTTCTCTGTTAATACATATGCTGGCAAATTAGATAACATATTTAAAAAAATATACATTAGAATTTAAGTTCTGATCAAAACACACACCCAGAACTTTTGAACAGTAAGTTTTATATATTTCCCTTCCCATGGGCTCACTTGTTGTTGTTGTTGATTGTGATGGTATAATATCTTTCTTTATACAAAATTGACTTAACTGCGTCTTTTTCTAAATTAAGTGATATACTGTTTAATGAGAAATACTGCAGCAATACAAGTAGAGCAATTAGAGAATTCAGGTAAGCTGTTTGTCCCAACACAAAGAAACAAGGGGGACAAAATTCTTGAGGTTTTGGCATAAGAAGAAAAAAGACCAGATTTTTATGCAATAATTACTCCTTAAATACACTGCTTAACAAAAATTTGGAATACTATCATAAAATGTAGTAAGCGATACTAGAGATCTCATTGACCTAGGTACTTCATGCATTATCCAGTTAGACCCCATATACTGGACAGTGTTTACTACTGGCATGCCTTGTGGTTGTCTTCCCGCCATGTAAACATACCACTGCTGCAGTGGCGTCCTGCAAGGAGTCCAGTATCAACAAAAGCTTCATTCAACTTGCATTCAGCATTGGAGTAACATGGCATGTAGAGGTATATGACACTTTGATAGAGTCAGGATAGTGGTTTTACTTTCAGTGGGTTATACACAGAAACACATTGCTGATCGGTTATGTGTCACTCAATGTGGCATGTGTAAGGTGTAGGGAAAGTACAGAGAGATGAGAAATGTTAACAATAGACCTTGCAGTGGTTGTCCTCATATGACAACACCAACAAAGGATTGTTTCCTCCAGCTGTCAACTCATGGGTACCCAACATCAGTTCACAGAAATGTTGGAAACAGCTTCTCCCGGGCAACAGAGATTTGTTTCTCAGACAAAACATTCCGTAGAAGATTGCATTAGGGTGACCTTCATTCCAGAAGATCAAGAGGTCCAATAAATGATTGTAAGATCCTACAGACATTAAGTCAGGGACACCTTCATCGTAGTCGGTGACAATGCAAGACCGCACTGTACTGTAGCAGTGTGTTGGTATCGTCAAAGAAGCAACATCAACTGAATGCATTGTCCAGCACAGTCCGCAGATGTGAATGCAATTGAGCATGTGTGACACCTGTTGAAGGTGGCCATTGCACAGTGTCCAAATCCACCTGACAATCTTGAGGACCTCAATGAAGCTGCCATTGAGGAGTGGGACCCTACAACCCAAGATAAACTTGATGGTCTCATCCAGAGCATGCCTCACAGAGTGGAAGAACTCATCCATGTGTGGGGAGGACTTACTCGCTACTAAAGATTAATAATCACCAGTGAAAGATTTCCACTCTAATTGCTTTCAAAATGTTCTCTTGGGAGAGAGCCTGCTTTGTTTCAAAATGATTTTTTGTAACTAACCAAACCATTCTTGTTTTCAGAAAGAATTATGTTTATATTGTTAATAAGATATTGTACAAATCTCAGGGGGTGTACAATAAGAAGTCATTACAGTAAAATGTACGGTATTCCAAACTTTTGTTGAGGTGTGTGTGTGCGCAAAATATGCACATCAAATATTCACAAGAGTTATTCGGAGGGGGGGGCTTCTACAGTTGAATGTGGAATTTGAACCATGGTGATAATAGGCATTTTTGACATACCTAGAGGTGGCAAAGGAGGAACGTACATGACTAAATCATGGGACCAACTGGGTATCGAAACCATAACCTATGTAATGGTAGTCTGGCATTTTTGTTACCATGCTACTGAATGGCACAACATGAACACATGTATTTGCTCTATAAAACCATGTATAAAGAAGAAACAATTTACTCACCTAAAAAATGACTTCACAAGTGCTCGAACAGAAAGGTTTAGGTGTTCGTTTTTCCCGCGCGCTGTTCGGGAGTGGAATGGTAGGGATATAGTATGATTGTGGTTTGATGACCCCTCTGCCAAGCACTTAAATGTGAATTGCAGAGTAATCATGTAGATGTAGATGTGCCACTCCAAAAATGATAGCTGTTGGTGACATGTTCTCCCTTTCCACCCTGCATAAGAAATGATGATAACACACTTGGTCAGGTTAAAACCACAGTATCAAGTCGTGGATGTGCAAAATGCCTTTACCTTGGCCTTTAGCATTTAACTGCTGAGTGTGCAGCAACAAAATGTAACAATAATGTTTTTGCGACCAGATTCTCCAGTATCAGGCTCCTTCTGTTGTAATAACACTGTGTGCTAGTGACACTACATAATCCTAGATGTGTCTCTCGCGCATTCCGTTACTGAGATCAACACAACTTTACAGTTAACTCATTTCAATAATTTTCACTTTACAATGAACTAAAAGAATCTCATTTCAGTAATTCTCTTTCAGATGATACAATTCAAAATATGGAACAACACACCATTCAGAATAGTTTGCATGTAACAATAATGTGATTCCTGTTTTATTGGTTCATTGTCAATCAGTGCAAATCCATGAAAAAGGGAAGGAAAAAATTACTCTTTATGCTTTTGTTATGATGCCTCTTTTGGCATATTGAAAGTGACTCTACCTAGTACCTTAAAAAAAGAAACAAGCACCTCTGTATCAGGGAGCGAGAGGTTTTGTTATTCAGCACAATCTATTCTGAATTGTACCACGATTTCCTTTCATATACTGGTCATTCAATAAATAATGCAACACATAATTTTGTCCCAAAGCAAGATGGTTTTATTTGTGATTTAAATGCACCATATTGTTCCCCAGTTGACTGAAGCAGTTGTTAGATTGTTTTGAACACTACAGTGGGTTGGTGGTGGTATGCTGGTGCCTTTCTCTGACTTTTGAACTGACTTACCCAGCCAGTTATAGGGGACCTACAGTTTAACATGGATTCTGAACCTTGGTGCAACTTGCTCCCGTTTATGTGACTGGGAAACCCTATTTTTCAATGTTATTTCCATTGAGTTCTATGGCCTTCACCACCTTAATGTGGGCCCCCATATGCCACAATGGTACTACTGTATTATTCTGCATTTCAGTGAAGTTTTTGCTGCACCAGTAACTTCCCCAATTGTTGCTGAAGAGCTCTCTGCAGAGCCTATGCTTCAGTGGGTCAAAGAGATTGAAGTCAGAAGAAGCGAGATCCGAACTGTAGGGTGGATGAGGAAGAACAGTGCACCAACATTTTGTGATATCCTCTTGGGTGTGCAGACTTGTTTGTGGCCTTGCATTGTTGAAGTGAAGGAGAAGTGCATCCACATTTTTGTGGCCACGAACATGCTGTAATTGTTTCTTCAATTTCCTAAGCATCTCACAGTAGACTTCAGAATTGTTCATTTGCCTATGAAGAAGGGTGTTGAAGAAGATTGTGGGCTTGACTTCAACACCTGAGGTGGTTGTTTCGTAGCACTACTTTCAAGGAGAAATGTGATGCCGCTTCATGGACTGCTGTTTCGTTTTTGTCTCAAAATGTTGAATCTATGTTTCATCATGTACAACAGTGTTTGACAAGAATTTGTCACCATCAGCCTCAAACTAGCAAGCAGTTTGCACACCATGTTCCTTCTTTCTTCTTTATACTCTTCAGATAGGCTTTGAGAAAACCAGCAATTGCAAATTTTTGAATACCCTAACTGATGGACAAGTGTGTCGGTACTATCAATAGAGATGTCAAGTTGAGTTCTGAATTGCTTGAGTGTTATTAATCCATTGCTTTGAATAAGAGTACCCACACGTTGTGACATTGCCGGTGTCACTGCTGCGTGTGGCTACTCTGTGTGTGGGAGATCAGACAGATTTCTTTCTTCTTGTTCTATTGTTGACAACAGACGCTTTGGCCAGCGACCAGTGACTTACCATGCTTTTATCCATAGATTCGAAGAAATTCAGTGAACATTTGTGAATCTACTTTTATCCTTCTTCATTTTTTCCTCCTGTCACAAAATTGCACCTCACAGGAATGGCACCCTGTGCATGTGCACCGACTGCCATACCCTAGTTACACCACTACTGGTAATTAATGTCTGTCCACTTATGTTCATTGTACACTATTAAAAGGAGGTTGGCTTTTAACCAAGACAGGCCCCAATAATATTATGATTCAGTGCCTGTGAATCGAATCCATTTATGATTTAGGCCACTTATCTTACCTGGGTACCTGTGGTACAGAACTGTAAACACGGTGCAGTGGAAAAATTTATGAGAAGAAGCTGTGTTATGATGTGAATGAAAGCAGTATTCAGTGAATTATTCCAGCTGCGCTTCAATACTGTCTGATACTAGAGCTTATGGGCTGTTTTTGATTTGAATATGGTTCAACTTTATATACATTTGTTTGTATCTATGTTGCCCTCTGCTTTGTGACTTTCCTTCAAATGACTGTCTCGTCAATCTTTTTAGTTAGCTAATATTTGTGAATTAATTCATTCCTTTTATTACAGATGCATTCCTAGGGATTCTTTCAACATTGTTACAAGTGTAAATAATTAATATCATAATGATCCCAAATGTAACAAACATGTTATTTGCCATATTCAAATAATCCTGTGAAACATTTAACCCAACTGCATTTTCCAATGAGCTCTGTTGGGGCAAAAATGCTGTTTCTTTTATTTTGCATTTATTAAATGTTTTAAATATCTTTAAATAGTATATATTTACAACTGTTAGTTAACAGTTCAACAGAACTGTGCTGTTTGCTAGACATTGTGTTCAGATTTTGTGACACATCTCAATATCTGTTCAAGGGCTCGAATGCTATTGTGACATTTGTCTTGAGACTGACTACAAATGTATAACAGATGGCTACTGCTTTACGTCTATCTTCATGGATAAAAATACAGGGTCCACGGAATTACAGTACAGGTATGAACAAAAGTTTAATGCATTTCACTTATTCACAAGTTATTAAGAAACTCAGTTGTTTAATATAGGGCAGTATATCACATAACAATGGAAATAGTACAGATCATAGCCTGAACTGCCCTCTATGCAACACTACCATTTAACATAGTTACAATGCATTTGTAGACATTTGTGCCATCACTGAACCCAGGCAACAAAACCAGTTTGGTAAAATTTGGGGTTTACTTCTTGATCTATGATTTTAAAGCTTTTTTAACTCCACCCTTGAAGAAAGTGAATGTGGACACTGTAGTGGATATCAGGAATGTGCAGCATTGGATGAAGAAGTTTGATATTGGAGGAATGTAAATTGTACATAAACCGTACAGTGACTGGCCGACATTTGTCACAGGTGGCAAATGCAGGCATACTGATGAAGTGATTCAAGGAGACGCACACATTAAAGAGTTCACAGTCAATAGTGAAGGCAGTAAATGACATTCATGCCATCAAGCATTATCACGATAATGTGTGCCCCTACACATAACTTTTAACAGTGATGCCTCTTGCACCCTACAGCTATGATTTGGGCCTGTGAAAGTCAATGTGGTTATGGATTCAGTGACTTCAATGAGGTTAAAACAGTTTTAAAATTTTGGAGCAAGAAGCAAAACCCTGAATTTTTATAAACAGATTTTGAAGCCTATCTTCAACAATGGTGCTATTGTGTGTAAATGCGTGGTG
This sequence comes from Schistocerca americana, assembly GCF_021461395.2. Classification (NCBI taxonomy): domain Eukaryota; kingdom Metazoa; phylum Arthropoda; class Insecta; order Orthoptera; family Acrididae; genus Schistocerca; species Schistocerca americana. The sequence goes on from NC_060122.1 coordinate 456,095,342, forward strand.
ACTATATTGAATGCCGCTGTTGTGTAGAGGACAGATTAGGCTACAATCTGTACTAATTCCACTGTTATATGCTAATTATTAAAATTTTCTTGACACAGGAGGAACTACATTTTGATCCACCCTCTCATTTGTATTTTTTAAATATATTTGTAGCAAATTTATCTTGTATGCTGCTGTATATTAAATAAAGGAAAACTGAAAGGGCAGAAGATATTAATAATTTTAAGCAGCATCATTAATAAACAATTATCATTGTGTGTTTTTTGATACTGAGCTGCTCTGCCTCATTTCTCTCATTTTCCTTATCACTAATTTATGTATTATATATAGGTTCTGTGTCATCATGTTGTATACAGGAAGAACAGTTACTAGTACAATTTTTCTGTAATATGTCTTATCATTTTCATTGTGATGTAAAGTATGAAATAATAAACAAAATCTGCAGGCGATTGATATGGAATAACAACAATCAGAAAGGATACCCCATAGAAGAGGCATTAGTTGAGACAGGCACAATGAAACATAATGCAAGAAATATTCAGATTTTGGACCAAGTTCTTCATCAGCCATAGAAAAAACACACACATTCACATGAGCTAACTCACACACACTTGGTCTCTGTCATCTCCCGGTATAATACCCAACTGCAATTGCCTGTGTGGTAAGCAGCAACCGTTGCTGGGGTAGGTAGTGGGAATATAGAAGAGGTGTTGGGTGGGGAAGAGGAAAGGATAGCAGGACAGGGGCGGGGGATGTTGTTAATGTGGCACCATGGGAGGTGCAAGGACATATAAGATAGGGCTGCTAGGGGCAGCATCAGGATGCTGTGCTGGGGGAGGGGGGATGCCCAAAGCAGAGAGGAGCAAACTAGAGACATGTGAAGGACTATGTACATGTGCTGGCACTCTAGGGGGCATGCATAGTACTGGAGTCTAGGCAGGGAAGGTGGTAGGCAGGTGGAGGACAGAAATTACTGAAGGTTGAGGCCAGGTGAGGGCGAGATGGATTGTTAATTTGTCATGCCCACATAGCTACTTTTACAGGTGGCTCTATCTTTCGAAGGGGATAAGAGGTGTCTGTGATGAGATTGGAGTATGTGGTAGTGGGAGAGTGAATGGTGATGCACACACAAGCAGAGAAAAGGTGCCCAGGTAGCCAAGAACAATAGAACTTTATTACCACAGAGAAATTACACAATAAAAAAAGCAATAGAAACAGCTTCCTAATCTGCAGAAAGAATGTCACTAAACCAATACAATCATTGAAGGTGCAAGTTGAGCACTTAGTCTTTCATGACCAAGAAATGCTGCTGTAGGCACAGTTATTGTAGGCCACACTGGTGATGTTCAGATAAACACATTGAACTTGGAGGAATATACTCATGGCTCTTTTGAAGCAGAACATTGGTGTTGAGGCTGGGACTTACATTGATTGGTGAGCTGCTGGGCAGAGCCATATAAAGGCCAGCTGGCATAGAAATATCGTGGAGTAATAGTGTGTCTTGTGGCTCGCTGATGTGAGCTAGTGATGGCTATATCCAGTGAATGTGGCGTCCTCTGTTCTGCAATGGCTGGTGCAGGAAAGTTGAGCTGCATCGACTTGCAGGTGTCTAGACAAGGCGGCAGCCTGCAGCACTCTGTTGTATGGTTGGATCACAAGGCCACAGCTGTATGCCATATTTCTCTTCTCTTTGGAAAAGACAGCAGAGCCATCTCCCTTGCATGTGGTAGCTGTGGTGCAGGCAACAGCTGAAGTTATGGGACTCATTTTCCGAAGGAGGAAGTGGTGAAGCCATCTGGAACAAGTGGACCAGAGAACATAAGCACTTAAGAAGGCCAGCTGAAGGCTCAGAGGGGATGCCCCAAAGGGAAGAGGCTGGAACTCTGTGGAGAGAAGAAGGCCATGGAAGATGTAGGAGATGATCATGGTCAGAAATGTCCAGGGCTCACAACTAGGGTGCAGCAGCACAGAGTGGGGTGGGTCGAGATGAAAGCACACAGGGTGCTATGAAAATGCCTATTGGGAAAAAAATTCCAGTGTGTGTGTGTGTGTGTGTGTGTGTGTGTGTGTGTGCGCGCGCGAGTGTGCGCGCGCATGTGCGTGCATGAGGGCAAGCGCGCTGGTGCACTTGTGTATCTCACTCAGAAGAGATGACATCTGGGAAAGGAATTAGTGCCCTGGAGATGTAGGCTAAAGGCCGGTAACACGCAGGAAGGATGATGAAATGAAGGGTCACACAGCAGGAGGAGACAAGAAGGGGACATTGGGGGTGGCAGAAGATGGAGAGAGGCCGTCATTGGACCAAGAAGATGCTGGCACACAGGAGTCAGGGCAGGAGCCAGTGATGAAGGAAACGCCAGTGAGAGGCTGAAGGTGGAGAACGGCAAATGAGACATCAACAAATGGGCCAGTCTGAGTATGGGCCAGAGGCAAGGGGGCCGGCAGAGTGCGGACTAGAGATGAGTGGCTGGAGGCATGGTGGGAACTGGTATTGCTCAAACCCAAGGAAGCACTATTATTGGTGGCAAGAGTGCCGGAGACACCTGAATAGGTCACGGCAGGCACCGGACTGACACAGACTGCCCAGGAGGAAGGCATCATGATGCTGGTGGCTGATGGGAGACTGGCACTTGAACCAATGGTGGCCAAGGCATAGCATGGAAAATGGTCTGGGAGATCATTGTATGACCTGTTGCCTGAGGTGGCAGGAACCCAGAGTAGTGAGCCGCCTGCAGAAGGAAGGCCAGCCGTGGCCACAGGCTTCTGTCAGTTTCCACAAGTAACATCAGGCACTGCCGGTGGAGGGTAGCCACTGGACAAGGCAAGGAGCAGACCTGGAAGAACAAGAGACATACAAGGTTATCATCAAGAAGGACAATCGTGTTGCAGGGGCTGGTGGTGGTGCCGGAGTAGGAGCTGCTGTAGTTGCTGGCACTGGAGCTGGTGGCACCAGATTGGAATGTGCTGGATTGATGGCAGAGGAGGCAGTGCAAGAAGTGAGTGAGCGAGAGGCAAAGGGGCCAGAGGTGTGGTGGTTGGGCGTGCCCAGAAGAGAAACATCATGAAGAGCAGAGACTGTAAGGAGGCGATCCAGTGCAGCAAGGAACATGGGTCAAGAATCCAAGGCATCTCTATAATCAGGAGGAAATGGAGGCAGTAGCATTGAGTCCTTTACAGGGGGCATTGGGATGGACGAGGTGCTGTTGAAGAGGCTCTGAGGTGCACAGGAAGTGCTGAGTGTAATGAGGAAGCAAAGCTGCCCCATTCATAGCCTTTGAAAAGTGCTGCATCAAGTGAGTGGTATCCAGGTAAAATGCAGCAGTGTTGATCCTCTAAGTGCTGAAGCTGCAGAAGTGAAAGTTCTGCCGTGAAAGGAGCCTTGGGAAAATAGGCAAGCAAGACCAGCAATAAAAACACTTGGGAGTATCCAACAGTGACAATAGAAGTGTACAGCTTGGGAAAATGGAGCAGGCAGAAAGATGCCGGAATGAAGGAAGTGAGCGGCATTAGCACAAGATGAAGACAAGGCAAAACAAGCAAGGAAAGACAGAGAAGCATGCAACGTTAGGTGCACACAAGCAAATGCAATCCAAAGGAAACAGGAACCGAGGTGTTACTATCTCATTGTAGTGTCACAAGCACAAGAAGAGAAAGGTGCCCAGGTAGCCAAGGACAGTATAACTTTATTACTACAGAGAAAGTACACAACAACATAAGAAACAGGGAAGGCAACATAAAAGATCATCCTGATCTGCTGAAAGAATGTCACAAATGTTGATACAGTCCTTGAGGGTGCAAGTTGAGCACTCAGTCTGTCACAACTGAAAAAATCTGCCTTTGGCACAGTCGGTGCAGGCTGCACTGCCGATTTCCAAGATTCTGATTACATGCACTGCTCTTGAAGGAATATACTAGCAGCACTTTCAAATAGAACATCGATGTTGAGGCTGCGTCGTTCACTGGCTGGGGAGCTGTTGAGCAGTGTCTTATAAAAGCCACCTAGCAGTTGAATACCAGGTAGTAGTCTTGTGTTTTCTGGCTTGCAGATGCAAGTTAGTGACAGCTGTATGCTGTGAATGTTGCATTCTCAGTACTGCAACAGTTGACACAGGCGAGCTGAGCTGCACTGACTTGCAGGCATCTTGACAGGGCTGTGACCCACAGCACATTGTTGTGTGGCAAGTGACTGGATCGCAAGGCACCAGTCATATGCCACAACATACCTTGAAGGTGTATGGCAGGGAATGACCCATGAGGCAAGGGACGGGGGTAAGGGATGGAATACGGACAGAAAAGGATATTATGTAGGTTGCAGGAGGGGTCGGGGTAGGGGGGGGGGGGGGTGGAGAGGATATTTCACCTTTCAGGCTGCAATGACAGGTAATTAGGTGGTAGAAACCCTGGTGGAGAATGTGATTCATGCGGCTGGGCTGTGTGGAAGAGACTTTGGTGTGGACTGGGTGGTAGCTGTAGAAGTGGATATTGTGTTGGTGGCTGTTAGGTTTGATATGGTACTAATGTGGATGTGGAGGTCAACATCGAGGAAGATAGCTTGTTGGATTGAGGAGGACCAGGTACCAGGTGAAGCAAGTGAGGGAGGAGGTGTTAAGCTTCTGGAGGAATATGGATTGGTTGTTTGCACCCTCAGTCCAGATTATGAAGATTTCATCAGTGAATCTGAACCAAGTGGATTTGGGATACTGAGAGATAAGGAAGGATTTTGGTAAATGGCTCGTGAGTAGGTTGCCATATTACGGTACCATGCAGGGGCCCATTGCTGTATCACAGATTTATTTGTAGGTGATGGCTTCAAAGGAGAAGTGGATGAGGATATAGTCGGTCACGGTGACCAGGAAGGAAGTTGTAAGTTTGGAGTTGGTTTGAGTATTGGAAATGGTAGTGTTCAGCAGTGACAAAGCAATGGGCATGTTGTTGCTAGTGTAGAGGAAGGTGGCATCAACAGTGACGAGCAGGGCACTGAGTGGTAAAGGAATAGGAACTGTGGAGAATTTCTAAGTGAAATGGTTGATGTCTTTTATATGAGGAGGTATATTGTGGGTTACGGGCTGGAGGTGTTGGTCTGCAAGGGCAGAAATTTCCTCTGTGCGGGTACAATAACCAGCCATATAAAGGAGTTTCCTAGGTGGTTAGCTGCATGTATTTTAGGAATCGAGTAGTAGGTAGGAGTGGATGGAGTGGTGGAGTGAGGGGAGACACGTACCCAGGGAAGAGATTCTGGGATAGATCTAAGGCCTTGAGGAGGGACCCTAGATCCTACTGGATTTCTGGAATGAGGTCACTGTGATAGGGCCTTGAAGATGGACATATCTGACAGCTGGCCTCCACCAGCATCCCAGTGGTTTGCAACCACAGTGATGGAGCCTTTGTCGATAGGTAGAATTATGACGTTGGGATCAATTTTCAGGTGATGGGTTGCATTGCTTTTTGCCTATGTGAGGGCGGTTTCCATGTTGAAGGATTTGAGGAATAACAGTGAGACGAGATCTTAGGTTAGTAAATTCTGGAATGTTAACAGGAGGTGTGGGTGAATCATGGTTAGATGGAAGAGTAAATTGAGTCCTGCAGGATTCAGTATAGGTTTTGGAGTGAGTCTAATTGGTTGAGTTTGTGGCAAAAAGTATTTCCACTGTAGGGCTAGGGAGAAGGGGATAAGATTTTTAACATGACCAGCATGACTGAATTTGAGAGTTGGGAAAAAGAGAAGGTCTTTGTAAAGGACAAATACTTCTGTGGTACTGAGGCTTTTTGAGGATAGGTTCTTGATTGTGTTGCAGGTCTGTTTAGGCTCTGGGTTCTGTAGGGTAGTGGCAGTAAGATTTGGGGTGTGTGTTAAATGTAATATGTCTCACAGCTGTGAAGGGATGTGATGGAGGTTTGATGGAGGCTCGTGTAGTGTGGTGTACAGCAGTAGTCCAAGGCGGAAGTTTGAGGAGAATAGATTGAACAATTTTTGAGGTGGTGTTGTGCTTTCTGCTCTAGTTCCTGAAGGGAAAGGGTTTCAGTCTGGGAGATGTGATGCAGGAATTTAGGATTACAGAGCAGTAGGATTTTACTGATACAACAAAAGTGGTGCAAGGAGGTGTGGATCTGATATATGTAGTTTTGCAGGACTGTGTTGGTGAAGGCCATGGACTGATGGAATTTGCACAGAGAGCAGTAATTGTGGAAATAGGGATTGCAGCTGGAGATGGGTAATTTGATGGTCAAGTCAGTTGAGGGATTCCACGATCTAGGCGGCAATGGAGGTAGCCAACAATGGAAGAACATATGGGTTTGGTTTCTGGCTAGGAATAGGGCAAATTTTCTAGTGAGGATCCTTAGTGAACGACAAAAAAGCCTATAAATACATAAAATTATATGAAGTATGTGAGACTATCACAAAAAACACAGCCAGGTGAAATGGATGAAATATAGCGAAAAAAGATAGAACCAGATTAAGTAGGGCCTGTAGTGAGTAATAACGAAATAAAATCTATGTGAATTAGTGCCGATAGATGACGGCAGCCAGTGTGTGTTGGGCTTCTGTGAAAGTGTATGTTTTTTCTATGTGTGATGAAGAAATTTGTCGTATAGTGGAATAAATCTTGCATTCTTTTACATTATGCCTGCCCGCAACTCATCGTCTCCTGTATGTGGTAAGTAGCAATCTGTCCTTTCCAATTGTTAATGATTGATGTGTAGCTTTTAAAAATATGTAACAGCATAGAGACTTGAGTAGCACTCAAGCAGTTGTTCCTTTTGCAGTTTATGTTCACACTAAGGCAGACAAAACAACAGAGATACCCAAACATGTTCACCTCTGGACCTTCAGTGGCACTGATGATGTGAGTGGTTAATAGTAATGAAATAAATATTGGGGGGGGGGGGGGGGGGGGGGCGATCCACTAGGGTAATTGCGAGAAAGTTAGGTGCCAAATTGCAAATCCAAGGGTTCTGGGTTCAATTCCTAGATAGTCTTAAGATTTTTGTTTTGCTTCTTATGCTTTCTTTCCCCTCTGGCAATAATTTGTTAATTTGAATAATTCCATGCCACACCTTTGTTTGGAACTCCCATGTTACACTGTATGTGCCTCCTATAGTCTAGATAAATCTGTTCAACACCCTGCAACATGACAATTCCAAGTAAAACATTGTGGTATTCAAATGAATCTTTGAGAGCAGACCAGTTTAATTTTTTAAGGGCAAGGGAATGAGAAGAGGACTATTGGAGTTTTAGTCTGAGGTGTTTGCCAGAACAGAGGAGTTGCTGAAGGAACAATCCACACTTCTATAATTCAGAGCAACTGGCACTGGGCAAAAGGAAAAGGGGGAGGGGTTAGGAAGAGGGCCCAAATTATTAAGGTCATTGGTGTTGGGATGTGCAGCATCTTCAGCAAATATGTGTTTGAGATTGCAGTACAATTGATAGATGACGTGGCTGCTTGCACATTTGGCCCTACCTTATGTTGGACAGGAAATGCCTGTGATTGGGCTGTGCTAGCAGATGGTCTGTGGGTCTACAGGACAGGCCTTGCACCTTGGTTGTCCACAAGGACATGACCCATGTGATGTTGGATGAGGTGCAGGACAGTAATAGGGATTGACTAGAATATTGCATTTGTTGGTGGATGATAGAATTTTACTTTGGATGATGAAGATTGGTTGGATCTCTCTCATCTCAGGGCATGGTAGATAGTCAAAGCTATGGCTAAAGATGAAGTTATGTTCTAAAAGCTTTGGTGATATTATTTGATAAGAGGAGGTGAAAGCTAGGATGGTTCCATCAACCATGCCCTGTTTTTATAGTGGCATGCGAGTGTGTGTGGTTTTGAACTAAGTATGTTAGCCTTGTTCTTGGCAAAATTTAAAATATTCCTTGTGACTGTCACTATTTCTGTTCCTTAACTGTAGTGGAGTATTCCCCTTGTACAGGATGTAAATCAACAACTGGAGGAGGTCAGAGTGGCCTGGAGGCTCTGTTTGTGACAAACAGCCAGTCATTTGTTTCCTATATATGTGTACTAACTGCTTGTGAGTGTGCAGTATTACCAAAGTTGCCTTCTCTACATTATCTGTGTGTTCTTTAAAGTATTGTTCTGTACTTGACAATTCAGACTTTTATTACTAGATGAATCAGGCTGATCCAGTTTTTCATTGAAGATACCATTAGTTACTGTCCATGCATAAAGCAGTTACTTATGATATTCCAGTATTTCATATCGTTATTGCAACATATAGCTTTACAAAATTTTAATCCATCGTCATTTGGGTGTGCATCTGGAGCAGTATTATTTCTTCTTCTTATATTTCAACTGATAAATTTATAGCCATCTGTAAGCTAGTCAGTGACAGAACTATAATTATTTGACACAATACTGCATAATAAATACATGTGTCAGAAAAGACTTCTAGTAACAAGGGTGTCAGCCATAGATAAAACTTCGTGTGGCTAAGAATAAAACATAGTAGATCCCAACTCAGGAAATTGGCAGTGCTTATGAATTATATGGTTAATTTCTAAAATGGATGGCATGTGTTGGTATGTGAGGCAGCAAAGACTTATGACAGTAATTCCTCTGAGAGTGCAGACATGAAATGAGTGGTTTCCATGATTTTTCAATCTAGGAACTCTCATCTCATTTGAGCAGGTTGCTTACTAATTATGAATTGTGGTTTATTTGTCTCATAATGGACATAATCTAAATCATTTGATTCAAGTACAAGAGACACGTCAACTTGTGATAAAATTTCACCATAAACAAAGAACAGTTGATGTTAACAAACAGCATCATAATCATAATACAATTTTGTTATGTACACATACAATAAAATCTAATAATTAATTAACCCTTGATTAAATTATCATTTCATCCTCTATGAATTCTTCTATTGAATAGTAGTTTTTCTCCCACAGAATCTGCTGTAGCCTCATTTTTAAAATCTCTGGCTTCATATTAAATATGTTTTTGCCCATTAACATGTTATATATTGTCATCCCCATATACTGTGGAGTCCGTGCATGTAATTTCACTGTTGTGTGGGTAACATAAAATTATTTTTATTTCTTGTGTCATATTTATGATTAAAATTATTCTCCTCAAACAGTTTTTGTCTGCTGTGCAGGAAGATTATGATGTCATAAATGTATATGGAGGGAACAGTTAGGATTTGTAGTTTCCAAAATTATGGGGCAAAAAGACTGTTTGCTGTGCAGCATACATGTATTGGACAAATTTCTTTTGCAGTTTCGGTATTCGAGATACCGTACTTGTATTACCAAATCTCTCATGACCACTGAATCTCAATAGGATGAGGCTGTGATCAGCATCATGACTTCCCATAATCCTTGGAATGGCCAGTGGTAATAAAAATGTTACAGGCGCTGCAGATTTATTGGCTTGTAGAAGGCAGGTGTGTCGCTGGTGTTCAGTCCACTGTTTTTGTACAGTATGAACTGTTTGTCCTATGTAGCTTCTGTGATACTGATAAGGTATTTCCTAACTATCAACCTTTCATGAAGGCAGGGAAAATTTCAACAAACATATGACAAAATTTTGCATAGAATCTTATTAATGCTGTCTTACAAACCACCAACATATTTACCAGGAAGGTGTCAACCAATTATTTCTGTGTTCATGTCTTGAGGTATCCAATTTAGCAGATTTAGGCTTATTTCTTTGTGCTGACGCTCCTGTCCTTTTAATTTCCCTATCTGATAACGTATTCTTATAGATAAAGTCTCTTTGAAATAAATGTCTTATCTATATAAGAGATGAGTTGAAAAATACTTGGCTTAACATGTACTAGGAAAAATTAAATTTGTCACTGACCCGAAGGTTTATTTGAACACCACAGATCTTTATTAGGTATGGTCCTGTTGGAAGCATTGTACCCTTGACTCAACCATGATGCAGTTCGGCATTTTGCACATTTTAACAAACATTGTCAGAGGTGAAACAATTAAGTTTCATTTAAAGTCGTATGACTGACCAGGGTTGAACCTCATACCTATATACCCATAGTTGAGTATCTCACCACTGGGCTACCACATTAATGACAACATAAAAACAAGACAGCTTTTGCAGACTTTGCTCTGGAGTGAAGATCAGACACCATTCCGCTTGTTTTCCTAACAGCATACTGCAATTCTTGCACTAGAGGGTCACAAATTTTTGGCATGAAATAAAATTTTAACTGCATTGCGTTAGAGCCAGGAATGAGGTCAGTCACCAAACAGCACATACCACTTCCAGTGACACTTCTTTTTCTTTCCTTCTCAAGTGCCATAATTTCAGTACTTCCTTTATATTGGTAAAAAGGCAGAAAGCCATGATTCTCTTCTGGACAGACTGGTATCCCAGAACTGTAAAAGATGGCCACATTGTGTGAATACCCACTTCTTATTTTTTGTCTTTCCAAGAGCATCACAACATTAACCTAAGGTTTGTCTACTGCAACAGCTGTATTTTCATAGTGAAATGTGACACTTTAAAATTTTTTGAGCATTCATTTGCAATAAGAAATGCAATGTTCTGCGTGCTGTTCTGCTTTAGCACTGTGGAATTATTTTCTGTAGGGGTTAATGAATTTATGTTGCCTTGAAAATATTTTCACTCAGGTCAAACCTAAACTTCTGAACAATGACCCATGTAAATATGGGCAGATTTCCTAATAGTAGAGCTGTATCCTCAAAGCAACAACCTTCCCTTCGCTGCTGAGATGAAATGTGCTGCAAAACTGAGTTCTCATGTTTCTTCCGTTAAGAAACTGAGCAACTATTGTGGTGAATTGGTAGTAGCAGCTTTAACTCTTGAATCCAGTGCATGTAAGATGGATCTGAATGTCTGCAGAAGTAATTTATTAGTCTACGTGATACATTATAGGATGATGAGTGAAATAAACCTGACTGTGTCTTTAAAGATTCCAATGACCTCTGGCTAGCATCATGGCAAATATCTCAGGGAGATCAGTTTTGGTTGAGGTTGAGTTTGAATTTTGAGAACCTGAGGCTTCTGAGCTTCAGGATGGGTCTGTGCTATGAATTCTTAGAATTGTGAACTATGGTTGTTATTCAGTGAACACTGATGGTTGTGATAGCAGAGCATTGTACAAAATAGAAAATTTTGTGGTTGAGAGAAAAGTGGAAACTTCTATAAAATAAAATCTCAGTTTCATGGTCCACAGTATGCTCAAGGAGCTGAGTGGCATTTGAGATGAAATTCTCAGTAGCGTACAATGTTTGGAGCACTTGATTACATCCCATTTGTCATAGGTTTATCTAAGGTGGGTGGAGTTAAAAGAACTTCATAAAGGTAATTGCTTACAGTCATCAGATATTTTAAGTACAACATTTTGAGCCTTACTCCATACAAGTGCAACTTTATTTCTCAACCAGTTTCCCTTATTTCAAGCATCTTTAGTGGAGGGACTAGAAGTAAAATGAAATGAAAAATATATGTAGTACACACAGTCAAATAAAAAAAATAAATATTGTGTATATGAAGATAATCATCTACAGTACTTACAGAACTACACAGTGAAAAATTAAAATGACATTAACATCAACTAGAGCATAATCATATGCTGTATATAAATAACTGTCAGAATGAAGTGCGGTGAAGTGCATACAAACAATAAAACTCATTTCAGCATTATTCATACAGGTTATGTCATGAATGCAAGATAGCAAACTGCCATACATTGTCAGTATAACACCAAAGGTGGGAGGCATAATGAAAGAATATCCAAAGCAAAGGAGCATGTATCATCACAGACCAGCAGCTCTGTTATAAGGTCAAAGGTTGACAGCAGTTACAGGTACAACAAAAGTGGCATCCAAACAGTCCTTAGCTTAATATTGGTGATATCTAATAACAAATCCTTATTATCAAAATATAAAGCAGTAATTTGTAATTAAAAAGAAAATAAGCATTATAAGTAGTAACAACTTCCTACGTCATTTTTTATGAATAGCATTGTGACGTAATGGAGCGAGACTCTGGTCCTGTTCAAGAGAACATTACAATCATATTTTTGCTTTAGTAATACAACTGTTGCATTTACATTATGCACTGTTAGTAATGTAAAAGTGCTCCTCTAACAGTAATCAGAAGTGAACATAGGTGAAGTCCCAAGAAATATACAGCAATCAGGCAAAACCTATTTACATAATCCTAACAAGTGATGTTATCTATAACTACTGCCAACCTTTTGCCTGATATGAGGGTTACTGGTTTGCGATGAGCTCCCATTATACCATTCATTGGCCTGGCAATATATACCTGTTTCTTATCATCTATTCATGACACAACCTGTATGAATTGTGCTGAAGTCTGTTTTATTGTTTGTATCCACTTCATTGTGACATTTATTTATACAGAACATATGATCATGCTCTATTTGATGATAATGTCATTTTGATTTCTCATTGTACAGCTCTATAAGTACTGTAGATGGTTCTCTATTCATACATACAATATTTTTATTTTTATTTGCCTGTGTATACTAGATATATTAATCATTTTATTTTACTTCTTGCCTCCAGTGATGATGCTTGTAATAAGTGAAACTAGTTGAGAAACAAAGTTGCAGATATACAGCTGAAGACTCGAGATACCTCACTTCAAATGTGTGTAGTTACTTTGGATGGACTGTTACTTTCCTAGCTATTCATTTGAACTCACTAAAACCCAGTGATAAGTTAAATTTCAGTGCGCACATTGGCTTGTGTTTCTTTAGTGAGTATTAACACTAAGACCATAAGTGTCTTATTTCCTAATCTAATTCCCTCAGCATCACCCGACTTAATTCGACTACATTCCATTATCCTAGTTTTGCTTTTGTTGATGTTCATCTTATACCCTCCTTTCAAGACACTGTCCATTCCATTCAACTGCTCTTCCAAGTCCTTTGCTGTCTCTGACAGAATTACAATGTCATCGGCGAACCTCAAAGTTTTTATTTCTTCTCCATGGATTTTAATTCCTACTCCGAACTTTTCTTTTGTTTCCTTTATTGCTTGCTCAATATACAGATTGAATAACATCGGGGATAGGCTACAACCCTGTCGCACTCCCTTCCCAACCACTGCTTCCCTTTCATACCCCTCGACTCTTATAACTGCCATCTGCTTTCTGTACAAATTGCAAATAGCCTTTCGCTCCCTGTATTTTACCCCTGCCACCTTCAGAATATGAAAGAGAGTATTCCAATCAACATTGTCAAAAGCTTTCTCTAAGTCTACAAATGCTAGAAACGTAGGTTTGCCTTTCCTTAATCTTTCTTCTAAGATAAGTCGTAGGGTCAGTATTGCCTCACGTGTTCCAACATTTCTACGGAATCCAAACTGATCTTCCCCGAGGTCGGCTTCTATCAGTTTTTCCATTCGTCTGTAAAGAATTCGCGTTAGTATTTTGCAGCTGTGACTTATTAAACTGATAGTTCGGTAATTTTCACATCTGTCAACACCTGCTTTCTTTGGGATTGGAATTATTATATTCTTCTTGAAGTCTGAGGGTATTTCACCTGTCTCATACATCTTGCTCACCAGATGGTAGAGTTTTGTCAGGACTGGCTCTCCCAAGGCCATCAGTAGTTCTAATGGAATGTTGTCTACTCCGGGGGCCATGTTTCGACTCAGGTCTTTCAGTGCTCCGTCAAACTCTTCATGCAGTATCGTATCTCCCATTTCATCTTCATCTACATCCTCTTCCATTTCCATAATATTGTCCTCAAGTACATCACCCTTGTATAGACCCTCTACATATTCCTTCCACCTTTCTGCTTTCCCTTCTTTGCTTAGAACTGGGTTCCCATCAAAGCTCTTGATATTCATGCAAGTGGTTCTCCTTTCTCCAAAGGTCTCTTTAATTTTCCTATATGCAGTATCTATCTTACCCTTAGTGAGATAAGCCTCTACATCCTTACATTTGTCCTCTAGCCATCCCTGCTTAGCCATTTTGCACTTCCTGTCGATCTCATTTTTGAGATGTTTGTATTCCTTTTTGCCTGCTTCATTTACTGCATTTTTATATTTTCTCCTTTCATCAATTAAATTCAGTATTTCTTCTGTTACCCAAGGATTTCTACTAGCCCTCGTCTTTTTACCTATTTGATCCTCTGCTGCCTTCACTATTTCATTCCTCAAAGTTACCCATTCTTCTTCTACTGTATTTCTTTCCCCCATTCCTGTCAGTTGTTCCCTTATGCTCTCCCTGAAACTCTGTACAACCTCTGGTTCTTTCAGTTTATCCAAGTCCCATCTCCTTAAATTCCCACCTTTTTGCAGTTTCTTCAGTTTTAATCTACAGTTCATAACCAATAGATTGTGGTCAGAGTCCACATCTGCCCCTGGAAATGTCTTACAATTTAAAACCTGGTTCCTAAATCTCTGTCTTACCATTATATAATCTATCTGATACCTTTTAGTATCTCCAGGCCTCTCCCATGTATACAACCTTCTTTCATGATTCTTAAACCAAGTGTTAGCTATGATTAAGTTATGCTCTGCGCAAAATTCTACCAGACGGCTTCCTCTTTCATTTCTTAGCCCCAATCCATATTCACCTACTATGTTTCCTTCTCTCCCTTTTCCTACGCTTGAATTCCAGTCACCCATGACTATTAAATTTTCGTCCCCCTCCCCTATTTGAATAATTTCTTTTATTTACTCATACATTTCATCAATTTCTTCGTCATCTGCAGAGCTAGTTGGCATATAAACTTGTACTACTGTAGTAGGCATGGGCTTCGTGTCTATCTTGGCCTCAATAATGCGTTCACTATGCTGTTTGTAGTAGCTTACCCGCACTCCTATTTTTTATTCATTATTAAACCTACTCCTGCATTACCCCTATTTGATTTTGTATATATAACCCTGTATTCACCTAACCAAAAGTCTTGTTCCTCCTGCCACCGAACTTCACTAATTCCCACTATATCTAACTTTAACCTATCCATTTCCCTTTTTAAATTTTCTAACCTACCTGCCCGATTAAGGGATCTGACATTCCACGCTCCGATCCGTAGAACACCAGTTTTCTTTCTCCTGATAACAATGTCCTCCTGAGTAGTCCCTGCCCGGAGATCTGAATGGGGGACTATTTTACCTCCAGAATATTTTACCCAAGGGGACGCCATCATCATTTAATCATACAGTAAAGCTGCATGCCCTCGGGAAAAATTACGGCTGTAGTTTCCCCTTGCTTTCAGCCGTTCGCAGTACCAGAACAGCAAGGCTATTTTGGTTAGTGTTACAAGGCCAGATCAGTCAATTATGCAGACTGTTGCCCCTGCAACTACTGAAAAGGCTGCTGCCCCTCTTCAGGAACCACATGTTTGTCTGGCCTCTCAACAGATACCCCTCCGTTGTGGTTGCACCTACGGTACGGCTATCTGTATCGTTGAGGCACGCAAGCCTCCCCACCAACGCCAAGGTCCGTGGTTCATGGGGGGGAAGACATTTGTATGGTGCAAAAAGTGGCAATCGACCTTAAATAATGAAAAATGTGGGGTAATCGAGATGAGTACTAAAAGGAATTCATTAAATTTTGGTTATACTAAATCAAGGTATCAGTTCAACAAAATACCTAGGGATGACAGTTACAAACAATTTATGTTTGATCAATGACAGATAATGTTGAAGAGTCTATACCACAGAATCAATCTTGAGGCTGCCTGCTTGATAAGTGGAATAAGAAGTGTCCCTTAGCAACTGAGCAACCCATGGCACTGCAAAGGTTCAAATACCAGGCAACTGCAGAGGCCCTCACACTGTTGTGTACGTTTTTATTATAGGAAAACAAAATGGCTGGAGATGAAGGACAATAAGAAACATTAAGTAAAACTGTAATCAAGATTATTTAAGAAGATCTCTGAGAGATTGTAGCACTGTTTTCAGCTGTCAACTGTGAAGCACTAATGGCAACATACGAGCATGCTCTATGCTGAGCACAGATGTCAGTTGAAGCCTGTCTGCCATCTTGGTGTCTCTTGGAAATCTATTTCTATGTTAAAGCTCTGTGTTAAATCTACACTCTTAATGTTAATGCGTTAAATTGACAGTCAGATCTGAGTATGTACTTTGAAACAATGTTTTGTTATGGATGGATACTTGTCATCAGACAATTGAAAATGTAATTATTTTATGCCAATTCTCTCTCATCAAACATGGTGCACATTTCAGCAAAACAGCTAAATGTTTTTTTTTACTGTATTAAGTGAGTTTGAAGAGTAGCACTGCATTCTGAACACTTCACCAAGACTGAGCAATATGGTGGAGGCAGGCCACCATACTTTCAACATCCTCCTATAGCACACCATCTCAAATACTTCAATTATCTTCTTTTCCAATTTTTCCTCACACAGTGATTCACTGCCGTACAATGCTGTACTCTAAACATATATCCTCAGAAATTTCTTTCTCAGTTTAAGACCGATGTTTGATACTAGCAGACATTTCATGGGGCAGGATTACCCTCTTCTTTCTTTTTTGTGCTAGTCTGCTTTTCATGTCCTCACATCACCTGACGTGATATTTTGTTTTCAAGGTATTAGACTTCCTTGTTTTGGTGTTAAGTTTATCGCTAATCTAATTTTTGCTAATCCTCATTACTTCTGCTACTCCTCATTACTTTTGATTTTCAATGCATATTCTGTACTCGTAGACTCTTCATTCTGTTCAACACATCCTGTAATTCTTCTTCGTTTCCGTCAAGGATAGCAGTATCATTATTCATTCATATTGTTGATCTTCTTTGATCTCGGATTTTAATCCCACTGTGAAGCTCTCTCTTATTTCCACCATTGCTTCTTCACTATATAGATTGAACAACAGAGGCTAAAGACTCCATCCATGTTTACATCCTTTGTAATGCAGGCGCTTTGTTTTTGTTCTTCCATTCCTATTTTTCCCTCTTGGATCTTGTACTTTCTGTATATTATCCACCATTCCCAGTGGCTTACTCCTATCATTTTCAGAATTTCAAACATCTTGCACCATTTTACATTATTGAATACTTTCTCGTCGTTGACAAATCGTATGAGTGTCTCTTCTATTATATACAATGTCCCCTATTAGTTCTGTTTGGTATCAGCACCACACACTTGAGCACTGTTCTAGGATGCATTGTATGATGCTTTGCAAACCATCTCCTTTTGAAAATCATTGTATTTTGTCTAGTATCCTACCAATGAACCAAAATCTGCATTATGCTTTATCAGAGATTGACCATAAATGACCATCCCCTTTCATATCCCAGCAAAGCATTACATTCAGGTTTTTGTACAAATTGATCAATTTGAGTTGGGAATCATTGACATTGTACTCATAGGATACATTTTTTTTTCATTTTCTGAAGAATGTACATTTCTCAACACTTAAAGTAAGTTGCCAATCTTTTGCCACCCTGAAATCTTGACAAGATCTGACAACATTTTGTGTTCCACTTTCAAACATGCAGATGCTGAAGAGAACAGTCAGTAAAATGGTAAGTACAAATGCAGAACAAAAGGTAATACACTTATCTTTCTCACATTGCACAGTTGTACGTGAATTATTCATATGCAGTTACTGAATTGCATCACAGTGCCACTAAAGCAGAGCTACTAAATACTGTTTTCCAAAATTCCTTCACCAAAGAAGGTCCAAATACAAGAAGCAGTTAAAAGCTCTGTGCTGCATGATATCACAAGTTTGAAGGAACATGAACTCTGAAATGTTTACTTCAGTTGTAAACAGATGTCCTTTGACACCACATAACACACCGTATCACAGAGACAGATAAGAGCATGATGAATTCACAAGTTTGAAGGAACATCAACTCTGAAATGTTTACTTCAGTTGTAAACAGATGTCCTTTGACACCACATAACACACCGTATCACAGAGACAGATAAGAGCATGATGGTGCGATGTTACATGACTGTCCACTGGAAGTGGAATTAGGTCTTCTCTCATGATGGTGGGCAAAACAAAACTGCCACTCTGGTCTCATGTGACTGCTTATCAAGCTTCAGTGTGCCAGTGGTACCCTGCAATTCTGTGAGGATGTGCAGCATCTTTGTGATGGTCAACAGCTGGAGCACAAATATCAATGATTGATGACACTGCAGTATATTTGTGCAGTATTTCTTTTTTGTTTGTTATTTTTTTCCATACAGTACTTTATTAAGGTAGTTGGAAAATGTGCAAAAAAAGTAAGGTTGCTATCAGTGTTGTCTGCTTGATCATTGATGTACAACAAGAGCTCCAACACTCTTCTTTGGAGCACCCCTGAATTTACTTCTACGTCCATCGATCACTCTCCGTAAAAGGTCACCTGTCTTCTCTCATGTGAGGCAGTCGAGTTGGCTTTCACTTGATCATTGCTTTCAATCTCTGCTGACTGGCATGGAGATCATTCTGTTCAACACTTCTGAGGTGAAATTATGTTCCAAAATTGTACAAAAGATGGATGACAAGATATTAGACATTAGTTTTGTAAATAACTTGTGTCATCCTTCTTTTTGACAGTTGAGATCTGTACTTACTTCCAACAACTGGACACAGTATTTTGTTCAAGGAATCTATGGTGTACTGTGATTAAAAGAGGAGCTAAGTCAGGCTTTAAATTCTGTATAGAATTTGATACAGTTTCCATCGAGACCCACAGCCTTGCTCGAGTTCAGTTATTTTAACTGTGCCTCAACACCACTGACACTAATATTTACATTACTCATTTTTGCTGTGATATACAAATTAAACTTCGGCAATCCAGAATTTCTCCCTTTTCTTTGCTATTCTCAATTTCAGTTCCTGTGTCATCCATGAGTTTCTTGACACTAACTTTGGTGCTGCTAACAACCTTTACATATGACAAGAATTTCTTTGCGTTCTATGAGAGATTGTGCTTTGGTAATCACTGAAATTGTCCTTTTGATAGTGTTTCATTTAGCATTTCTATTGGTAGATGTTTTACACGTATTCTACAGTAGTTGCTGGTTCTATAGAAGCTTCTTACAGAAAGTGTATACTATGAAAGGATCACTCCAGTAAACCAAATGAAGTTGGTCAACTATTGTTTTTAATTTCTGCACCAGTTTCTCTGTATTCTCCTTCCCAGGGCTTAGTGTACCAAGTTTTCTATTGACATTCTGCCCAACAAAAACATGAAGCACTCAGGAGGGGAGGAGGAAATGAAATGAAACTTCTGTATGTACTATTTTGTGAGATTCGCTGCTTTTTAAAAGTGCCTCAAATTCTGGCACATTGTTGGGAATGTTTTAGCAATTGATCACTAGTCTCATCTGTGAGGAGAATTTCTGTGGGGCTCTACTAATAATTCAGATTCTTTTATAGCTATCATTATCTGGAGTGGATGAAGAGTTGTCAAAAACTTGCATAACAGTCTCTGATGCATAGTTCACCCTGACTCATTTAGGATAACATTATAGTTCTCAATCATATGCAGCAAGTTTAGGAAATTGCACCCTAGCATGTCACAGAACTTCTGAAGTCTCTGCTCATTCCAGTAAAAGTCAATTTTCTGTATTTTAAATTTTTTTATGTTCAACAAATCTATGTCTAGTCTTCGTTATAAGAAAGATCCCCACCCCTCTATACTGAAACATGAGGCTTGCTTCCTTTCACTCTGTTATCTCATGTGTATTATAATTTGGGGAAACTCTTTGCAATCACCATGAATACTCCTTGTTCAGAAACAAATAGTTAGGCTGGTCTATGGTGTCAGTTCAACAAATTTTATGTAGGCCATTGTTCAGGTGCCATGGAATTCTAATGCTGCCATCCTTACATGGTAGGGCCTTAATAATACGACATGCTTGGAGTTCTGTCAATACTGGAGTAGTAAATGTGCCAGATTATCAATGTCATTTTTAAAAACCTTACTTAAAATAAGGGATATAAGGAAAACTTGTAGTTTCGACATATGAAAACAAGGGAGTTTTATTTAGAACATTTAACACTCTAGGAGAGAATACAGTATAAATAAATTGAAATGATGTATTACTTTTCTATAAAAACAAAATTGAATCAGAAGTCAAATACTGTATGCTCTGTAGGGCTCAAAGTTTTAGAAAAGTTCAGTATAAGTAAACACTGTTTTGTATGCCATTTACGAAATGAAATAAGCACCACTGATTTGAAAAGATCAAGAACAAGCAAAATAATAAAAATTGTTAGCAAGAATTTGGTGTTGTCTTAAATAACCAACGGCAATGTCCATGGTTCATGGGGGGAGGGTGATGAAAATATAAATACTATTAAAATCTACAGGTTTTCCTATACTCCGAAGGAAATTGAGAGTCACTTAATAAAGACCACCCATACCACATCGTGATGATGTCATTAACTGGTGTATATGGCCTTTCTGTGGTCAGAACGGCAGCATTTTTTCAACTATTTACTTAGCATTTCCCAGTTGGCTTCTGCAATTTTCACTTGCTACTAATTTAATATATTTGTTTAGTATCAGTGTTTATATTACTTTAGGACTCTATTGGGAGATGATCTGATTCCACTGAATCTATTTTAACATGCCAGGTAGAAAGTTTGGTAAAACAGGGTGCAAAGCATTTTATCTATTGCAGAACTTCAGTGGAAAGGTGAAGGCACCATGGTGGTAAATTCGTCTTTGACTATCACTAGGTTATTGTCTTTGATAACATTAATCAAAGTCCTGCCATTCCTATCTGTCATGCTTCCTCTCCATGCTACATAATGGGAATTCAGGTCTTCACCTCTTCTAAAGGGAGACCAAAGTTGGCTAGGTGTCTCAAGTCAGCTTCCACGATTCTGTAGTGGGGAGCTTTATACACAGAGACAGCTATAAAAGTTTTGAGAATAAATTTTATTTGCATGGCAACTAATTTGATGCCATTGTTTTTTGCATTGAATTAGGAATTTTACATGTGGCAGTGTATTTTTTAAAAATATACGAAGACTGTCTTTCACATCAAGACGATTCTCCTTGGAATGAATGTTCTGCTGGTAGTTGAACCAAGTTTCACATAACAGAACATCATCAGGCTGACTTGTGAATATTTCTGTTCGCAAGCTTTCTCTGTTGGAGTTAGCTGTTCTTGTATTGCACTGTAATAGTTTTATAGGCTTCATAATTTAGGCTGACAGAGAATTAAAGATTTCTGTTGTGAGTTGCCTGATTGTTATCATTCATAACACTGTTTGGTTGTGTATTCTGAATGACAGAGTCTATAACATTCATTATCTTATCGATCAGTTCAGCTTGAACTAAAAGCTGTAACTGATTTGATACTCAAGCAATTGCTTATCTATGGGTACCTGGCAAATAGGAATTTGGCTTATAGGTGTGGCTACATATTGCATGAGTTATAGTTTGTTTCAATACTGGGGTCACTCATGTATGTTATGGTGTTTGCTTACTTCAGGCAGCCACCAGTAATGTTGGTGAGCAGTGTTTGTCTGCAGAGGCACATCCACTTATTGAATGCTATCCCCATTTGCTTACTGTTGACACTATATGCTTATGACAGGCAGCGGTGGGAAGAGTTATGTGTTTTGTTAATCTGGTGCACTGGTGTTTGTTTGAGCAGTAACAATTGTGCAGGCAAGAAATGATGATGTTCCCCAGTGATGGAACACATAGGTGACATATGAGTATTGTTCAATGCATATGTGAAGTCTTCATTGTTAAACATAGCTAGCTGCTGAGCTTTTTGCCCTGTCTATGATATTCCAGACAGTATCAGTTTTCCCTCACAGTGAGCACAAATAGTAATAGCGGAGGTGCAAGATTCAACAGACTGAGGCCCACTACATTTGCTGCATCTTACCTGGAATTGAAACTGTTTACTGATGTACCTGTAAAAGTGACATTTAAAGCACTGTCTGGCAATTGACACATAGCGGTCTACAGTTCCATGAATAGGCACTTCCATGAATAGGCACAGTACCCGAAAGAGTCTGATAGTCAAAGGTTAACAAGCAGGTCTGCAGTTTGACAATGTCCTTTACCATCTCATACATATGGCTTAATAAACCTCCGAACACCTATAAGAGGGAATATAGATTGCGCGATTCCAAAATCTGTTCTGTATTAGTTGCCTCTTCTGAAGTTCTTAATTCAACCATCATTTTGGTTTTCCTGGCAGAAGATATATAACATACATGGTTCTTGAGTTCTGGCAAGGAAAGATACAAAATTTTCCATAGAGTCATAGTGTGCAGGCAGCCTAGGTATTTATCCAAACTTTCTGTAGAGTCTAAATATGAGCCATTATCTTTATGTTTTAATCCAGTCAAAGAAGGAAAATTAGAGGAAAAATTGTATAGCTGCAAATATTTGCACAGTACCAAGGAGTAGTATCATGAAGAACATACTAAAAATCCTGAACAATGGGGTGCAAGTGTGGAGTTGGGGATGGATTTCCGGGTCACATGTTCTCCAGGACCCATAGCGTCTGTGTTCAGGGGATGGAAAAGACACAGATTATTAAAAATATTGTTCTGATGAAATAAAATTAACATTTATTTTTAAATGAAATGGGTTGAAAACAAATGTTAAATGTGTGTACCACATCTAAGTGCAGTAGAGCCGTATTAAGGAATAAATTGTGTTCCATGGGTGTAATGGGATGGAAGGGGAAATGTCTGGAGTGGAAGTGAAAGGGAAAGTAGCTCACTGGATTGTGTTCATGCACTTCTCTCCTTCATAGGTCTGCAAACTGAAGATCATGCAAGTGATTCCCCTCTGTATACCCCACTACATCACAAGAAACAACTACAGGGTGTTTCCCAAAGTTATACCAACCCTTCACTGTGGGCCTTATGAGTCACTGGTGATGTAGTGTGCAGATATGCCTGGGGAGTGTTTATTTTGCACAAAATTCATTAACACTACAGGGAGTGCAGCCATGAATTACTAATAACACTAACACAGGTAATCTGTATGGACAGAATCTACATAAATCTCTGTATGCTGTTCTACACTGCTAGAGGTGAAATTGATTCTTAGTCATCCTGTACAGCAGCTGTAGTGTTCTTCTGGGAAAGGTAAATTCCCCCACCACATGTGCTGCTTGTTTTTCAGTTTAGAGACGGACTATGTATGTAGACAAAATAATTTCACTGAACTCACGTTTATATGGTGAAATTACTTTCAGTTTATTAAGAGAGTACTTTTTGCAGTTGTTAAATGGGCTATTCTGTGAAAAGCTCAACAGCTGGCACTATCAACTGTCTACAACACTGAAGAGCCTTTCCCAGATGTAACATGCTGTCAATATGTATTTGACAATGCTGATTTCATTGTCTCCACTACCACTGTGTGGTACACTTTTCACAGAAGGAGGATATCACATGCATCATTCCAGCCTCAGCTCTTCCAAAATCTGAAGAGGCACAGAGGGTTAAATTGTCTCACTCTGCAACAGGAGTAGGTCACCTAGGTGTTATAAAATTTCAGATATTTCAGTATAAGTCAAACAGTGTATTACAGGAGATTGCTGTTCTAGGTGAACAGGATCAGCCTCATTCCATCAGACATATTCACACCTATCTTGGAAGACGTACTGTAAATGTATGGTAAGTGGCTCCACTCAAGTGCAGGTCACTCCATAAGAGCCAATAATTCGTTAGTGTAAAAGCTTAATGCAGTCAGAAAAGTGCAGTAGCTTTTTGCTCATTCATTATTTACCACCAAGTGACTAAAACACGGTTACACAGCTTTACAGTAAACTTTCACTGATAGACTGCAGCAAGGTGCCACATTTACCAATCCAGTCCCTTTCTCACTGACCCTACATATGTCATGGCAGCATCATAATAACAAATTAAGCACACAGGAACATATTTTCAAAAGAGCTTTCTTAACAACTGCACATAAGTACTCACTTAACGAACTGAAAATAACTCCACTATATAAACACGAGCTCTGTGAAGTCGTTTTATGTACTCATGTTAGAGAATTGGACAGGAAATCCTGTGAAGGTGTAGTCTGTGTCTAAATAAAAAAGCCAGCAGCACTCATTGTGGGAGAAAGTGCTTTTCTCGGAAGAATGCTACAGCTGCCATACAGGATGACTAAGAATCAATTAATATTGAGCAGTGTAGAACAGAATGCAGAGATGTACATATATTATATTCTGTACAGAGCATTACCTGTGTTATAAGAACATAGGGTTCCATGGCTGGTGTCATAGTGATTAAAATTCTTCTGGGTATTATGCCGCATCATTGCTAAAAACTAAAATAATAAACAAAAACCGACATTTCGGCCGAATTGCAATGGCCTTCCTCAGGGCATTGTTGTTAGTTTCTAGCAATGATGCGGCATAATACCCAGAAGAATTTCAATCACTATACCTGTGTTATCTTTATTAGTAACTTACACCTGCATTTCATGTAGTGTTACTGTATTTTGTGCAAAATAAATGCTCCTCAGGCATGTCTGTACACTGCATTGTCAGTGATTCACAAGCAGCACTGTGGAGTATAATTATAACTTTGTGAAATGTGCTGTAGCTGTTTCTTGTGACATAGTGGGGCAGACAGTGTAGAATCACCTATTCAACCTTCAGTCTGCAGACTTGTGAAGGAGGGAAATGCATGAACACAATCTGGAAACATATCTCTTCCCTTGTACTTCTACCACACCCACTCCCCCCTACCCTGTACCCCCCCTGGTAAACACATTTAATGTTCCTTATAACCCATTTTACTTAAAGATAAACATTAATTCTGTGCTGTTAGAACAACGTGTTTAATAAAATATGATTTTTCCATCCCCTGAATGCAGAAACTATTGGTCTTAGAGAAAATGTGGCTAGGACCTTTTTCTGTAGGAAATTTAATGTAGCCTAATTTTGTACTGGGAAGGATTTTTGATAGTGTCCACAATTTTGTGTTATTCAAGAAAAACATAAAAAAGTGACCTTTAAACCCACCCTCTCCTGCCACTAGGCAGGATTTTTAGTATTTTGTTTAGTACTCTTCCTCCTGGCACTGTGTGAGAATTTGGCTGTTTTTGATCTTTATTGATTGTGCTGTTTCTAGAAGTTACGAGACCGCTGAGTAGCTGTAGATTCGACAGGAAGAATAATTCTAACATTTTGTTGGCAGATATTGGAAGCAGAAGCTTCATTTACAAGGTGATCAGATACGTTTGAAACATCAGTAACAGACAATACTTGGTTAGCTACTCAATGAAGGTTTTCGGATCCCTTGATTCCAACTAACGTCACTTTGCTGCTTGTTTCTTGTGCTGGGGAAGCTAGATAGCTCCTGTACTAACATCTGTATCTTCTCCTGTACAGTATGTGTCCCAGATTAACTCCTAATGACCACTAATGAGTGGCTGGTAGCATTCATTGGGGTGTCCAATGTAGGTTCTAGAGAATCATGGAAGGGACCTGTATCCTGATGTAGTCACTGGGCAGCCAGTTGGTTGTTGTTGATGCTGACTAGCAGGGGCATTGAAATCATCATCCCCTGTGGCATGTACCCCATTATATTTGATGAGGCTAGTTTTTACAGAGAGGAAATTCAGTTGATTTAGTTTATTATAACTGTACCAATTATAAAACCAGTGTTCACACACTATAAAGAAAATTATTAAAATGTGTCACACTCAGAAATATTGCTAAATATACTGAATTGAAACAAAATATTTTAGAGCATTTGTTTAGCCATTTCTGTTGTCATTGCTAACTGGAGTTCCAACCCTATGTTCTTCCTGCTGCCTCCCTCCCCTATACAGGGCCCATAGACCCATCACTGACATGCTACTCATGGTCTAGTGAACAGGTGGTGACGAGAAACTGTACTTTATATAGAGAGGACAGTATCGATGGGAGAGGATAGCACCTGAAGTATGTTTGCTATATCTTGCACGTATATATTGCAAACATTCCTAGCACATCCATTTGCAACCACTTTCAGTCACTTTCCAGCAGCTTACAAGTATCAACTAACTGAGCCAATGCCCAATAACAACATTCACAGTGGGGTTGCATTGTCGTTGTGCAGTGTTTGACAGAACAGTAAACATATAATATTAAATTAAGTACACTGATTCTCTTATAATGCCTGGACCTGGTACGATACAAGAATTATGAGCTCCCATTAAGAACTGAACTGATTAGCACTCAACAAAGTGATTTCTGTTATGCCATAGCTATATAAAACTGTTGTCTCTGTTTGAAATAAGCATATGCAGTGGGAGTGTATTTTTGTTTTGCCAGAATTGTAATGTGTAGAACTGAATTCTTTCTTAAAGTGATTATTTGTACAGTAGAAACTTTTAACAGTTCATCTTCCAGACAGTGAAGTGCAATTTTATCCACTAACTGTTGAGATGTAAAATACCATAATAGTGCAAATGAATGGATGTCATGTGTTGCATAAATTATAACAGCAACAGTAGTTATTTCTGTTTTTGATTCAACAAGTGAGAACATCCTTGTCATCTATTTCAAGTTTTATTTACAAATTTAGTTGTAATGCTGAAATTTGCACATGAACTAGTTGCTTTTTAGGATGCCAAGTAAATTTTATAAATTATGTGGAAACAGGCCATACTTGATGAGGAATTCCTTACAATCACAACTACCATTTTTTTTTAAATTTTGGAAGTGTGCATAATAATTCTCCATAGCATGCTCTCAGAGTTTGTCAACTGGAGTGTAAGATGTTTATTATATCACACACAGTTTTTAGCGCTTCAGAAATTATGGCATCTGTGTACTGTTCTGGAATATTTTGTGATCATGTTTGTGCTCTTACATTTATGGACTTAAATTTCTCTGTAACAGACAAGGTTTGTGGGGTTTGGCCAGTTTTGCAACAGTGTTTTCACTCTCTTTCAACCATATTGATTATTTGCAATACCTCTTGTTTTGATTGTACTTTGTTCTTGTAGCAGTTTTGTAATTCGTTGATTTATTTTCCCTCCCCTGGCAAATATATATTTGTGCATCTGTTAAATGCACTGTGCCTGCATCATAGAACTTGGTATCCCATTTAAGCTATGCTTCCTCTATTTTCATTAGGTCCAGTGCATATAGCCAGCTTCATATTGTAACAGTAATATACAGTGTTCTTCTAATAACAGTTATTACATTAACTAGCTTCCTGTCACATGATGCTCAAAGTGACAAGTGACAGTGTTTGATCAGACAGTTCATATGGTTATGAAATGTGCATTATGAGCTTTGTGCATTTCTATAAGTGTTCATCTTACATATAGAATTTGTGTAGCCATGTGAAAATTAAAATTAAATTTTTTGTGGATCATAATAAGTGTTAAAAATTACTTGTAGTAGTGATCTGTTCCCACAGTATTTGCAGATTGCTAATTCACATATTTTCTGTTTAATGTGAAAGGCATTTAATATTTTTATACTGTCAGGCTGTTCAATTTAATGTACTACTTTAACTGTAGAACAGTGCATGTTGTAAATCATGCTATATTTCTATGTATTTATGGGTCTCTCATGAGTGATCTTTGTTCATTGCTTCATCTGCAATGTAACTCTGTAGCTTACTTTTCTTCTTCATCTGTGTTATATTAACTGTGGTCACTCAAGAAATATGTGCACAGTTTTCCGAGAATATTCTCATCAGGCATGTTAAAGAATAAGACTTTGATGAAGTAGTTCAGTTTTCAAAAACAGTGTAATGCTCATAATTAGATTGTGTGACTCATAAAGGCTGTTTGTTCCAACTGATGATCAGTGCTTCAGTTTCCAGAACACGCATCAGTTCACTTTTTTCCATTTCCATGAGAATACAAAATTTTGTCATCAGCAATATTGGAGATGTATGAAGTTTGGTAGGCAAGCTATGAAAAAAGCTCTGAAGCATCTTTCCAAAATCTGGTACAGCATTAGCTTCTCAAAGAGTTTTTATTTTGTAATGGACACACTTATTTTCTAAATATCTTGTGTATTACTGTGGTGTAGTTGCAGTTCTTATTGCCCATCTCAGGCCCAATACTGAAAACTCGTACTTGAAGTTAAAAAACATATATTTCCTGATGGGACACTTTTGGGTGTAGATCACTGCATAATTCTGTAATCTCCTGTGGAAAGAACACTAAATGTTTTGTGGTAAAAAATATTACAACATAAAAAACACTGTATAGCTCCATAAATTCAGGATTTTTAGGTTATTTGTTGTGTTGGAGCCCATATTCTGTGAAATCAGTCTATCAGACAAGAAAATTAATATGATTATTTACGTAAACTGAAGAGCTTCATAATGAAAATCAGTCTTCTTACTTCAGAACAAGAGCCACTCTGAAAGTTTTAAGAAACCAAAGTAAAATTCTGCTTCTGAAAAGAAAAAAAAATCTTCACACATTGATTCCTTCCTTTGGAAAGGTTGTGTTGTAAGACTCTGTAGGCACATTTGTTTGGAGATTCACAACTCTGTCGACAGATGATGTATTTAGTTTTCAGCGTGCTACACAATTACATAGTGGCAGATTTAGGCAGTGAAGTGGATTAAGAGTTGCCTGGATTTGAATGTCGTGAAAAATACTTGTATAGTGACCACAATGTGAGAAGGCATTTGTCATGATCGACCACAATCTCAACCACATCTGCCATTGTAAATAACTTAGGAGTAAAGAAGACGACTCTTCAAGTAGTGAAGGTGTGGAGTTATCAACAGGTGCACAAAAAATAATGAAAATGTTGCTAGCTTTTAGATGAATCCATCAATGAGTGCACAGGCGTGCTGTCATCCAGCCACCAATACACCCCCCCCCCCCCCCCCCACCTCCCCTGCACGCACACATTTCTGTGTTTACTGGCTGAACACTGAACACACAGGTGGCTACGTGCCACACTGTGTGTGTGTGTGTGTGTGTGTGTGTGTGTGTGTGTGTGTGTGTGTGTCAGTCTTCGTAAAGCTAGCACAGTTTTCACCTTTTTTTGTGCCTATTGAAGACTTAATACCACCACTGTTTGCTGAATTGTTTCCTTTATGCATAAATAATTTACATTCTGCTATAAATTTTGTACTACATTTACACCTGCCATTGTCAGTTTATCTTCTGTCTCCTTGAAAACCTTAGACACTTTAGGCATAACAGTCTGTAGATACAATACTAGCTTTTAGTGTGGTGACTGGGGTGAGGTGTTCATTTTCAGTGAAGCAAATGATCAGTAATATTTGTTAACTACAATCCTTGGTTTCTGCATGTTCATTGGATGATCATCATGAGAGAAGCTCTGTATGTATGCCCCCCATTATTATTATAAATCAAATTCATGCAGTTGTGCTTCATCTTTCGATATAGTTTTGAATGTTGATTCTGTTATGGTAAAATTAAATGTGTCAAACATCAACTGATAAAACATCAAACTGTGGGGTTCTGTTTCTTGATGAAACCATGTGGTGTCCACTGACTGCAAATCTTCCTAACCTGAGTTGAAAACTTCCATGTAACATCTTAACAATGGCTGCTGCACTATTCCTTGCAAAAAAGACATTCTCCATGTGCTGTAGGTGCAGTGAGTGTTTCATTCAATCGCTCCCCAAATATGATATGTATTTGCTTAGGCAACACTGATTTACTGTCATCATAAAGAAAATTTCCATCATATCTGAAATCAACAGCCAACTATAGACACTTATTGTGGAGAGAGGAGAGTCTCCATATACCTGAATCAGTTCCTCAAGATACGTATTCTCATTCCTATTCTTTGAAATAGTAATTTTGTTTTACAAAGAAATGACCCTAATTCAGTCCATTGCTACCAACAACAACTGAATAATGTAAATGATCTTTTCACTGTTTCAACAGTTACATTGTTGAAACTTTCAACAAATGATTGATTGCTCCTGTTGCATGTCCTGTTTGCAATTATAATGGTAGATCAGAACAGTCATTCTTGAAACTTTCAGAGTGGTCTTCATTTCTGATTGATGAGGTTTCTGTTTGAAGAATTTAATTCCACACATTTGGTGCTTTATTTTACACAATTCACAGATAAACAGTGACCACTTAAATAGTAGCTACCTTAACAGTTTTGATAAGTGTTTTGGAACATAAAAATAAGTTGTGAAGTTTTGCTAATGAAAGAGTACTTGCTTAATTTTAACTAGTATTCAATTACATAATTGCATTATAAAAACTCATTTACATTCCTTATTTTTAGCTGACTATACAGCCCATATTTTTAAACTAAATAGTGGTATTTTATTCTTCCATCTGAGGAGTTTTTGTTTATGTTATTCCTGATTGTTAAGGTGTCTTAACAAGGCGAAATTTTTCCCACCGGAGTATCCGGTACTTTGTACACGGAAGCCCACAGCAGTTTATGCAATGATATGCTGCAACCACTCAGACATGTGCAACAAGGATGAGGTCCCACGTTTGGCAGGTAAGGTGACTCCCCCGCACTCTCCCACATGGACGACATGATAGTCATCAGTGCCCCAGCTTGCTGTCTAACATCTTGTGCTCCAGTTCGCCATGTGACGTTGTGTGGTGTACACTAACAAGTAGCAGACTACCTGTTTGGATATCGTAGATTTATGTTAATAACCAAATGAGTAGTGTGTTTGTAGCAGCTTTGTGTGTTTACATTGTACTTGCCGCTAACTTGATACAGTTTTTGCCTCTGAGTGACTGGTTTCATGACAATGTGAACAGTTCTTCATGTGATACACTTACACAGAGTGATAGAATGAAATATTGATAGAATGAAATATATTGGTGTTTAGTTTGCTGCTGTTCATAGATCTTTGAGAAATGTGGTATTAAATTATATATAATTATTTTACAACCTGTGAATTGTGCAGCTACACAGAGCTCTGTATATTTGGCATGAACATTTACAAATGTCAGATTAATTCTACATTCATTTGATTGTATTCTGATGCAGTTGCATTGCTTTTATTCTTCTAGTTTTAAACAGGCACCTAATAGTTGAGTTATTTTGTAAATGAGTGTATATGAATAGACTTCAGTATTTGTCAGTGGACTTCAGTACATGTTGAAAAATAAGTGATATAGTTATGAAACTAAATTGTCATATTTATCATGCTAATTACTGAGAAATATGTCTGCTTAAAATTATTGGATTTATTAAAATTATTAGGTACATACTTGGTGTCATCAATTTTGTCATTTAGTCATCAAATGTGGTTATATTCTGCTTTATGCAGAGGATAGGCAGAGCAAATATTCATGATCCCAAAAAGAAAAATGAGAAGAAAGTGGTGTTTCTTATATGCTGTACAAGAGACTATAAATTCTTAATCTAGTTGATGGTCCTTTATGCTTGGCAAATACTCTCAGGAAAGCTAATGTAACAAGGAAATGCTAGCGTAGTAATATTATAGTGTACTTATGATGCCATTGTTGTCCTTACTTAATTGTAGCATAATGGGCAGTTATTTGTCAAAATATTTACCAACTCATGTGACAGTGATGATTTTGATGATGAGGTGATGATTATGATGTACATTTTACAACTTGGTTAAGGTCCTTTAGTAGTCATGGGTGCTTTGTAAATTGATTGATTTTCAAAGGATTAGGGGGAAGTATTTGGATGTTACTGTCTTAACTGTAGAAAGGAGGAGATGTGTTTGAATATGACAAAGAAATTTTTTATGTCCTCTCATTATGTAAATTGACATATTGCTTATTTAAACCATTGTACCAAGGTGAATGTTATTATTTTTTCAATTCTATAAAGATCTATAGAGTAATGGGCTGATGGAACACCCATAATAAACTATTAAAATAATTGTGCCTTCATAGAGTCACATGTATGTTGTGTTATGACTTTGTGATGATACAATAAATCGATAAATAATTTTTCTGCAGTACTTGAAGTTTTGCTTTCTATTTGGCAAAAAAATCCAGAATTACTCCTTTTTTGTTTTCCTGAAGAATTATGTCATGATTGGATACAGAACCATTTTACTTTGATGTTACTGACAGCGACAGATAATAGGTTGGAACAGGAAGCAAAAGATAAATACTGATGTTGACTCTCCTGATTATAATGCATTCTTTGATCATTGTAACTGAAGACTGAGATTTTTTGTATGTTCTATCAAGAAAAATCTAGGGGAACAAACAACTGTACAAAAGGGGTGTATGAAACAATAGTTTTAGATAAGTAAAACGGAGAATGCTAATAGATTATACACAAAAATAAGGATAAATATCTCATAGCACCCTTTATCTGCTTTACGATTCCCATAATATTGTCGAATCAGTCAGAGAATATTAAGGCATTTCGTAATTGTACATTCTAAAGTATTTTGTCTTGCAGTTTAGTTTACTCTTTTACATTTCATATACAGTGTCAAAACTGATTAACTTAAAATAAAAAATTAAAACAATCATAGTTTTATTTGTAGTGAAGCAGAGTGAGGAAGTGACACATTGTACCACGGCAAGTGAAAGATATTATTTTACAATTTATGAATTGGCACATATAGACCAAAGGATGCATTTTTGAAACAAAATGCCAGGGAGAGGCAAGTTTATGTAAAAAAATTACAGTTTGCATGTGTCACACCCATGGAGCATTAATAAATTACTCCTGTTGTCAATCGTGACATATGTTGTTAACTAGAAATTCCTTTATTACTCAATGGTTTGCTAGCTCAAACGTGGGTATACAAAAAGAAGCAGTGCTATGCTACATGAGTATTGTTTAGTTATGCCTGAGGATTTGTTGATTAAATTGTAATCCAGTTGTTGCCATGTAGATGTTCATAGTTATCCAAGATCACTTCAGTGGACAATACAGTTTTGAAATCTAAGCCTGCCAACCAGAATGAATTAATGTGTCTGTCACTAACACAGTAGTACTAATGTATGTTCATTTTTGTTATTGTGTAAATAGCTTTCTTACAATGATGTCAGCAGGGTTGTATCATTTGTTCAGCTTTTATTGCAAATATGGATGAAATTTATGTGGTTGCATACAAAGGTTCATCCCCAAATCTGAACTAAAAATGTGAAAGAAGATGACTTAGCTGTGTCTTCATCTGCAGTGTTACCCAATGTCGATGGCCTTATGAGGCTATTAATTACTGCCTCTTTTTTTCTCTAGGGAACACTATATAAACTTTAAAATGAGTGTCTTTGAAATCAAATGAATGTGCTATAATGCTAAGAAGCTTGCACAGGATAGAGTAGCATGGAGAGCTGCATCAAACCAGTCTCTGGACTGAAGCCCACAACAACAACAACAATAACAACATAATGCATGGCATTTTCGTCTAGGTTGGCAGTGACCTAGCTGATGGCTGGAATGAGCATTGTCCTTAAATCTATATCTGCCTGGAGCACTACATTCACATCATCATATAATTTGCCTTGTCAGTCAACCATGTCATCAGAAAATTTGGCGTGTGTTTTTACAGAAACTTGACTACTTCCTCACAGCCCTGTTCCATTCCTTAGCTCACTTCATCATTAGACTGCTGATAAGGATCTTCCTTATAAATTAATTTTGAAGTGGTGAGCTATGAGAAATGGTAGTGTATGGGACCAGAAGTAGCTGCTCTAGATATTGGTGGGATTTGAAATTTGTCTTGTGATCTAAATTTAAATTTTGTGTTAATTCCCATTAGTTGCTCAAATACAAGTGGAAATTTTTCCTTAAGGAGAAGATGACTTAACAATTTAATCTATTTGTAGCATCACAGGTATACAAAAAAGAAAGAAATTGTGGCTGCCATATCATGGCTTACTCCAGATGAGCAAATTATCTTTAAGTGTGATGGAACTAAATTGTTTTACACAACACCATGTTTGTCTGCAGTGAGCAGCTAGTTTTTCACTGCCATTTTACTGCAGTTGTGACAGAATTACTAATTTTTTCTTCATTAATTAAAAATATGTACCAGACCAAGGTAAAAATCCAGGAGTTTAATCTTATGGGCAACAATCATCTGTCCGAGTTCATGCTGACTAAAAATGAACGTTTCGGTTTGAGGCCTGTTAGGAACACTGTTTCAGTCTATCAAGAAAGTTAATACTTGTTGAGTACAAGTTTCAGTCCAGAAATTAAATTTCTCAATCTATTTCTTCCATTTAGATTAATATTAATTAAGTTGCAGATTGGTTTTGGTATTTAATCATATGTTATTTCATTCCATCATTAACGTAAAGCTGTGAAGGGTGAAGACTTACAAGTTTTGATAATGTAAAGTAGTCATAACATAAGCCATAGTCAGGAATGTGTGTTCAAAGTTTTTTGTAAAAAATTATCCACTGCTGGTGTTATTGAGTGTTATATTGCTGTTCCATTCAGCACCTGATATTTTGCTTGATATGGGATTATCCTATAGCAAGGCCTCGAATATGGCTTCTTTATGACCAAACTGGGTTTACGGATATAACTGACATCTTCTGTTGTTTCTCCCGTGGTACCAAAGCATTACAGATGTCCTCTAAACAGGTGGGTTGTATTATCCAGAAATGAAGTTCACTATGGAAATTGAGTTAGGAGAGACAGAGCTGATGTGTCATATGGTCTAAAGGAAGGCGACCCATACCATTCTACACTTAAATGCGTGTAACTTCCACCATTCAGCACAGAACAAACTCGTTTTCAGTACTTCAGGAAACATGGTTATGGTTATCTTAGTGAGACAAAATCTATGGGCTGAGCTAAAATACTTTGAAAGACTCTTCAGAAAAAAGTATTAAGTCCTATGAAATCATATCTGCTTCGCATACTAAATGCATATTGAAACCATAGAAAAACAAAGACAAGAAATTAATTGCATCTGTTGTTCCTTGGAGCAGCCTCCAGAAAGATTGAGTGGTTATTGGGAGGGCATTGGGATAAATCAGTCTTTAGCTCACCTCCATAAATCAAGGGTAAATTACAATGAGTCAAAGATGACCAATGCCTAACAGTCCTTAGGGCAGGCTGTTCCAACTCACGCACCTGCTGCAGAGCAGGAGGGTGGGCACGGCCACAGGGCAAGCAGGGGTGTACAAACGGCTGACACATGATTGGCCTTGTAGCTCAGATGGCCAGGAGTGGACAAGCAGGTCACACTTGTGCAGACTGCATGCGGTCGGGCTGTCTGACAGGTTGCCTACACCACCTGCTCCTACTCACGGTTGAACTGAAGGGTGCTCACAGGCTCTCCCATGCCCATTATGGCAGCATTGGAACAGTGTGTGTTAGGGTTTTCAGTATTTGGCAGAATTACTTTAGAAGAAAGATTGCATTATTAATAAACACTTGGGAGAGAACATACTGACAGTATAAAAAGTAAGTTTGAGAAATCTGCCATTGTAGAACATAGTCATGCCTACTGATGAAATATTATTTGGCAGCACTAGAATTTGTGGGCACACACGTCACATTAATAGAATGCAGCCATCAGGTGGAGTAGAGATGGAGAAAACGACACAAACGGCACAATAATGCTGTTAGAAACCTAATTCCCATATCACTGTTGTAACTGGTAACTGAAGAGGTGAATGAACTTATTGCAGTTATGGTGATTGACTTTAATTCAACCTTCTTGTGGAAACCTTGGGACTGGTAGCTGGAAAACTTTTGGTAATGGTTATAAAAGCCTAAATCAATATAGGGGTGTGTCTGGGATAAAAACTTGGAGTTTGCTTTCCTGACATTGAGGACAGTATTAATGGTTCTTCAAAGCTTGAATTTTAAATCTGATTTGACATAAATTATGAAACAAGAACTTTAATTTAAAGGTTGCTGTCACAAAAGTCTTTGTAATCACATACAGGTTTTATTTACCAGATTATACATCAATATGATACATGAAATTAAAATATCTCTTTAATAACAAAGAGGAAATAAATAAATTTATAGATGACTGTGACTGATTTGTGAGGAATGAATGTTGTGTGTTATAGGTTTAGGTATTCCTCAGGTGAAGTGTGCAGAATTCCAGATGCTATCTTCATCGGATTTCCAGTCTCACCTGGAACGAAAACGCTGTGCTGTGTTGAACATGCAAATCAAGTTTTATAGTCAAGTTACAGCCTACTGTTACACATTGGATTTACAGGCAGACTTAGGAAGTCAATGCTTTGCAATTGTAATAGCATGCAAGATTATAAATATAGTAAAATTCATTGCACCCATCTCTTATCAGGCAAAGAGGAACTAAAAGGTGGTAAATAAATAAAACATATTCAATGGTTCACTTATTATTCAGAATACATGCAAGTAAATATTAATTTTGTTTCACCTGGATAAATTGTTCAAAAATTATAACATTATTCCTAAGCTACAGACAGCAAATCTAAGTAAAGGTGAAGAAGTGATGGCAATTGAAAAATAACTGTTTTTGGAGAGGTTTTATGAAAATGTTTGTGATGTTTATAGATGTAACACCATTATACCATGATAAAAAATCTCTGCAAGAAAGAATAGAAATGATTTCTAATTTTTTTGGAGTGATAAAACAGGGATGTAAGGATCTATTAGGTTTGCAAATAATAAAATGAAAATTATTTGCAATTCCATTGCAATCTTGGGATAATTAGATCAGTTATTGTAATTATGTTTCATTCAGTTAACACAGTACTTGAGGCTTAGTATTCAAGGCTCTGAAATTCTGTATGGGAAAAGTGAAATACAAACTCCCATTCATTCAGCTTGACTTATCTTCCTTATAGTTTCCTAAAGTCACATAAGACCAATGCTCTAGTAGTGGCATGGCTGTTTTCACCACTGTCATTGTATAAATGAAATTTTGCTTCATAAAAGCTTCAGCATTTATGGGGCATTAAAGTCTGACGTACACTCCTTGTAATTACTTTACATGTTGAAGGATAAGTAACTGGTGGTCAAGTGAATTTATGTGAAATGTTTTATGAATTATGTTAAAATGAAGTATCAGATTTGAAACATAGATGCTATACACATTTGGCTTCTATCCATGGCATTCAGCTTACAGAATATCTGAACAAAATGGAAAAAGTATCTGTAGTACAACAGTATCATTGTATTTACATTTTTTATCAGTCAGTTTAGTTTCTTGTAAAGTATAACCACTCCTTTAAATGTTAATTATACTGCTGCCCTATTTAATAATATATGTGTTTTAAACTGGTCAGTGTATATAAATGCAGATTAAATATTAAATGAACATGATTATCTTCTTTGCACACTTTGCCATAACTGAAAGAGAAAAAACCAGCCCCTATGAAGTGGTACCTTTTTAATGTAGGGCTTTGACGTCTTGTATACAATCTTGATACTAATCATGAATAGAGAATTATTTTGGTATCTGAGCTGTACAGTCACACAGTGATGTGTCATACTTGAATGTATGTATAGGAAAAGAGACTTCTCATCATCTTCTGAAATGAAGAAAATAAACTTATTTGCAGAGAGAGTTCAACATTTTGTTTTTTACTAGCTGTAAAATATGCTCCTGAATTATTACAGAAGAAGTAGAACAAGTTGGAGGTAATTCATGTAATGCTACATTTCCCATTTTTGTTAATAGTATCATTAGTTCCATTTTTTTGTGTCAGTGCATCATTGAAAACAATGGAAACGGAAAGAAATTCTTAACTGATTGTGTGAATGCATAATTACACAATTTCAATGCATGAAAAAATGTGTGACTGTTATAAGTCTTTCCTTAAAGCACACAGGTTGTGTTACTCTTTAAATGCTATTCTTTAAATTATTAGAGTACTTTAACAACAAAGACTAGTACCAAAACATTGGGAAACCCCTATTATATCCCAACCAACAAGGGTGTATGAAAACCCTGTATTAACAAAAGGTGCAAAATAGTTCCTGGCAGCATTAGTATTATAGTTGGCTACGCTTGACAATTTTTCTTTAAGTGCAACTATCACCATGTCCTGTGATGTTAAACTTGCAACTTAAAACAATGTTTTTCCTGTTGTTAGGGGTACAGGGCTCTGTAAAGAGACATTCTGAGAGTATGAAACAGTATAAGCAACTTGTAAATTCAGTAAAGTGACAGATGAATGGAAACAAAATGAGAGAAAAAAGAAATTCATCAATATAGTGTTCAGTATGAATATTTTTGAGCTCTTATGTTCAGAATTTCAGATGGTAGTACCATAAATATGGTATGGAAAGTTCTGAGAGGCCAATAATTTAGAAGTCAAACTAACAAACCATCAAGTAGTAGAGGCATTCAGCTATTGACGTGCACATAAACAAGACTGAAACATTTGCCAGCTTTCGGACAAATCTTTTTTGAGCTAGACCGGGCATGTGTGTTTCCTGCCTTCCCCCCCACCACTCCCCCCCTCCCAAAGACCTGTATAGCTATATTGTGCTGACTAGATACTCAACGCCATGACTGCAGTTCTGCAGGTAGACTGGGGTGAGGGGTTGTGTTGAGAAAAGTGGCCGCAGAAGGGAAAAAAGACAGGTAATAGGAGGGAAGGTTGAGGAATGGTGGATTATAGCTTGGGGAGAGGCCCCTTGGACACAAGATAGGAATGCAGAAGTGAGATGCAGAAGGTGCACAGGATAGGAATCCAGCACACCAGCACCATCATAGTGATGTAGATGACGATGATAAGGAGTAGTAGATTGGGAAGAGTTGACAGAACAGAGGAAGTGGAGACTGTGAGAAAGAGTGTGTGGGTGCAGGTTGAGTGAAGTTTGAGTCCTGGCACAGGGTGAAGGTGAGTGGTGTAGTGAGTTAATGGAGATTGCGGTCAAAAGTATTATGGGAAAGAACGTGTGGCATGGGTTGTGAAGCGGCCATTGAAATGGAGTGCTATATGCTCAGCAGTGTGTCCTGCTACTGGATCAAGTTTGCTTTTGGCCACAGTTTGGTAGTGGCCATTCATTCAGGTGGACAGTTAGTTGGTGGTCACATCCACATAAAATACTATGCAGATATTCTGCAGCAGGTTTGGTATATGACATGACTTCTATGTCACACCTGCCCTAAATCTCTTCCTATATGTGTCATCTCCCTGTGGAAGACCCAAGCACAAGACCTGTCTGATTCACCCACTGAGGTCGTGTCACAAGCATATCCTGCCCAATGAGAGGCAGGACCACCTGTGAAAGCAGTCATGTCATATACCAACTCTGCTGCAATTTCTGCACAGTATTTTATGTGGGCATGACCACCAACCAACTGTACATCCTAATGAATGGCCACTGCAAAATTGTGGCCAAGAGAAGAATTGACCACCCAGTTGTGGAACGAGGTGCTGAGCACAACATCCTCTGTTTCAGTGGCTGCTTCACAACGTGGGCTGTCTGGGTCTTCTCCTCCCCTCCCTCTCCCCCTCTCCCTCCGCTTTCCCCTCCTCCTAGCATCAGGTTTTCTGAACTATGTAGACAGGAGGTATCCTTCGAATGCATCCTTTATCCTCTTAATCCTCACTCTCCTTCACTCTACATTGGGGCCCAAACATTACTCATTTGCACCTGAGCCATCAGGTACTCTTGGTCAATCATTCTTCCCACTGGCCGCTTTCTTTGTCCCCTTGCCCTCTATATTCAACCAATCCCTTACCTCGGTCTGCCTGCAGAAGTACTATCCCAGCTTTGTATGTTCAGTTAGCACAATGTGGCTTTTCAGAGGTGTGTGTGTGTGTGTGTGTGTGTGTGTGTGTGTGTGTGTGTGTGTACATCACTCAACTCAACTCCTCTACAATTCATTTACTTGTTACCTTAATTTCATGCATTTTGTCATATTTCAATTTTACCAAATCACAAGTTTTTTGACCTATCCTCCCACTAGCTGTGTGTAGTCCAAAGCCTGAAATTTTAATGATGTATGAATCTTTACTGATTATCATATGAATTAGAAGTTTATGAACTGTGCATTTATTTTGTTTCCTGTGTAGTTTTTAAAATAAAGTTGTTTTATTTCCTTGGTATTTATAATTAACAGTCTGCTGATTCCTCCGTGTGTGTAATTCTAATATTGAATTTGCAGTATTGTGTTTTAAAGAATTGAGTTTTTCTGAACTGGCTATTCCCCGTAAACCTTGGCTGACTACACTTTGATAAATGCATGATTTTTTTTGATATACAACTAATCTGTGTTGTCTTTTGTGTGTTGTATCTATGACAGGTGCCTGGATAGTAATTTTCCTCCTGAAAATCCCATCGCTTGTCATTACTCCAACAAACTTAATGACACTTTTGTCGTAGAATGTTGTAAGCAATCTGATATGTGTAACAGAGATTTGAAACCAACTCTCAATAACAACAAAGAAACAGGTAGGTATAAACAGGTCTTTGGTGTGTAGTGTGCCACTACACTGGATTTTACTGTATTGCAAAACTTGTTGTGCCTCTTGTATGTTACTGCCTGTATTTTGACTTCAATACATGTAATAAATAATTCAGCAAACATTGCACTTTCCAGTGTTTCTAAAGAATGGAATCATGAAATGGCCAAAAGTTGTTGCATATTTGTTTAGTCATGCACAACCAATTCTGCTTAAACTACCAAGTTATGGTTTAACACCACATCAGGTTAAAGGAAGATTCCTTGTTATCAAATATATAATTGTTTTCAGTTGCAGCACCTGTCAGATGTACATGCATCTATTATCTTATACATTTTTCATCAGTCACCAGGTACAAAAATTTACAGTACATTTACAGCATTCATCTTACAATCTCTAGACAGTTTACTAAACCCTGCAGTGATATGTCGATTTTTGCACTTGGTGACTGATGAAAATTATATAAAGTAACAGGTGCATATGTATGTGGTACATGTTGCAGCTGAAGACTGTTATGTATTTGATGGCAGGGAACCTTGCTTTAACCTGATTTGGTGTTAATCAACAACTTAACCAAAATCAGTTGTGTGCGTATAAATATACATTGGAGCAGCTTCTGGCAGCTACATGATGTCATTCTTTAAATATGTTGAAGCTGTGCAGCACTTTTTACAGAAAACTGTTCTAATGTTTGCTTCAAATTAGTGAAATGTAAATAATTTTGGGCATGAACTATTTCATAACTTCAACAAATCTTTGCCAACCCTCTATTTTTTTATTAGAAAAATATAGCATATATCATCTTAGTTATTGTTGTTGCCTTTCTTAAATAATCCTTCACAGAAGACCAGTAATGATATAGAAAGGATTTGGAAATGTGAACTTATTGTCATAATTTCTGTGTTATGTAGTGCAGTTTCAAGATTTCAAATGTCTTACTATGTAATGACTTGATTTTGTGACTTTCGTTCTTCATACACACTGCATTCATGTCTTCCTGCTGTCATCAAACCTCCCCTGTTAAACGTAGATGCAGAATTTTATTCAAATTGAAAGTCACAAATGAATATTGGTGACACTTGAAACAAATAACGAGCACCTACTTTCCAAGCAGCAAGACAGGAGGCACTTCTGCTGCGCTGACAGCCATATAAATAAAAAGACAAGTCGAAACTTTTACTTTCAGAGTTTCTAAAAAATCTTCAAAAAAAAAAAAAAAAAAAAAAAAAAAGGCAGAAAGATGGGAGGTAGTAAAAAGAAAGGAAAAGATGCAAAGATTTTGAAGAGAAAGAAAAACGTTCCAAAAAGTGGACTGGTGGGTGTTAGAATAGATACAGATGTGATCAAAAGTTAGCCACAAAAATTGAAACCCTGAAAATTAGCAGAAATTGTGGATAGATGTATCTGAAAGTCGAGTATATGTTGGAAAAGCAATTTTCAGTGCTAGGATTATGGAGGAGTGGTATTGAAAGGAGTGAAATAAATTATGTAACAAGTACTTACATGGATCAATATGAAGTAGTACAGAGTGTTGCTCACCACATACAGGAAGCATTGTATGGCAGACAGACATAGTTAAAAGAGCATTAAAAAGCTATTGGACAGAGTCCTCCTTCAGATGTGGAAGAACACACACACACACACACACACACACACACACACACACATACACACACACACACATATGCCGGCCGGTGTGGCCGTGCGGTTCTAGGCACTTCAGTCTGGGACCGCGTGACCGCTATGGTCACAGTTTCGAATTGTGCCTTGAGCATGGACGTGTGTGATGTCCTTAGGTTAGTTAGGTTTACATAGTCCTAAGTTCTAGGGGACTGATGACCACAGAGGTTAAGTCCCATAGTGCTCAGAGCCATTTGAACCATGTTTGAACACACACACACACACACACACACACACACACACACGCACACACGTAAACACATACAGAACTATTGTTACATTCCATCCTGGATTTTCCATTGTTTGATTCCAACACACATGTATGTTCAAACTTCCAACACACATGTACGTTCAAACACACACAGCTCACAAACACATCACCCTGTTGTCTGTGGGCACTAAAGCCTGACTGCAAGGGGCAGTGATCTTGATTGGGGTGGGTATCGGTGATACAGAACAGGCATGAGACAAGGAGGGTGAGGGATAGCGGGGTAGAGTGGGGAAAGATGCTGTAGTGCTGCCTCTGTGTGTGTGTGTGTGTGTGTGTGTGTGTGTGTGTGTGTGTGCGGTGCGGGCGCGTGCACGCAAGGATGTGGCAGGTGTAAGATGTTGGGCTGCTGGGTGCAACATTGGGAGGTTGTGCTGCAAGTAGGGAGGAAATGGAGAAGAGAGAAGCAGGAAGGTCTATGTAGATGCATGACAGGAGGGGGGGGGGGGGGGAAGGGTTTTGAGGGGACAGAAGGCATGAAGGCATGTGTGAGGCTGTAGTGGGAGCAAGGAAGGTGGTGTGAACAGGGATTAGTGAAGGTTGGGGCTCATGGTCAAGCCAGTGTCGGTAGTCACAATACAGATGGTACAAGTTGTGGAGCAGGTTCTGAACTCAAGAACACCTTTTTGGGTGGCATGCTCAGCAGTTGGTTGTCCAACTGTATCGTGGCCACAGTATGGCAATTTTCCAATGGCCATTTATGCAGACCGACAGATTCTTTGTGGTCA
This sequence comes from Schistocerca americana, assembly GCF_021461395.2. NCBI lineage: Eukaryota > Metazoa > Arthropoda > Insecta > Orthoptera > Acrididae > Schistocerca > Schistocerca americana. The sequence continues at coordinate 456,138,220 of NC_060122.1, forward strand.
TACCCATGTAGAATGGGTCACAGTGTTTGCAGTTATGTTGGTAGCCCATGTGACCACTTCTGCAGATAGCCCTGCCTTTGATAGGGTAGGAGATGCCTGTGTCAGAACTGTAGTAGAGATGGTACTGGGAGAATGTGCGGGACAGACCTTGCATCAATGTCTGTTACTGAAATTTGTACCACGGGACAAGGGATTGAGAGCAGGGATAGAATAGGGACAGACAAGTATATTGCATAGCCTGAATGGGCTGCAGAGTACTACTGTTGGAGGAGGTGGGGAGAATATTTCTCATTTCAGTGTACAATGAGAGTTAGTCTAAACCCTGGCAGATAACATGGTCTAGTTGCTCCAGTCACAAGGGTGGCACTCCTTTATGGCTGGTCAGTGGTTATACGGGGATTGGTACGTGATCGGGGAGACAAAGCGCAGGAGATCTGTTCTTGGACAGCATAAGGAGAGTAATTTCGGTCTGTGAAGACCACAGTAATTCCCTCTCCAAGTATGCTGAGCATCTCATTGAGACCTTCACAGATGGAAATTACCCTCTTCACCTTGTCAAGAAACATATCTCCTGTGCCATGTCTTTCCTGTTAGATACCATCCCTCCACTGGCCAGCCACAAAGAAGTGCCCCTTGTGACTCAGTAGTACCCAGGTGACCCACATTCTTCTCCAGAGTTTTGCCTACTTCACGTCGTGCCCGGAAGTGGTAAATATCCTCCTCAATCTCCTTCCCACCCTTCCCTCAGTGATATTTTGCCACATGCTCAACATACATAACATCTTTGTCCATCACTATTCCATGCTTGCTCCAAACCTCTTGCCTCATGGGTCATATCCCTGTAAAGGCCTAGATTCCAGACTTTCCCATAGATCCTCCCACTACCATCTACTCCAGCCCTGTCACAGGCATCTCCTACCCCATTGAAGGCAGGACTACCTGTGAATGTTGCCATGTACTTGGGAATGACCACAATTAAGCTTTCTCTCTGTATTAGGGCCACTGCCAAACTGTGGTCAAGAGACTACTGTACCACAGTCAGCAAACTTGATGCCCAACACGATGTGCTTGACTCCAACAACTGATTCACGGCCTGTGCCCTCTGGAGCCTTCCTACCAACAACTTTTCTGAATTGTGCAGGATGGAAATATCCATACAACGTATGCTTCCTTCCTGTTTTTGTTAGTCCTTGTCCCCATCTGTCTCTGTCCTCTTTCGTGCTTCCACTCCAGTCTCACACATACCTTCTTCCCAATATTGCACATGTATAGACCTTCACCTTCTCTCCTTCACCCCTCTTCTCCCCTTTCCCTGCCCCAACTCCAATCCTACACATGCCCTTTGCCACCCACCCCCCACCCCCACTATCCATGCCAGCCATGATCTTGCCCACTGTATTCAGACCTTTGTGCCCAAAGACGACACAGCCATGTGTGTGTGAGTTGTTTGTATGTGAATGGGAGTGTGTTTTTCTATATCTGGAAGAGGACCATGTTCAATAGCTTAGTCTACTTTTAATGTGCTTTTAAATGTGCCTGTCTGGTGCTCGATCTCTCCTCTTTGTGTTGAGTAACAGTATGTCTTATTTCATATTGTTGTTATTCCATCCCAAATTTTCTGTTATTTGATTGTAATTATGTGCATGTTATATATATTTTACACTGTCCCACAGTAGGATCTTACATGTTGTTGGTTAGTTGTTTGTCTGTCCAGATTATTTATTGTGCCACAGTTGTATAAAACTTTTTTATTTTCAGTACAGTTTGTCTAAGGCCTATTAAAAAGTCATGCAGCAGTTACCAGTTGCTAAATTCTTGTCTAAGTAAGTTCTTTTGGCTACCTTTGCAACCTCTTGAGCAGTATTCATTGTATGTGCCAAACACAGTTTCTCGTAAGGTGTTGTTTAATGACTGGAAAGTGAATATCAGTTGGGCTGAGATTAGTGAGTGTAGTGCACAAGAGAAAATGTAGGCCAGCACCAGGTGGGATCATGCTGTTGGCAGCATGAGATCTTATACTGTTGTGTTACAAAATTGTACCCCTAGACAGCAAGATGGTTTTATTTAAGTCTGTGTTTCAGCTGATTGTAAATTTGAATATGATTTGAGAATTATCATGTTCACTTTAAAGTGTGTAGTTCTAAGTCTTAGTCATTCCAAAAGAAAATTGGTGTTCCCAGATGGTCATTGTGCTCAAAGGCTAACCAGTTTCACTTAAGGGGATTACTACTTTTCACACCTTTTTAACTTTTTGTATTTGGTTTATGGCAGATAATCCAATTGCGTTGCCAAGGAAGCCATTACCTAACCATTAATATAGAGTAAGTTCTTCACAATCATTCCACCTGTCACTCTTTCGGTTAGAGAACCAGCTGACATGTCACCTATATTGCTAATACTGTGTAAAACTATGTTATTCCATATGAAATGTGCTGTGATCATATGTAATGTGGTGTATTGAAAAATGAGTTGGAATGTCCTTTGGTGGTTTTCCATTGCTGCAATTTCAAATACTGCAATGTTGTTGGTAATCACAACTACATCTTCAATCTCCAGAGCAGTGGCACATTCATGTAAATTTTTGTCCAGTTTTCAGTGAGTAAGGATGTTTAGATGTTTGAGGTAAATGTGTAGAGCTGATGACAACCACTTTTCTGATGTCTGACTTCAGCAAGATAGTAGTTTAAAGCTGCATCATTATCATCATCATCATCAGTAGTGTAAAGCTGTCTGTGAAAAATATAAGTATTTTAAGCAGTTACTAATCTTCATACATTCTAAATTGGTCATAAGTAATTTTTAGGACGTTTGAAATATAAATGCTACTGTGGCTTTTAAAGAACTAAATGAATAGTTTCCTAATAACCCAGTTCCACATTTAAATATATGGACACATATCGGCAATAAGGCAATGATGTTGATACAGTTCTCAGAACAATCAGTTTCCTGAATCTGCAACTGAACAAGAAATATATGAAGTAGGAGCCTCTGTTCAGTTCATAGAACATATTTATATGACATTGATGGAAATTCCTAGATGGAAAAATACGTAATATAAGAGTCGGGCAACCACTTATACATAGAGGAATGGTGCTACTGCTAAATGTTACATGATTCGTGTACCATGCACCAATCCTCTATAGGTAAATATTTATATTTTTATATTACAAGTAGACTATGAATTTCACGAATTTCAACTAATATCAATTTCCCGTGTACAAAAGTATGGCAAACAATTCATCAATGTGGCTCTTGCCCTTTCCATCACCTGCTGTAGAAAGCTTTCACTGGGTATGTAGCCTTTTAACTGAAATCTTAATTGTTGTCAATCCATTCTCATTCATTCTATTAGCTAATGAAGATACTTTCATATTATGATGGTATTCATACCACCTATATTCCGCAACAGTTAATATGGCAAAAATTCCATCCATGCTATTTTGAGGCACATTTTCAACACTGCTTCGTTGCAAATATGTGGTTCAGTATGACTGACAGTTAGTGAATTGAAATGATTGTTATTCCTAATTGTATGACATGGCTCACATTTGAAGAATTCCTGCAATGGGACTTGTCATGGTTATTGGAAAGAATATTTGGTTACAAGACTAGGCATGTTCTTTCTGCATGGTTGGGTTCCCTACACATTTCATCCATTGGATAATACAAAAACAACCAGATATATTATACATCAGTGAATGTGGGGTAACTGAAAGTCAGATATGTAATCTGATATATATCCTCTCCCAATAGAAATATCGCATTAAAGTACATCAGATGCACTATTAAAAAGTTTTATTATAAGCAGAGTATATGTCCCACAGGTAATACCACTGGCTTTATCATAACACAATCAATAACTTCCAAAGAAACAAACCTGGGTCTTCTTGAAGCAGCTTCAGAGTTCCACGAAGTTAAAGTTCAAAAGTATGACCAAATTAAAGTCTGAAGGGTAACATAAAGTTTCCCATTTACATGAACAAGTTAAGTTCTGAAATAGGAACCAGAAGTTAAAGGCCAGAGTCTTAGGCAGATGTTAATGAACAAAAGTTGCAATGGCATCACAAGATTTAGAATTTCTTGGGGTCATACTTTGCTGATGAAGTCCTGACAAGAGAACCAAAAAATTTTCTAAATTTGTGCAAATACTACTGGCACCAGCTCCAACACTTCAGTTTGGTGCAGTAGTAGTGAAGTAGAGTATATCAAGGCCTCCCTGTGTGGCACTATTCCATTGATGAAGTCTGGTCCCTTAGTGATGTCCTGGTGAAAGGCATCTGTGTAGTAGTGAATGATGTCCTGGTGAAATCTTTTCAAGGCTGCTCACTGTGCTGGAACTGACTTTTGGAGCCAGAGTGTGAGCCTAAATAACTGCCTCATGGAAGTAGAGAATAATTTGATCTGCCTGCCCTGATCGTAGCTGCGCTTGCATCTCAGTATGCTGACCTGTCCACTGGTGTCTTCCTCTCTTGGTCTGGTGGTGCAGCTCACCAGTTTGAGTTGTCGTGGCGTCTGGTCTGGTGGTACGCGTATTGTGGTACTGCTGCTATGACGTACAGGGTGTTTCAAAATGAATATACAGGTTTTAATGCTTTGCAGCAGTTATTACATTTAACTTACTCACCACACAGAGTGAATAGGTGAGTTCTTGCCAAGCCTTGATCAGTGTGTCTGGAGCAATTGCTGGAACAATGCTGTTTCTAAAGTCAGGTAGATCAGCTGGTAGCAGAGGCACATACATACGAGTGTTTATGAACACCCAAAGGTAAAAATCGCATCGCATCAGTTCGTGTGTGAACGTGGAGGTTATGCAAAACAAACTTTGTCACCTGACCCCTTGCAGCCAATCCAGCAGTCAGGTACAATGTCACATAACCAATCGCATACTCAATTATGCCAGTGAGGTAGCACACCATCTTGTTGCCAAATGAAGTTCTGTGGTTCAGCTTCTTCCAATTGAGGAAAGAGCTGTAGTTCTATTACATCAAGATAAGAAATGCCTCTTACAGTTGCTTCACCAAAAAAGAGGGTGGTATATGGCAACCACATTTCCAATTATCTGAATTGATGATTCATCACTGAAGACAACATGATGCAGAAAATCTTCATTGTCATGCATAAAGATTTCGTCTGCAAAGTTGGCATGTAAACCACAGTATGTGGCTATAGATCTGGTACCGACTGCAAACGATATGGACGGAGTTGTAAGCATGTCCTCAAAAGGTCTCCAAACTGATGTCACTGGAACTGCTAATTGATGACTAAGTTCCGAACTTATTTCTTGGTGTTAGTGTAAAAGACTCTCACTCATTCAACTTGTTATTCAGTCACTCTTCCCTTTGTGCACAGGTATACAAAGAAAACTGTTTGAATTGCTCTTTCATTTGATGTATTATTTATAATTGTAAGTTGAATGTGGTAAATTCTAGAAAGCCTTAAAACCCATATAATGATTTTGAAACAGCCTGTATATGTTGTGCATGTAGCTGTTAGCACCTGCTGTTCATGTCACCACAGCAAAAATACTATATATTAACCAGTTATTCCTGTAGATCTAAATATAAAGAAGCTGGTATCTTTATACATATCAGAACAGGAAAGCTTTTAAAGATTTGTACCATAAAGGTGTGAGATGACCCATAGTTAAGAAAAAGACTTTAAAATTGCTGGTGCAGTGACCAATGACAAGAGTATTTTGTGTGTACAGGTCACCAGGTGGCAAAATCTTACTACACATGAATATGAATAGAAACATTGTTATATGTGGAGATTTCAATATTGATATAGGAAAAGGGTCGAAAATAAGACAAGATTTTGAAGAATTGTTAAGTCAGTATAGCATTCATGCAACGTTATCTGTACCACTTCTCAAAGCTAGACAGTTATTGACAGCATTATTGCTACTGTTAGTAGATGTGACAGTTGGTTTCATGTAGTTCAGATAGAAATATTTGTTCATCGTGGACAGCTGATCTGCCATTGCAGAAGTAATGACATAGTATCGTAATCAAAATGAACAGCCAGAGAAATCAGGATTATCAGTGAGCAAAATATTAACATCTTTGGGACAATATTAAATGGGGAAATGTGGAATGAAACCCAACAGGTACAGAATAAAAATGAAAAGTGTATAGCTTTTATTACAAAATTAAATATCCAGTCTGAGCTGCTAGAGATGCCAGTCATTTGTGCATGGGGTGTGCTTGCTTGTGTGAATTTGGATAGAAACTAAATCATAACAGTCTTTTCACTAAGCCAGTCTGCAACTCAAAGTATCATCTTAATGGTGAGCAGAAATCTTTTCTTTTCCTTATATTATTGATATTCCAACCAGGAGTTTCCATTGTTTTGTTGTAATGTAGCATTTCCCGAAGCATAAAGACAAGAGAAGCTGCAGGATGTAATATAGTGGGTTACCAGTGAAATTTGAACAACACAGGAAGCTGCAGGGTCTGAGATGGATGGGTTAAGTTGTAAACTGTAAAACATTACGGAAGTGCTACAGAAAAATTATGATATAGATAAAAGCAAGAGCTGTTAACACCACCATAATGAACTAAGAAGTAAGATAAACACAGCCTGGGTATAGATAATATTGAAAGAATGGGAAAAGATTGACCAAATAAAGAAACAGAAGAGAAGCTGTGTGTGAGGTGGGTGCCACAATTGCTTGGGCTACCAAAAGTGTGCCTGGTGCACTATTTCATAACAGTGTCTGATGATTTTTAATAGAAACCCACAAAACTTTTTGCGCCAATTTGTGATTGTTGATGAAATCTGGATCCATCTTTATTCATGAAAGTCGAAATGGCAGTCAAAACAATGGATAAAGTCTGGTGAAAATGTTCTGAAGAAGTCAAAGGACATTTTGTCAGGTGTGGTCACTGTTTTTTTGGGATTTCCAAGGAATAGTCCTCATAGATTACTTGGAAAAATTCAGAACTATAACTGGACCCTATTATGCTTCATTGTTGGATCGTTGGAAACTTGCGTTGGCTGAAAAAAGACCAAGGTTGGCACATAAAAATGTGCTCTTTCACCAGAATAGTGCACCATCCCACACATCAGCAATAACAATGGAAAAGGTGCATGACTTGGACTTTGAGTTGGCTCTTCATCCACCCTATTCACCCGAAGTAGTTCCAAGTTGCTTCTACCTGTTACCTAACTTGAAACTTTGGATTGCTGGGTAGAAATTTCCATCAAATGGGGAAATGACAGCTGCAGTCAATAAGTATTTTGCCGAGTTTGGCGGAACCTACTTTTTAAATGGGGTAAAGAAGCTGAAGAGTCAGTGATCCAAGTGTATGTCCCTCAAAGGAGACAAAGTCAAGTAAAGTGAGTTGTTTATGGAACAAACATTTTTTCTTCAAAATATAATGTGTTGGGTAGTTAAAACATCTACAAGCAGCAACAGTAGAACAGACATATGAAAGGTATTACAGTTTTCAGGCTTTTGGAGCCAGAGGCTCCTTCTTTTGGCAGAAGGGTTGAAGGGGAAGAAAGAGGGGAGAAGGAAAGAGACTGGGGAGGTTTAGGAAAAGGGGTACAGTTCGGAAAAGTCACCCAGAACCTTGGTCAGGGGAGACATAGCAGAATGGGATGAGAAGGAAAGACTGATTGTTGGAGGTAGCACAGGACAAGATTTGAAAACCTGATAGCTGAGAGGTGGAAGATGGGGTCATATACAAGACAGAGGTTACTGCTAAAACATCATGCATAGTTAATAAGAGCGAAAAGCTAAGTCCATTGTATGTGATAGAGGTGGGAGGGAGGTGACAGGAAATAGACTAGTCCGAAAATGAAAGCTGTAGAAAACTAAAAGAGAGTGGAGAAAGGAATAGTTACAGTGAAGGACTGCTGATACCAAAGAAATCAATTAAATTAAGGCCAGGTGGGTGGTGAGAACCAAGAACATATTGAAGTGACAGTTCCCACCTATGGAGTTCTGGAAAACAGATGTCTGGTGGAAGAATCCAGATGGCAAGTGTGGTGAAACAGACACCGAGTTCATGACTGTCATGTTGTACAGAATTCTCTGCAACAGGATATTGTGTGTTGCCAGTATACATCCTCTGCATATGCCCATTCATCCTAAGTGATAAGTTAGTGGTGGTCATGTCGATGTAAAAGGCCTCGACATTCAAAGTGACCATATTTATTTAGATGCAGACTCTTTACAGCAATACACTATTATTCTAACCTCAGCCTTCACTGGACATAATTACCCCACCAGCCTAATTCAAAAGCAGTGTTTCCAGGCCATCACATCCAATCCTGGTGCTGCTGGACTCTCCAAAAACCAACATAGGAGTACACCATTTGTTACTCAGTATTATACTGGTCTTATTTGTATTAATCAGCTACTTCCACAAGTCTACGGCTTACTAAAATCATGCCCTGAAGAAATACGGTTTATTGTGTCCATCACACCTAGAATAGCTTTTTGTCATCCTCCCAATCTCTGCAATATCCTTCGTAGACCCTATGCTCCTTCTGCAACCATCTCCCTACCCTGTGGCTCCTACCCTTGCGACTGTCCCTGCTGTAAGACTTGCTCTATGCATCCTCCTACCACCACCTATACCAGCCCTATAGCAGGCAAAGCATGTACTATCAAAGGGAGAGCCACCTGCGGAACAACACATCATGTACCAGCTGTTGTGTAAGCATCTTTTACATCGGTGCGACTACCATCAAGTTATCATTAAGGATAAATAGGCATAGCAGAGGGTGTATACTGGCAGCACACAATATCCTGTTGCAGAACATGCTTTACAACAGGACAGTCATGACCTCAGTGCCTGTTTCACCATACATGCCATTTAGACTCTTCCTCCAGACACCTGTTTCATTAGCACACTGGACTCACATTCAGGAGGGTGACGATTCAAATCCGCATCCGGCCATCCTGATTTAGGTTTTCCATGAGTTCCCTAAATTGCTTCAGGCAAATGCTGGAATGGTGCCTTTGAAAGGGCATAGCTGACTTTCTTCCCCGTCCTTCCCTAATCCGATGGGGCTGATGGCTTTCTGCTTGATCCTCTCCCCTACATCAGCCACCAACTAACATCTGTTATGCAGAACTGTGTTGGTGGGAACTGGTGTTACAACATGTCCTTGGTTCTTGACACCCACTTGGCCTTAATTTACACTAATTTCTTTGGTCTCAGCATTACTTCAAAGTAACTTTCCTTTGTTCAGTGCCTTTTAATTTTCTACATCTTTTATTTTCCACCCCATCTATTTTTCACTGTCCCCCTCTCACTCTGTCACATGCAATGAACTTAGGTTTTTGCTCTTGTTAACTCGTGCATGATGCTATAACAGGAATCACTGTCTTGCATATTACCTTAACTTCCACCTTTAACCTCTTAGGTTTTCAAATCTTGTCCCCAACGATCAGTATTTCCCTCTCATCCTGTCCGGTAAGTGCCCCCCTGACCTGGGGTTCTGGGAGACTTTTCCTAACTCTACCCTTTTTCCTAAACCTCATTAGTCCTTTGTCTTCACCCTTTCTCCTTCCTCTTCAACACTTCTGCCAGACCCCTCTAGCTCCAAAATCTTACAAACTGTAATACCTTTTGTATGTGTGTTCTCCTGCTGCCACTTGGTGAGTAGATTTTTTATCTATTCAATTACATTATATTTTCGAAAATAGATTATTTTCATAGAAACAGTTTTTTTGACCAGATTTATCAATGGACAGGTAAATTTCAAGAATTTGAAGATAATGGCTGACTGTGGTTTGATTCCAGATTTAAAATTAAACACTTTAAGTAACTTCCTTAGTGAATCATGTTAGTTTGTTCAAGTTCATAGGAAGTGATTTAGATCAAAGTTGCTAACTTGTGCCTATACTCCAAGAGAATTTGTTCATGCTGATGTGTGTGAAAAGTTGCTACTTACATCGTTAGCTGGGGTCGACTATTTTACTGCTTTTTATAGATGATTGTACTAAATATTGATTTGTATATTTTGTTAAGAACAAAAGTGATTTTACTCCTGTATTCCTAGAGTTTCAACAGATTGAACAGTTGATGGATATGCAGACAGAGAATAGGTTAAAAGATTCAGAATTGACAGTGGGACAGAGTTCGTTAATGATGAACCTCGTAATCACTTCAAGAAAACCAGCATCATCTGTGAAACTAATTCGCTATATACACCAGAGCAGAATGGTAGAGCTGAATGTGATATCAGATGAAGAATGCAAACTGCTGTTTGATTCAGGTCCTCTACACACACTTTGGGTAGAAGTGGTCAACATGTCAGTCTATACATTAAACCGTTGTCTTTGTATGTATGTTTGTCAAAAGATACCTGATGAGGAATGGTTTGGGAAGGAAACATCATTAAAGCACAATGAGGAGGTTTGGAGCCAAATATTTCTTGTACATTCCCAAACAGTTTTGACCCCACATCAAAGCAGGTCGAAGATGCTAATGTTTGGTTAAGTAACAGTTTTAGGGTGTATGATGCAATAACAAAGGAAATAACTGTTTCATAAGATGTGGTTTTCAATGAAAATACCTCAAGGTGTCACAAAGAATTCAGGAGCAGAAATGTTAATTTATGAATACAACTTCGCAACACAACCAGAAGATAAAATTCAACAGTCTTTGGAAAACTGAGTTGTAGTTGCAAAAGATCAAGGTGATACTGAGAAGGCTTCTCAGTCAGAAATGAATCTTAGAAAGTGCAATGAACCCTCCAGTTCATTTCAAAAATTATGGGGCTTGCGCAGCAATCATTAATGAACCACAAACTTTCAACCAGGTGATGGCATCCATAGAGTCTGAGAAGTGATATGACGCACTGGAAGATGAAACTTTATCATTGGAAATGCATAATAGCTGGGACTTACTAGATCTAACTCCATATTGTCAACCTGTCGGTCATAAATGAGGTTACAAAATTAAATGTCAACCAGTGGTAGTACGAGGTGCATTCAAGTTCTAAGGCCTCCGATTTTTTTTCTCCGGACTGGAAAGAGATAGAAACTGCGCATTGTTTAAAAATGAGGCCACGTTCATTGTCAATACCTCCCAGAGATGGCAGCACCGTACGTCAGATAGAATTTTACCGCCAGTGGCGAGAATGAGAACTGTTTCAAATACTTAAAATGGCGATGTTTTCCTTACTTAAACAGTGTGCAATCATTCGTTTTCTGAATTTGCGTGTTATGAAACCAATTGAAATTCATCGACAGTTGAAGGAGACATGTGGTGATGGAGTTATGGATGTGTTGAAAGTGCGTTCGTGGGTGCGACAGTTTAATGAAGGCAGAACATCGTGTGACAACAAACCGAAACAACCTCGGGCTCGCACAAGCCGGTCTGACGACATGATCAAGAAAGTGGAGAGAATTGTTTTGGGGGATCGCCGAATGACTGTTGAACAGATCGCCTCCAGAGTTGGCATTTCTGTGGGTTCTGTGCACACAATCCTGCATGACGACCTAAAAATGCGAAAAGTGTCATCCAGGTGGGTGCCACGAATGCTGACGGACGACCACATGGCTCCCCATGTGGCATGTTGCCAAGCAATGTTGACGCGCAATGACAGCATGAATGGGACTTTCTTTTCGTCGGTTGTGACAATGGATGAGACGTGGATGCCATTTTTCAATCCAGAAACAAAGCGCCAGTCAGCTCAATGGAAGCACACAGATTCACCGCCACAAAAAAAATTTCGGGTAACCGCCAGTGCTGAAAAAATGATGGTGTCCATGTTCTAGGACAGTGAGGGCGTAATCCTTGCCCATTGCGTTCCAAAGGGCACTATGGTAACAGGTGCATCCTACGAAAATGTTTTGAAGAACAATTTCCTTCCTGCACTGCAACAAAAACGTCCGGGAAGGGCTGCGCGTGTGCTGTTTCACCAAGACAACGCACCCGCACATCGAGCTAACCTTACGCAACAGTTTCTTCGTGATAACAACTTTGAAGTGATTCCTCATGCTCCCTACTCACCTGACCTGGCTCCTAGTGACTTTTGGCTTTTTCCAACAATGAAAGACTCTCTCCTTGGCCGCACATTCACCAGCCGTGCTGCTATTGCCTCAGTGATTTTCCAGTGGTCAAAACAGACTCCTAAAGAAGCCTTCGCCGCTGCCATGGAATCATGGCGTCAGTGTTGTGAAAAATGTGTACGTCTGCAGGGCGATTACGTCGAGAAGTAGCGCCAGTTTCATCGATTTCGGGTGAGTAGTTAATTAGAAAAAAAATCAGAGGCCTTAGAACTTGAATGCACCTCGTATAACTGAGGTATAAAGCTAGAGCATGTACAAAAGGATATTCCAAGAGACCTTGTCTTGATTTTGGAGAAACTTTTTCCACCTGCTGTTAGTTTAGGTATAAATCAATTTCTATTCTTCTAGATTTGGCTGCGGTATGGATACGAACATGGAGCAGTTTGATGTGAATGCTGACTTTCTCAGCAGTGATTTGCAATAAGATATTTTCATAGAACAGCCTGAAGATTTCCTTAACGATACGCAACATTAGTTGGCAAGTTAAAGAAAAGCCTTCATAACTGAAGCAGTCTCTTTGATGTTGAAATCAAAGATTTGTTCAGTTTTTAAAGTTTTTTGGTTTCAAGGAGCTTTATTCAGACAGTCATGTGTTTCATGCTCAAGTTGGTAGTCATGAAGTGTTTTTGGCTATTTTTGTTGATGATGGGCTAATTCTGAGTAAATCAGTCACAGTTATAAATAAAATACTTGAAAAATTCATTATTCATTTTGAAATTATGGTTGATGATCCCATTTATTTTGTAGGATTGGAAATCAGGCAAAAAATGTGATACTAATGAATTTTTCAGCAGTCAAGAGGACTATATTAGTCGCCTCTTAAAAAATTCAGCATGAACAGCAGTAATTCCCATGCACACAAGCTGGTTACAGTTTACAGCTACACTTGGGACAGTGCCCAGATAATGAAAACAAGAAATATACGGAAAATGTTCCATTTTACAAGCCTGAAGGAGGGTTGATGTTTCCTGCTACAGTGACAAGACCTGATGCCTGGTGTAATGTTTTCTTTCCGTCAAGTAAATCAGTTTCTCAAGGATCTGAGCGCTGAACTACTGTTAAACACAACCTGAAATATCTTCAAGATGCAAGAGACAAAGGTATAAATACAGTGGGACCATCTTAAGCCACATGTTTACCCAGATTCTGATATTCACCATTCAAGAAGAAGTTACATCGGCATATTAATTAGTGGACCTGTTACCTAGAAATCTCATAGGCAAAAATGTGATGCAGAATCTGCAATAGAAGCTGAATACATTGCAACATCCAACACAGCGGCTGAAATAGTGTGGCTTCGCACATCTTCCAGGAGCTTGGTTTCAGCATGGAACAGTCAGCTCAACTCTTTGTGGACAATCGGAGTGCTTTGCAATTATTGCAAAATAATGAGCAATACAAAAGGACTAAACTCTTAGGCATAAAGTTTCATTACATTTGTGAAAAGATAAATGATGATTCTATTCTTGTAGCCTATGTCAAGATCTTTTGGCAGAAATGTTTACAAAAGCAATTACCAAACAAAAGTTTTAATCTAATTGTAGATCATTATCACCTATGTCTTTATAATCAGCAAATAAGGGCAGGAGTGTTAAGTTCTGCGGCTTGTTGCACTGATTATCTTGTGATGTCTGTGTGCAGATGGACAGTAGTACATATGACGTTTTTATATCTTTGCCACTTCTGACTGATACATTTTGTTTATCCCTTTGCATACTAATTTATGTTGTGACCATTGTTAATGGAATCTGTTCTATGTTATGTGTTTAAAGTGCCTTCTCCTTTATGCAAGTAATAAAACATATTTATTCCAAACTGTAATAACTTAATTACAGTCTGTCTAACATTCTGAAACATGCGGAAACTACTTCAAAAATCTAGGCATCTTAACTTCCACATCTTCGTACACACATAAAACAATAATATAAGTCACAAAAGGTAGTTTTGTATGGATTACTAACACTAGTGTACACATCCACAATACAGGATGGAAGAACAATATAAAAAAACATACCCTACCAACTGACAGTGCTGGAAAAAGGACCTTAGTATTAAAAACTGAGAAGTCTGTGTAAAAATCTGTAGGATAGGAGACATGAGAAGACTATCCTTCCAAAGAAACTTGGAGACTATCTGCTGAATCAGTGATGTTGGAAAGTGCAATAAAAATGATTGCTCTTTTGGAAATAAATGATGATGAATGTGTTCTGTTTTTGGTATGTCCCATGTTACATGTATGTTTATTGTGCACAATGTAATATCACAGAATCAAATAAAATTCAGTTCTGTTATGTAAACCAAATTCTCCCTGGGTGAGGAATCAGGCACATGGACCATGTTCAGAGACCACCAAGATTTATGGACCTACCTACATTAGATTTTTGTCTGTGGAGATGTTGAAATGGGAACTTCACAAGAAATTAACAAACATAAGACACAAATTAGGTACTTGCTTTATGAACACTGCTATCTGTTTAAAATTATATGGAGACATTGTCAGTAATGTTGTATGTAATGTAACAAAGAGAGCAAAGTGATGCATTGAAGTACATGGAGGATTATTTGCATAATGAAAATGTTGATAAGTATTTGTATTTTTGCTACAATAATATCTCCCAGAAAGTGGTTTAAGTGCTCATGATCATTTTTGTGTGGTTTTCAGTTATACATAACATTCTGCACGTCATAACACTACAACCACTGATAAATGGATGTGGATTTATATGAGCTCTTAATTCTCGATAATAATTTCACCACGAACATTACCCCTCCTCTCAAAAAATTATTTATATATTGGTGACTGAAGATGATAGTGAGACAAGTATACAGTCTGTCTGGAAAGTTTGTATAGTAGGTGAATACAAATGGACATAGGGATGTATAAATACATCTTTCACTCAAGAAGTCTACATAATTCTTGTCCCTTCCTCCCTCCCCTTCCATTTCATGTACGTATATAAGCTTTGCTTCATTTGAGTAGTCTTGCTTAGTGATGCCTATCAGATGATAAGTCTCTACCTTTTGAATATCAGTGGTTTACCCATATGACACCCCCTGAAGACTCTTTTAAGTTTCTGCAAAAGAAGTGTCTAAATTGGTTGAGGTAAGAGTTTGTACGTCAAATGTAAATTTTCTGTTTACAATGAAGTGGCAGTTGAAAACATGATGTGCATCATTTTCATCATTTGAGCTGTTCCAATTCTTGGGTCTATTGTTTTATAGATGGTTCATGTTTGGTGCACCATGTTTAGTTAACAGTGATGAATGTTACCAAACAGAATAATTTGGTCATAGAATGAAGGCTTTTATGATCGGATGGCATAGCTGCTGATAAACCTTTCGGGATGTGAGGTCATGGTCCAAGAAACTCTTCTGTTCCTGATGTTTCATCCAGGACTGCGCTGGGCATCCTCAGAGGCACTCCTGTGCAGCTCTGAGGATACCCAGCGCAGTCCTGGATGAAACATCAGGAACAGAAGAGTTTCTTGGACCATGACCACACATCCAGAAAGGTTTATTAGCAGCTAGAGTAATCTGTGCCATTTTGATAAAATTTGCACAACCATTCATCAGCAGTTTTTGTGTTTTTACATGAGGAAATGTGGTACTAATGTCTCTCACAATCTTAGTTTGCCAAGAAGTTTCAAATAATAGCATCAACAGTTTTGCTAATGCACAACTTATCTTCGCCAAGGCAGTCTATGTTAATCTTGGAAAGACGTCCATTCTTTTCGTCACTGTCCATAGCAAACAAAATTGGTTATACTATTCATGTACAGTCATCTGCAGTCTTATGTTCACTTTGTGATTTCAGGTGTTTTGATGTAGTTTTTCCAAGTTTGAACCAAACCATGATTATTGCATGCTGCTCCATTTTCGGACAATGACAGACACAACACATATTGGGAGGTGTGAGCTATATTTCTCTTTGGTTTTGATTTCCAAATGTATTATGAAATCAAGATTACTGAACCTTCTGCCAATGGATATTGTATTGGTGAAAACTTTGCATTTGTTGTCAGTTTGCATTTTATTTAGATTGTTTGAACAAAAGCAGTATATTGCAATAAATTTCTCCTTGTGTATTACCAATTTGTACTGAATAATTTGTCATAACCCAACAGGGGTCGCAACGTACTTCATTGAACCGGTCAGTCGAAAAGGAAACGATGTGGGATTTTTCAGGTCTGATGATTCCTTGGCACATTAGTGGCTTTGTGGAAGCGAATAAGTCAGTGACAGTGTCTAGTTCTAGCTGAGGTTTATCAGGTCTCTGTGGTTGAAGACACCCCTTCCCCTCCTCCTCCTCGCTCCCATGATCCATGGACCTTGCCATTAGTGGGCAGGGTTGTGTGCCTCAGTGATACAGGTAGTTGCAACCACAAGGAGGGGTATCTGTTGAAAGGCCTGACAAATGTGTGGTTCCTGAAGAGGGGCAGCAGCCTTTTCAGTAGTTGCAGGGGCAACAGTCTGAGTGAATGACTGATCTGGCCTTGTAACATCAACCAAAACGCCCTTGCTGTGCTATTACTGTGAACAACTGATAGCAAGGGGAAACTACAGATATAATTTTTTCTGAGGGCATGGAGCTCTACTGTATAGTTAAATGATGAGGTGGGGACTACTCAGGAGGATGTTGTTATCAGGAGAAAGGAAACTGGTGTTCAACATATTGGAGTGTGGAATGTCAGATGCATTAATTGGGCAGGTAGGTTAGAAAATTTAGAAAAGGAAATGGATAGCTTGAAGTTAGATATGATGGGAGTTAGTGAAGTTCAGTGGCAGGGGAAAGTTTGGTCACAGGAGGTATAGGACCTCTGATCAGGTGAAGACAGTGTTATAAATACAAAATCGAATAGGGTAATGCAGGAGTGCGTTCAATAATGAATAAAAAAAAAAATCAGATGTGGATGAATGCATTATTGTAGCCAAGCCCACACACATCATGGTAGTACAAGTTTATATGCCAGCTAGCTCTGTGGATGATGAAGAGATTGAAGAAATGCAAGATGAGATAAAAGAAGTTATTCTGATAGTTAAGGGAGATGAAAATTTAATAATCATGGGGGACTGGAATTCAATAGTAGGAAAATGGAGAGAAGGAAAAATAATAGGTGAATGTGGACTAGGGGAAAGGAATGAATGAGGCAGCTGCCTGGCAGAATTTTGCACAGAGCATAATTTAATCATAGCTAATACTTGGTTTAAAACTCATGAAAGAAGGCTGTATATGTCGAAGAAGCCTGGAGACACCAGAAGGTTTCAGATTATTATATAATGGCAAGACAAAGATTTTGGAACCAGGTTTTTAATTGTAAGGCATTTTCAGGGGCAGATGTGGACTCTGACCACAATTTATTGGTTACAAACTTTAGATTGAAACTGAAGAAAGTAAAAAAGGTAGGAATTTAAGGAGATGGGACCTGGATAAACTGAAAGAACCAGAGGTTGTAGAGTGTTTCAGAGGGAGTATAAGGGGATGATTGACAAGAACATGGGAAAGGAATGCAGTAGAAGAAGAATAGTTTGTTTTGAGACATGAAATTTTGAAGGCAGCAGAGGATCAATTAGATAAAAAGATGAGGGCTAGTAGAAACCCTTGGGTAACAGAACAGATATTGAATTTAATTGATGAAAGGAGAGACTATAAAAATGCAGAAAAAGAAGCAGACGAAAGGGAATACAAACATCCAAAAAAATGAGATTGACAGGAAGTGCAAAACCACTATGCAGGAATGGCTAGAGGATAAATGTAAAGATCAGAAGACGATATAGTTGAAGATGAGATGGAAGGTATGATACTGCCTGAAGAATTTGACAGAGCACTGAAAGATGTTGGTTGAAACAGGGCCCTGGGAGTAGACAACATTCCATTAGAACTACAGATAGCCTTTGGAGAGCCAGCCATGACAAAAGTCTCTCATCTGGTGAGCAAGATGTAAAGTTCAGGGAGAAGAAATAATAACTTCGAGGTTTGCTGATGACATTGTAATTCTTTCAGAGATAGCAAAGGACTTGCAAGACCAGTTGAATGGAATGGACAGTGTCTTGAAAGGAGGATATAAGATGAACATCAACAAAAGAAAAATGAGGATAATGGAATGTAGTCGAATTAAATCAGGTGATACTGAGAGAATTGATTAGGAAATGAGACACTTAAAGTAGTTGGTGAGTTTTGTTATTTGGAGAGTAAAAGAACTGACGACGGTTAAAGTAGGAAGGATATAAAATGTAGACTGGCTGTGGCAGGGAAAGCTTTTCTGAAGAAGAGAAGTTTGTTAACATCAAGTATATAGATTTAAGTGTCTGGAAGTCTTTTCTGAAAGTATTTGTATGGAGTGTAGACATGTATGGAAGTGAAACATGGACGATAACTATTTTAGACAGGAAGAGAATAGAAGCTTTCAAAATGTTGTGCTTCATAAGAATGCTGAAAATTAGATGGGTAGATCACGTAACTTATGATTAGGTACTGAATAGAATTGGGGAGAACAGGAATTTGTGGCACAAGGGGTCAGTTGGTAGGACATGTTCTGAGGCATCAAGGGATCACCAACTTAGAATTGGAGGGAAGCGTGGAGGATAAAAATCATAGAGGGAGGCGAAGAGATGAATACAATAAGGATGTAGGTTGCACTTGTTAGTTGGAGATGAAGAGGTGTGCACAGGTTAGAGTAACATGGAGAGCTGCATCAAACCAGTTTTCGGACTGAAGACGATGATGAGGACAACAACAACAACAACATGGTTGGAGACAATACAGAAAGACTCGGTATCAGGCTAGGGAAGTATAAAAGAAGAAACGAGCTTCTGAATTGGTACCTTGGCCTGATTTTATTGCTTCTTGTTGAGTTTATATGAACATGTCAAAGATCACAGACACTGGGTGGTAATTTCAGTGTGTGTAGAACGTAGATGTGGCTTACCAAGTACTCAAATTACTACAACAAATAGCGTGCTTGGCCTATCACTTTGACTCAAATCATGAAAAGGAACCAGTTTCTTATTGCTCAAATTGAACCCTCAGGTTCTGTTACACATCACACTGTAAGTGACAATCAGTTTTAGGTACAAGTAGGCCAGGATAGACTGACTAGCCACATTCCAGAGGGACGTACAGGCAAGAATGCAAGTCCTTTCTTTCACTCGCAAAATTTTCTGCTGTTGACTGAGGGATACACGAGGCTTGTCTGCTGGCGGGAGCTCTTGAAACCTGATGTGCTCACCAACTGGTGGCCTCCTTATACTGTGTTGGGGCTGTTTGCTTTTAAATGGTACATGACTGCATCACATTTTTACCTGCAATTCACAGTCAGTCAGTTGTGCGTGTGGTTTGAACTATGTAAGCACACACCGTGAAAGAACGCTGCACTGAACATCAATGTTACACCCGCCTTTTGCAGCCAAGCGAGTCTGCTATTGCTGAACATTGTATTTCTACTGGACATTCAATGGAGTATGAGAAAACGATGATTTTGTCCATAGCAACGTCTTTCTGGGACTCCATTATTAAAGAATCCGTAGAAATACGACTGGCGGAAAATCTGTTAAACCGTGACAGCGGCTACCAGCTGGACAGTGCATAGAATCCCATCATCTCCACGATTTGCTCAAATCGAAGATGACAGAGTGCGTCGACGGCTGTGGCAAACAGCAACGCGGAGGGCGACTAAGTTTCACTATTCCACCAGCGAGGGCTTTGCCAGCGGGCAGTGTGGTTCATCTTATCAAGTTTCCGACGCATGTGCAGAATAGTTACAGTACACTATATATTGCAGAACGGAGGACGTTTTCGCCAGTCTGCAAGGGCTCACCTGAAGATGACTGGCAGGTGCCCAGTTGAAATATTGTGCGAAGTATTGAACGAAGACTGGCTGCAAGCCCAAAATTTGTTTGAACAATGTTGCAGATGACTCAAAGACAGCGCCATTTGAGTATTGCGCTGTTTGGCGGTCAGTTGGTTGGGAACCCACTGCGCATTATGGTGTGGGGGGGCAATGCTAATACCCAGTAACTGATGGATCTCATCCACAGTGATTCTGCGGTTGTCCAAGACTAAAGCATTTACTTCTGCAACCATTTCCAGTATGATGACACAATGAGCCTGTCCAGGACGAGCATCGTCTTCCAGTGACTTGCGCCCCACAAGGAATCTATTATGATGACGACGAACGAATCATTGCCAATGTGAATGACTGGTGGCCAATGCTAAATAGAAACATACAAATCTCTTCTTTGCATATACAGCAGGTTTGTCAGTGAAGTTGATAAGGAGCTGGCTGCATGGTCTGGGTCTACAATGACTAAAATAATTAGAAGTCGTTGGTAAAAAATACTGTATTGTACAGGAGTCTTCATAGTCAGGAGGAATATAATTGCAAACAGAGAGCTATAGAGGCAACACATAGGCCATACTTTAACTAAGCGCCTATCAGCTGAAGGCTATACTGCTTTCCTACTTGACGTCCCGAGCAAGAGTGGCTGAGCGCATGCTAGAGACTTGTTGCAAGCTGCGGAGCGGTGCTAGTCTCAACTCGCGGGTCCAGCAATACTAGTATGGACCGTGGTTGATAACTGCAACCCCTAGCAAGTGTGGTATCAAATTTTGATACCGCAGAATGGTTTGCACTATTCCACAACACTTGAATGACTCAGACTGTACTCACAGTACACAGCCTTCATCCGGCGATATATTTCACAGCCTGCAACTCCCTCCACCACCAAAAACCCAATCACTCCAAGTTGTTCCTGCTTACTCGCCTGCATGTTCGGTAGTGGATGATAACTTGTGTGACCACCTTCTCTTCAGCATGAAACAACACTGGCACTATGAAACATCAAATGGTGCACGCATGTCAGTCTCTCTACCAATGTATGACGCCACCATGTCTGGAGTTATGTGGTGCCACCTTACATGTAAGGCAAAGATAGATGCACTGACCAGGTTTCGTTTGAATGAACCTCATACATATGTGGCTCACCTCGTCTTCTTCTGTGGCAGGTACTGTGTCTGTCTTAACCTCAGGACACTTCAGTATAACCTCTTCTTCTGTAGTATCAGAATACCCATGATGCATGTGCCTCTCTACATTGTCACTAATGCTGCAGGCAGCCATATGCAACTGCTGCTTTTCCAATACTCCTTCAGTCAGATCTGTAGGCTGCACCTTAATCCTTAAAATCTTTTCCTCTCATGGACCTAATCATATAACATCACTTGGGCTCTCTTTCTTCTCCATCTGCTGCTCAACTTTGTCTTATGTTTCCCATAGTTGCAGCACCCTTTTCTTCTGATGTCTTTTCGTTCCTCCCTCTGGAGGTTTCTCTCCTCTCTCTGGTTCTATGTGTATCCCTACTGATGCCTTAGTTCTTGCTACTCATTCCTCTTGGCTACCTAACATCTAACCCATGGGACAATTTTTCTCTCTTCACGGGCCTCTTCCAGTCCGCAAGATTCGACAGTTTTGCTCCTATTCTGTCAGTAACTGCAATGGTTGACCCTTGATCTGTAACTTCTCCGTTGCATAATGTATGATTATTTTTTGCTTCTGGCAGAAGTGTCTGCCTAAAGTTCCTTCACTTGGAACATCTTAACTCCTCACCTACTATACGGAACTTGTGCTCCACACACACGCATCAACATCTGTTCTCAATATTAACAACACAGCTCCGCATGTCTCTATTACTTCTTTAGTGATTTCTCTTAGTTTTATTCTGTCTTTGGTGTCAGTGCCCATCGTACTATCCATTGTTGACTCCTTTATGATGCTAACAGGGGTAGCACGACCTACTATAAAACTTGTGATTTCCATACCACCTCGTGTGCACCTTTTGTTTATGAAATCATTCTTTCCATTGCAGTCTACTGAGTATAACTTCATAACATTGGTTGACTGCATACTCATGCCGTCCATTTGTTTTCCCATCTTCTGAATCTTAGTATTTGCTGACCCTTCCTTAGCATTCCACTGTCAGGTTATATATCCTGCTTCTCTGCAAACATGTTTTATGGGTCCCACTTTATCACACGGCCTTGCAAGTACTTGTAGGTTGCATCGGTGGCACACAGTCAACCACATACTTTCCATGACCCGTTATGATCCCTGCATGATGTTTCACCTGTCTTCTATGAGCAGTGACGGATGATTTGGCTGCATGGTATCTGTTTTTCTGACACGACTTTCTATAGCATAGTTCCTTGCATGATTACCTCCTTTCTTACATCTGAAACAATAGTCTCTCAAGTGACCAGATTCACTGAGTCTATCTATACAAGAGGCAATTGAAACTTCTTCTGTTAACGCTAAATCCACCACTTGCGCTAACATTAAATCCTCTCCTCTCACTCTCACAGCTGCTTTAATCCTCTCATCTTTGATTCCTTGTGTGAATACTGCTCTCGCTAACTTCCCAATTAGAGCTTCACTCCCATGAACGTCTGATTCCCTCATTACTCCCCCCCCACCCCTTCCCCCCGGCAGCTTCTTGAAATTGGTGCTGTCCACTTGACTTGCCCATTCAGTCATATTTTCAGTCCTAATCTGTCTACTCAAGAATAGTAAACACGTGTGGTAATCGAAATTCCATTTCTACTCCAATAGAATTCACTTCACATCTGCCCAGGTTGTGGTCAAACCACGTACGAGTAACTCGCTCTGTGCGGCTCCCCCAATCCTAGTTTTTACAAATTTTAGCAGTACACTATGAATATGATGTGGAGTAAGTTCAAATGCTAAGTCACAGTTGTCTATGAATTCCATAAGATCATATTTATTTCCATCAAATCTTTTGGAATTAACTTGAATGCATCAGATAAAGTTATTTGTTGGGTGGGGAACTCTCTACTTTCCAGATTCATATTAGCTGTTTCTTCGTCTTTCCTCGTAGACATGGACTTTGTTTTTGTGCCACGGTATGTTTCCTCACCTTCCTTGTTGATCAGGCGAATGATGCTGTGTTGGCCTCTTGAAGGTGAATGTTGGAATGCACATGTTGCTGATTCAGGTGTCATCGGCCCTGACCTCGGCTGGTGTAATTGCTTGCAACAGCGTCTTCAGTGTTTACTGGCGGTGGGCTGTTCGCAGTGGTCTCATAATTCTGTGGTTTGGGGCAGCTGATGGACTGAAGATTGTCTTGTTCTTCCTTCCTTCTCACTTCTTACTGCTGTACACTAAAGGGACCCCCTCTGCTCATATTACGGTACCCGATCTACCTTGGAAGCTCAGACTGATTTGTCTCAAGACAAAGGCTTGCTGGTTCACCTAAGAGAAAATCCTATCTTTTGTACTCAAAGGCACCTTACTTCTTAGATTAGTTACTCAGCCAGAATTCGAAGCCTGGACCCACATCTGACACAAGTCTATATGCAGTAACCTGACAGGGGCTGCAACATACTTGTTATTCCCTCAGTCAAATAGGAAGCGATGTGAGATTTTTCTTTAGCATGCGAGTGGCTTTCGTGCATGGGAATAAATTGGTGACAGAGTCTAGCTGAGTTTTATCAGGTCTCTGTGGATGGAGTGACTACAGAGAGGCTCGGCCATCAGGCCAGGGAGGAAGAAAAGAAGAAACAAGCCTCTGGGTTGGTACTTTATTATTCTTCCTGAGATTACATGAATGTGGTGAAGAGCACAGTCTTTGGGTTATAATTTCAATGAGTGTAGAATATTAATAGAGTGGAGAATATAAATAAGGCTTACCTGTGATACTCAAATTACAACAAATAGCCTGCTTGGCCTATCACTTTGCCGCAAATTATGAAAAGGAGCCAACTTCTTATTGCTCAAATTGAACCCTCAGTTTCCGTTACATATCTTGACAGTCAGTCATAGGTACAAGTAAGCCATGATGGACTGACTACCCACAGTCCAGAGGTACAAACAGGCAAGAATGCAAGTCCCTCTTAGTGTGCAAGCTTAATTGAATAGATTCTTTCACTCACATAATTTTCTGCTGTCAACTGACAATCACCCAAGGCTTTTCTGCTGGCAGGAACTCTCAAACTGTTGAACTATACCACACTCGTCAACTGGTGGCCACTTTATACTGTGTTGGGACTGTTTGCTTACAGATGGTACGTGATCGCGTCACATTTTTACCCACAATTCTCAGTCATCCAGCTTCGAATCAGCAGTTTCTTAATGCTCATGTTGATCTGGCAAAAGTGTCAAGCACTGTACATCTCCATCTAGATTTCCAGGCGCTACTTGTTAAAATTCTTACCAAGATGACTTATTATCTTTTTCTGTTGGCAATCCCTTCATGAGTCAGTAATTGCAAATTCTTTCCAGATTTGCAGAATCACTTTGTGAAAGAGCGTAGATAATGCCTTAGGTTAAGAACTTGTTGTAGTCTAAGATAGTCAGATGCAGGGTCCGCCAATAAAGCTTTCCAGGCATGTATAGGCTTCTCATAAAGTAAACAAGAGTTTTCATTCAACCATTTTCTGAAATTTTGTATTGCCAAACCAGAGAGGTGTAAGTACACCTCATCACTCATCCTTATATTATTTACTTTAGCATAATTTTCTTTTAGAAATCTGAGCATTTACTCATAGGATTGGATTTAGAGACATCACACTCTGAAGGTTTTATGTGCGGAAACTAAGGTCTTCTCCCACCAATATGCCACATACTCCACAAAAGTATATTGTGTGGTTGATCAGTGAGGACTTCTGACCATCACGTGTTGAATGTCTGTGATGTTTTCAAGAGTCTGAACAGTTCTTACACTGCTTCCTCATGTTTTAAATGGTACTGTGTTGTATCTTTCTTGGTCCTGTTGACTAAAAAAGGTATGAGATGTTGGTATACAGGCAACAGCGGCTTCTATGCACATGTATTTGAAATTACAAATAATAAACTTCATACATTTAAATATTCTTCAGTGGAGTAAATACAGTGATACTCTAAATATGACATTAAAGATTTTCCCAAGGTTTTGATCTCAGTATCCACTTTTATGTTTTTGGGAATTTTGCTATTAAATTTTAACTCCCATGTGAAGAGTACAGTTTTGGTTGATCTAGTTTGTTTTAGGTTGTATATCCATGTTCAGGTCACATCATCTGATGTAACAGGCTGTTTATGTGGCATTTTAAACTTATGTCAAAAGGTGGATTACATTTTCACTTCTCAGCATTTTGATAGCACACTTTCACCATATAGCCATGTTGTTCATTTGACCAACAATCCATTGCAACTAAACAGTAGGCCATGCAGATACTGGGGGACCAGTAACTTTTATATCCATTGTCTCCCTACTGTACTGCAATGCCACCCAAAATCATTTCATTTCACTGGTGGACCCTGTACAATCAAAGCTTTGTGCCTATCTTAACCATTACTGTATTCAGTAAGGTTTTCAATATGTTTTCTCTGTCTTGTTTCTGAGTTATTTTCTTGTTGAAACGCATTCTAAAGAGGTTCATTTTGGTCCATGCTGTATTCTTGTGTTTGAAATGTTTTCAGGATAAATGTCTTTTGTCTCTTTTAGTTTTCAGTGTGAATTATATATAGCAGATTTTATCATTGTATAAGTGATTCATTTTTCTTCCTTTTGAGCAGCCCAACCACTCATTCCCCATTAATTATCTCTCCCAAATTCTTCAACTGATTCCTTTAAGAGATTGAAGGTATGAAGCTGGAATAAAGTGGCTTTATTTTCATCTGTAATATTTTGAGCTTGATTCAAATGAAAACCTTAAGAGTTCCATAACATTTCAAAAAGTTGTGTGATGGAGTTAGTAGGTGGCAGTAGGTTCCTTGAGATTCAGAAAGTGACTGACAGGTGGCAGGGTGATGCTACAATGCAGAAACAGCCGCAACATGATGCCCACCCCACTGTCAACCCGCAATGCGATTGAACAGCAATCTGTGATGCGTTTTTTGTGTAGTGAAGGTGACAAACTAGCTGAAATTCATTGTAGAATGACAGTGCAGTATGGTGATTCATGTTTGTCATTTCATTAAGTGTACGAGTGGTGTAGGAAGTTTAAAAGTGATGTAACTACTGTGTAGGATGTCCCAAGACCATGGCAGGCTTACTGCGTATTGATGGAGGAGAATATTGCATTAGTGGAGGAGCTTGCAAATAAGAACAGACACGTAACTCAGCCCTAACTTTGAAGGTTAGTATTGCTTCAGTGCAGAATGTTGTTCACAGTGTACTAAACTTCAGTAAGATGTGTGCAAGATGGGCACTACATCAGTTGACTGCTGAATTTGAAAGACAGTTGTGTCGATGCTTGTGAAGAACTTATGCATTGTATGCATGTCGAAGGTGATACATTTCTGGGAAATATTGTTACAGACAATGAGACTTGGGTTGACAATCACCAATCAGAAATGAAAAAGTCTTCGCTCGTAGTGACTTTCATCTGTTCAGTGCACTCAGACAATCAATGGGAGGCAGGCATTTCAGAAGTGATGAAGAGGTGAAAACCATGCTGCTTCGTTGGCTGCACACACATCCAAAAGAATTCTTTCATGATGACATATATGCAGCTCCAAAGCGGTGCATTCAGCATCAGGGAGACTTCATCAAAAAATGACGTGTTTTTTACTCATTGTGACAGTTAAAAATACTGTAGCACTTTTAAGGTTTTGGTGGAATACCCTCATAATTTTGGGATATACTAACCCCCACCTTCCAACCCCTTTGTTAGGCCAACATTAAACCTTTCAGAGATTCATATTCTAGTTTTAGATTGTAACGGTACTCTTGCAGAAATAATATTCCAATTTCAGAAAGAAATTTATCTTTAAGGATAATGACCAAAATGAGACATTAAAAAAGTCGCCTTGTTACTGGGTAGGTAATACAGCCACAAATAAAAACTAACATCATACTAAAGTTGAAATAATGTTATTCTTTTACTCTCTTTGGAAGTTCAGGTTCCAGAAAGCCACAGACGTGAACAAGAACTAAAATCTTAATATAATAGAAATAATGTTGTTCTGTTTCTCTCTGTGGAAGTTCAAGTTCCAGAAAGATAAGAAACTGACAATACATAAACAGTAACACAGTATGAGATTAAACTATCATGCGTCATTAACATGGGGGATGAAAGTTCATTCCACTAACCTTGTAACCTGTCATCGACTTTTGTTTCTTTCACCGATAGATTGATTTAGTACAAATTCGACAGATATCAAGCCCTCATTATTGAAACACATAATTAATAATTCATGTTTAATTATGAACAGCATCATAGCCACCACTTAATATTATGTATATTATAATTAAATTTTAATGTTTATTGTTAAATCTTGCACATTTAAGTCTCAGCAGGCATGGTTAGCTTTCTCTTTGCTTGATAAGTGATATGTGAAAAAGAAAACAAAGCAGTCAAGTGTATTTTTGAAAAAGCTCCAAGCAAATAGAATAGAGTACACACGGTATATTCAGTTTTATCACAAAGAAGAGATATTTAGTTTTATGACAAAGAAGAAGAAGAAGAAGGAAAGAAAGAGAGAAAGAAAGAAATGTCATGTTAAATTGTACCTGTGTGTTTATTCCAATTCATTATCTGTATTATGGTGTCACTTCTTGGAAAGCAATGGGACTCTACCACATGAAATAAGTACTACAGATTATGTGCAGATATATAATATCTTTGAATTAAAATCTTTAGATTTGTAAACATAATACCACCGCCAGAGGGAAGTGAAACTCAGTCAGAACCACAGGCCAGAAGAGATGCTATGTACAAGAAGAAAGTTGAAAGTAACAATGGACTGTAGTAACTGAGATTCAAATTTAACTTTTAGTAACTGACAAAAGAAAATTTATAATTTCATGATGACAATTGGAACTTTAATGAAGGAACAGCATGCCAGTAGAAATAGAGAAATACACTACAGGCTGTGGAAGAAGGAGACCCTGATGGTCAGAATTGAGAAGTTGTGAATAGAAAAGAATAGGACATCTAGGCATGGAGAGAAATAGAATGGAAAGGAGGAATGGTAGGTTAAATATGAGAGTCAGTTCCCGTGTCAATGGAAAGGCGGTAAAGGTGCTCCATGTGATGAAATAAATTATCATACAGGATACATTCAATAACAGTATGTTGAATGTTGTCAGACAACCTGCAGTTTCAAATGCTGACCAAAATTTGATCAGCTCTGTCAATGTGTGTGGTGTTACTGTTTATCCTCCCTTATTTGTTCAGTTTTACCATTGTTGATGCTGGAGTGTGTGATAATATTAGGCTAGGAGAAGTTATATAGGATAGACAATGTTATCGAGATGTTCTAATGTGTAAGAAACAGTGGATTAGGAAAGCATGATCATGATATTACGGAACATGATAACTATTTTGTGAAATTTGGTAAATTCTGGAAGTTTGCTACAAAATGGCTCTGAGCACTATGGGACTTAACTTCTGAGGTCATCACTCCTCTAGCACTTAGAACTACTTAAACTTAACTACCCTAAGGACATCACACACATCCATGCCCGAGGCAGGATTTGAACCTGCGACTGTAGCGGTCGCGCAGTTCCAGACTGTAGCGCCTAGAACCGCTCGGCCACCCCGGCCGGAGAAGTTTGCTACAAGATGGGTCTTTACTGAAACCAAAAATATTCACACGTAACTGTCTGATGAAAGAGTTTTGCTCATTCTTTTCTGGGATGCAAATGGAGTAATTTTGGAGTATTATAAGTATTACATGGATAGGGGAGTGACAGTAATCAGTACTTTTTATCCAGACAGGCTAATTAGACATCCTAGTTTCTGAGCTAAACTTAAAAGCTGTAGTAGCTTTGATGTCATTAACAAATTTTAATTCTGTGTATTATTTGTGTTATTTGCTAACAAGGTCATTTAGTTTGGCTTTGGAATTGGGCACAGGGTTGTGAGAGCAGATTTTCTTTGTGATGCTAACTAGCAATTGACAAAAACCCTCTCCTTCACACTTCTCTACATCATCAGGAACCACAGTTTCAGGGACCTTGTCTGCTGGAAAACAATAACTTCAAAATGATCAAAAGGAATGCTATGAGTTACACATATTGGCAGCTTTTTTTTAACACTTGGTAAAAATGTGCTTCTTTTGCATCCTACATAGTATTGGAAAAGTGGAGTCAAAATTTATTTTCTCAGAATATATTTACACAGAGACACAACAGACTGAGATGGATGATAAAGTGAGTGATACTCTGTGTAAAATATTTTGGAATTGTAATCTGGTAACAGTAGCTCTGTAGGTATGATCAGAAATATAAATAATATCATGAATGATTAAAAAATTCCTGACAGTGATGAATGTT
Organism: Schistocerca americana; assembly: GCF_021461395.2. Lineage (NCBI taxonomy): Eukaryota > Metazoa > Arthropoda > Insecta > Orthoptera > Acrididae > Schistocerca > Schistocerca americana. The sequence continues at coordinate 456,167,525 of NC_060122.1, forward strand.
AGTACAACAAAAATAGATATATAACAATATTATGAAAAGGAAAGTTGCAACTTACCATATAGCAGAGCTGCTGAGTCACACATAGACACAACAAAAAGACTCTTACAATTAAAGCTTTCAGCCATTAAGGCCTTCATCAACAATAATCGACAGACACACATACACACACCCACTCACTCAAGCAAACACAACTCACACACATGATTGCAGTCTCAGACAACTGAAACTTGGTGGTTCTCAGTTGTGTATGGGAGTTGCGTTTGTGTGTGTGTGTGTGTGTGTGTGTGTGTGCTCTATTGTGGATTAAGGCCTTAATGGCCGAAAGCTTTAGTTGTGAGTGTATTGTTGTTGTGCCTATCTGCGACTCAGCTTCTCTGTCTCCGCTATATGGTGAGTAGCAACTTTCCTTTTCATAATATTGTTACATTCCATCCTGGATTTTTGATTATTTTAAAAATAGATATATCTTGTAGTAACCAGTAGGTATAGATGCAAATGAAAGATGACAGAGCTTAGTAACACAAATACATATTGCAAAATCAAGACCATTACACTAATTACCTTTATTTGTCCTTTGAAGTCCTTTACAAATTGTTATTTCTCTACCTGTAGGAACTGCTGTTCTCTTACTAGGAACAAACCACTTGCAAACAATACAAGATCAGTGCTCTAGAGCAGCAGTTCGCAACCTAGGGTAATTACCCCTTAAGGGGTAATTTTCTGAGGGTAAAAACAAGTGACGAAAGTAAATTATTTTTAAAAGATCATTACTATCATCAATATTTAGTAAGCCTGTAATGCTGACTACTACATTTGTTACCAATAAAAACATTTTTTTCAAGTACAACACAATCTCAATATTTCAGTTCTCAGAATTACAAGTGTCTCATAAATCCGAGCCTCATAATAATAATTATAATAATAAAAACTAGTGTATGGCATGTCAAACCTTGATCCATTTCCCCCTGCCACTGGTGGCACAACACCTGTTCAGTGAGACCACACATACGCTTCTCCCGATCTTTAATTGTTTACATAAGCACAACTTTTGTTGTAAGTGGTGTTTTAGGTTTTTTATTGTTGGTAAGGTACAGTGTTGTGCTTTGTGTTGACTATTTTGCTTGTATGCCCAAAAATGACTGCTGCAACAAAAAAAAAAAAAAAAGGCAAATTTGTGTCTTTGAATGTAGAAGCACTGAAATAAACTAACAAATAAGAAACAATAAAAAAAATTGCTCTTGAATACGATGTTGACAAAATTACTCAGGGTAACTGGCCAAGTAACTGACTTAAATTGGAACAGTTTCCTTCAACAAAATGCTCTGAAGATTCTCTCAACTGAAAAATGATAAAGACATTGGGGATTGAAAAAAAAAAAAAAGAAAAACTTTGTTTTATTTCTTTTCCCAAATAAATTTTGAAAGTGTGGTTTTTGATAGTTTGAGGTGGTCCTGGTCCAGTTCACCTCAAATTATCAAAACTGTACTGTGCTAGCATTAACACATGACAATGTGGTGGAGGTTACAGCTTGTGAAAGTAATGTATGAACATCATCTTCCACATATATGTGACTGCACACGGGCTAGTTGTATCAGTAAGGTTTGGAACCACTACTCTAAAGAAAGAAGTGTTTGTAGTGTGGTGTGAAAGTTTCATTACATATGCTATGCTTGCAATACCCTCATAATTTTATTAGACAATTCAGTGTAGTCATTAGTAAGGTTCTTGTATGAAGGAACTTTCATAGGCAGTAAAATTTATTCATTTCTGGTTTCCATAAAGCTTAAAAAATTTTACTGAATTGGATATCAGACCTACATCTTTGACCTCATTTGTTAGTAAACAAAACAACAACATTTTGGGAGTAAAATAACATATTTTGTATGTTTATACTACAAGCTCATTAGAAACTACTTATTGTGTGGCAGCAGCCTGGTAAGACAAGTACAAGAGCTGACACATTACTGTCAAAGCCATTGATTACATTAGTAGAGGTTAAAAAAAAAACCACTTGCTATTAATGTTTTAAAGTGAATAGCAATGACGATGGTGCAAGAAAACCGAGTAGTATAATAAAACAGTCCCATGGACAATGGACTTGGATCTACTACAATAACTGAGAGTTAATTTGTTCTATATGTGACTTTGTATTAATGTTTGAAGTGAATGACAGTGGTGCCTGAGGATCAAGTAATATAATAAAATAGCTTTATGTCCAAATAAACCTAGGGACAATTAACTTTAACCTGCCACAATACCTGAGAGTGTGCAATGTTTACGTGGTAGAGTAATTATGGTGTACGCATACGTGGAGAAAGTGTTTGCTCAGCAATCGCCGACATAGTGTAACTGAGGCCGAATAAGTGGAACCAGCCCACATTCCCTGAGGCAGATGGAAAACCACCTTAAAAACCATCCACAGACTTGCCAGCTCACTGGACCTTGACACTAATCTGCCGGGCGGTTTCTTGCCGGGGACCGGCACGTCTTCCCGCCCAGAAAGCAGTGCGTTAGACTGCATAGCTCACCAGACGGGCAGTTGGCCATGAAAACAACATAATGTCAAGTAGTAAGGTGCACCACTTTGGCAATTTTGAGAAAATTGCAAAAGAAGTTTTACGTGCCTATTATGTGGTTTATGTATATGTGCTAAGGTGCCGGACGATAGAGCTCATGGTGGTCAACTTTGTGAGATGAATGAATATGAGGTGACAGTTCGACTCGTACTCAAACTTAGTTATTAGTTTTGTAACACTGTTCATTATTTAATTTATATGCCATTTGAGAGGTAATATAATGAAAAAAAAAACCATGTGCATTTGCATGAAGTTTCAGTTTATGAGTTCCATGTCTGTATGAGAAACGTGTGACATCGAGAGTATGTCTAATGAGTAGTTGTACATTACTTTTGTGGTCTGGCACATTGTGAATTACTATATTACTGATTGTGAATAACGTCATTCACATCATTATTTATTGAGGTACGAATTAGGGTTTCCAAGCCTGTCCCTCATCTGTGAAAATTTAATTACAAATAGTAAATAGTCAAATAACATATGAAATTCACTAGAGTGTCATGAAAATGCATGTGGCTGTCTTTTCATTACATTACCTTTCAGATGTCATATAAATTACATAATGTGACAAGTGACGAAGAAATATAGATCAAAAATTAAGTGTTAGTGGGACTCAAACTGTTGATTCATCCATGCCCCTCTTGCAAAGCATGAATGCTAACCATTTGACCACAAAGACTTCTTATGTCTAGCAGCTTTGCACAGATACATCGACCAAGTGATAGATGCGTAAAACTTCTCTTGCGATTTTCTTGGAATTGTCAGAGTAGTGCACTCCACTACTTGAAAATTATATTGTTTTTGTGATCTACTAAAGGTGTACAAAGTTTGAAGTAAATCTGTGATCCCAACATCATGGTATCTCCTTGTTTGTTCAGATACCAATGCTGAAGTGCCATTTGTGCCTTGATAAAAGATACAAGTAAAAATAGAGTTGCCATAGCTTCCTACACTCTGCTGTTACAAAATTATTCACAGTGAATTACTTTGAAGAGAGTATCATATATAGTCTACTGTGTGTAGACAGTGTTTTGAGCTACCTCTCTCTGCAATGTTAATCCTTAATTTGTATGATAGAGAATACATGTATAATTTTAATTGGAAGTTGAATGAGTTGTGGGTGGATTGTATTGCAGAGAGTAAACCATTTCCATTACTTTCATGGCAGAAGAAGAAAGGTATGAAAACGTAGATACACTCACAATTGAGACATGATTGCATTCTGCAAATACAGCAAGAACACTTTAAATTTTTGCTGCATTTGATTAGAGAGAGAAAAAGAGGATGTAATGATGAAAAACAGGTGCACCATTATGAAGGTATAAGACATGGAGTAAATTCACAGTTTTGAAGTGTCCCAATATTCGTACTGTATATTAGTTGTGGCCCTGCTTCCTTCCAAATTCAGGAAGTAATGCATCTTACAGATACAGCATCAGTTACATGACCCACCATAAAGGACAGAAGAATGCTTGTCTGCTGCATGCATAATTCTGTACGACAGGAACCAATCTAGATTAAGCATTCCAAATCAAAATTACAATTAATCAGTTTCTCCAAGTTCTTGTAGACATGTTGATATTGAAATCTGCCCTCTGTGTTATTTGAATGTCCTGTTAACAGTCAGTTGGTTTGCTCAAATTGTTGAGTTGTGATCATTCCAATAATATTAATACACAGTTTCCATGTGTCCCATTGAGAATGATCGAGCCTCTGTGTGTAAAACACATCTGTTGTTTTCTATGATCTGGGATACAAGATGTATAATTGCTTTGTAGATAACCTGGGCTCAAAATCATTTTGTGTACCTTTTTCAATACCAAGCTTACAACAGTTAGTTGCAGATTAATTATATTATCACTGCTACAAAGGATTATCCTACATCTCACTACCTGTGAATTCACTTTATGCTCCAAATTCCCTCCCTCTTCCCATTGTATACACCAAGGTTTTCTACAACTATCATTTACAATTCTTCTTCCTTTTTTTTTTTTACTATTTTTGAGAAGTAATTTCTTGTTCTGTGCATTCAGTGTTTTATCTTTCCATTATTCTTGTATTGTCAGCAGACCAACACGTACTTCGAGGACCTGTGATGGGAAAGTGGGAACTAGCAATAGTAATTGCAGGCCCAATTGTAATATTCTGTTTTCTATCAGTAATGGCCTACTGTTTCTGGAATCACCAGAAGCGGAGACTGCATCAACTTAGGTATCATCCAGATGATTCAATTGAAGCTCCTGATCATCCTATTCTGGGAGGTGTATCGTTGAGAGATATGATTGAGATGACCACTAGTGGTTCTGGTTCAGGTATGTACCCTGACACAAGTTGTTTTAAATACAGTATATGCATAAAAGCTGTATTCACATTATATAATGTATCTCATGTGATTTATTGTTTAAGATTAATATTGTTTTCGTTGATTCAATGATAGTAATGAACATTGCATGATTATTATGCCATATTAGGCAGTCTAATACCAACAAATGCATAAATTTCTTTCTGATGAGTAGTTCTGTTTATTCCTTGGCAGTGCTCCTCAGAGAACTCATCATAGGAAATATTTAGTGGCATTTATTAGTTGAATAAGTCTACTGCAAGCTTTCTGAAGCTTACTTGGATCATTAAACATAATGTTTCCATTATCATTTATTGAGTCTCTGCATGATTTGATTGTTGCTAAATATCGCAAAATATTCTGCCAATTTGGCACTTGCTGAATTGTTAATTTGCACCTAGTTGTATCCTCACAACACTCCAAACATCATACAGTAATTTTAATTTTTTTATTATATGTTCTTCAAAATTATATGTGCATTTTGTGTGTACATTCACTTAATGTATGCACATCACGTGTATGTCCATTAAATTTTCAGACAGTATGGCAACTTTTCAAAAATGCTAGCTATTTATGTCTGCGTTTAACAAGATATTAAATACGAAATGTGAATGTTCATTAGATGATGAATTCATTATAACTTTTTTCCTCATTGATTGTCATTTTGTGTCCTTTTTTTCACAGGTCTGCCTCTTCTTGTCCAACGCAGTATAGCAAGACAGATTCAGCTGGTTGAAATTATCGGTAAAGGACGCTTTGGAGAGGTGTGGAGGGGTCGATGGCGGGGAGAAAATGTTGCAGTAAAAATTTTTTCATCTCGGGAGGAAAGGTCATGGTTTCGGGAAGCAGAAATTTATCAGACAGTTATGCTGAGACACGACAATATTTTGGGTTTCATAGCAGCAGACAATAAAGGTACCAAAAACTGTTTAGTTTACAAGTAGCTGCAGTAGTAGTAGCCACCTCTAGCTATATTACATTGTTATTCCAATTTACTCGCAAAACTCATCATCTCCTTCATTCCATTTGAATCCCATAACATTCATACTTGGTGACATTTGAAACAATGAGAGAGAAAAAGAACAGCAGCAACAGTCCAGTACAAAAATGGGACATTTACTCAGTATACATAATGTCTGCATATTTACTTTGTTTGATAAAGGCATTCTTATTGGGAAGACAAAAGTCTCTAGTATTTTCAAATATTCTTCACACTGTATAGAACTGAAATTAAGTAATCTTTAACTTCTAAGTGTACTTGTATTTTATATGCTTTTGCTTCCATGTGGTAGTTTGTTGTGCAGAATGAATCCAGTATTTGTGGGATCCTTTTCAGTTAATTTAAGCCATTTGGTTGTAAGATAGTAATGGCAGATGTTTTCTGTATAAGGGGAATCATAAAGTTCCAGTTATCACCTAGCAAAAATAAAGTTAGTTAATCTTCTTCATCAAGGTTTTGATGGAGACCATCGAGTAGTTGTGGCAAATGTGAGGACAGATAAAATGTAAGAAATAAAGTCATAAAGGGAGAAGAAAATAAAAATGGGGAAACTAACGGCTAGGGAGGTACAAGAAAAGTTCAGAGAGTTACTCAAGCTTAAAATCCCAAAGACTGAATGTCAAAGTAGGAAGAGGGATGGAATAAGCTCAAAGAGGCATTTGCAAGCTCTGCAGAGAACACGCATGCCGGAATGTCTAGAAGGACAAAGGATAAGGAGACACCATGGTGGAATTAACAGACAAAGTAAGCAATAAAAGAAAAGGATGAAGCACAGCCTGGATGGAATACAGATAAAAGGAAGAAAGAAAAAGGAAATACCAGGAAAGTAAAAAGAAGTATAAGAAAGTGTAGTGAAAGAAAAGAGGAAAAGCTGAGAGAAATGCATGTGTGAGGTGGGAAAGCATGTTACAGGTGTTAAAAGGATGCTGTATGGAATTACAAGGAGTAAGAGGAAGGAAAGCACTTAAACAAAGCTGGTGAAAGGGGAAATGAAGAGCTAATAATGCAGCCAGAGGAGATAAACAAAAGATGGAAAGACTACTTTGACAAACTACTGGATGTTGAAAGGAGGGGCCTGGAAGAAGAGAATAAACTAGCACTGAGAAGAATGAAAACAGGAAAGGCATCTGGGATAGATGAAATGACTGTGGAGGTATGGGGATGATAAGAGCTGCTGGACCTACTGGGCTACAGTGGTTATGTAGACTGCTATGATGCATATGGAGTCAGAAACATGTGCCTAGGAAAGGGAATAATAATTCCAGTGTTCAAACAGATGACAAGAAAGTATACAAATATCAAGGAATCACACTCATATCACAAGTAGCAAAAGTAGTTGAGAGGGTACTGGAGATAAGAATGAGGGAAAAAGTGGAAGGTCAGTTAGAAGAGGAGCAGTACAGCTTTTGACACAGTAGATCAACTGTGGACCCAATCTTAAGTATGAGACAGTTGGTGGAAAGGCCTTGGGAATATGGAAAAGCTCTGGCAATCATATTTCTTGATTTAGTGTAGGGTTACAATAGTGTTGCCAGAGAAAAGGTATGGGAAATCTTAGAGAGAAATGGAGGCAGAAAACAAACAGTAGAATTATTTCAAACAGTGTATGACAAAAGCTTCATTTGTGTCCAGACTCAAGTTGGAAGAACTGATTGATTTAAAAAATGTTGTGTGGTTGAGACAAAGAAGTGTGGTGTCGCCAATATTATCTATAATGGCAACGGCTGAAATTGTTAAAGAGATGAAAGAAGTTCATCGAGGTAGGGAGATGAAGTTATTGTTATTTTCCAAAGGTATTGTGGTGTGGGGAACCATCAGTAATGAGGCCCAAGAGCAAATAGACATCTGAAATGCAAAAATCGCGAGACGTGGAATGAAATGTAGAGTGGATAACAGAAAGATTGTGGTGGTAACCGGAGGAGACAGCGAAGGCAAGGGACAAATTTACATTAAAGGACAGGATACTGAAATTGTGGATAACTTAAAATATGGAGGAAGTGTGATAATGGGAAACACAAGAATAGAGGCATGGGAGGGGCTTCATTTGGGGAAGAGAGGTGCCACTAAAGTGTGAGAAAGTGCTGTACAAGACTTACTTCAAACCCATACTGACATACACATCAGAGACCTGGACAAAGACAAGAAGAGAGGAGATTGGTTGGTTGTTTTGGGGAAGGAGACCAGACAGCGTGGTCATCGGTCTCATCGGATTAGGGAAGGATGGGGAAGGAAGTCGGCCGTGCCCTTTCAGAGGAACCATCCCGGCATTTGCCTGGAGTGATTTAGGGAAATCACGGAAAACCTAAATCAGGATGGCCGGACGCGGGATTGAACCGTCGTCCTTCCGAATGCGAGTCCAGTGTCTAACCACTGCGCCACCTCGCTCGGTGGGAAGAGAGGAGAGTGGAAACCAAATCAGTGAAATGCAATTCCTGAGAAGTATGTTAGGGAAAGCAAGGAGAGACAGAGTGAGAAATGGAGATGTTAGGAGCAAAATTGGAGCAGAAAAGCTGAATGAGAGAATTTAGAGGAACAGGTTAAGACAGTTTGGACATGTAAAGAGAATGGAAGAGTACCAAAATGAATGATAGAAGCCAAGTTTGAGAGCAAAAGGGAGACCTAGAGAAACATGGATTGACTCAATAAAAACAAGTTTAAGGGGCTCCGGAACGCCCTATACTTACAATGTTAAAATAACGCTTATAAATTACATCTTTCCTCACAAAGTATTTGAGGTAGGAAGTTGAACTTTTTACAGATTATTTATTGGAATATGGGCTACAACTTAACACAGGGATTTTACAAAATTTTAGTTCAGTTATTAAAGATGATTTTTTTTTTCAATTGTAATGAAAATTCACAACATTTTTTTTGCAATTTTTTATTTATATATTCAAAAATATACAGTTTTTTGGAAAAAGGCTGTGTTAAATTATGCAGAAGGTACTGTGTAACATTTACTGAAAGTTTGAAACAAATATGTTTGGAAGATCCTTAGAAAACATGTAATTAGTATGAGAAAATAAAAGTTTTGGGAATCGAGCGACAAAGATTGGATTAACTCTTTAGTGCATTCCAGGTCCATAGGATGGATTATCTTCATCCTCTGCAAACTCCTCCTCCAGCTTCCTCTTTTTCCTCCTCCTGTTTACTCTTGCTTGTATTTCTAGACTCTTTACAGCCCTGTCTGCAGCCCGAAGGCGTTCCTTGTCTAAAACAAGCATCGCTCGTACCATGTTAGAACCTATCTTCATTCCCATATTTCTAAATACCTTGCACCTTACAATGTTGCCATCATTGAAAGTCGCAACAGCATCATACACACCAAAGTGAAGTGTTTCTATTCCAACAAATACAGTCTTGGGGATTCTCGACCATATAACACTATTTACACTTTCATTGGGGTTTTGAGTTTTTCCGTGAATACACTTTTTCAACAGTTCAGGTGCTGCTAAGTCTCTGAAAATAGGTTTTATCACCTCCATTATTGCATGAGGCAGACTATGCTTATGAGTGTACACTTCACCAGTTAGCAATCCTTTGTTATACACTCCTGGAAATTGAAATAAGAACACCGTGAATTCATTGTCCCAGGAAGCGGAAACTTTATTGACACATTCCTGGGGTCAGATACATCACATGATCACACTGACAGAACCACAGGCACATAGACACAGGCAACAGAGCATGCACAATGTCGGCACTAGTACAGTGTATATCCACCTTTCGCAGCAATGCAGGCTGCTATTCTCCCATGGAGACGATCGTAGAGATGCTGGATGTAGTCCTGTGGAACGGCTTGCCATGCCATTTCCACCTGGCACCTCAGTTGGACCAGCGTTCGTGCTGGACGTGCAAACCGCGTGAGACGACGCTTCATCCAGTCCCAAACATGCTCAATGGGGGACAGATCCGGAGATCTTGCTGGCCAGGGTAGTTGACTTACACCTTCTAGAGCACGTTGGGTGGCACGGGATACATGCGGACGTGCATTGTCCTGTTGGAACAGCAAGTTCCCTTGCCGGTCTAGGAATGGTAGAACGATGGGTTCGATGACGGTTTGGATGTACCGTGCACTATTCAGTGTCCCCTCGACGATCACCAGTGGTGTACGGCCAGTGTAGGAGATCGCTCCCCACACCATGATGCCGGGTGTTGGCCCTGTGTGCCTCGGTCGTATGCAGTCCTGATTGTGGCGCTCACCTGCACGGCGCCAAACATGCATACGACCATCATTGGCACCAAGGCAGAAGCGACTCTCATCGCTGAAGACGACACGTCTCCATTCGTCCCTCCATTCACGCTTGTCGCGACACCACTGGAGGCGGGCTGCACGATGTTGGGGCGTGAGCGGAAGACGGCCTAACGGTGTGCGGGACCGTAGCCCAGCTTCATGGAGACGGTTGCGAATGGTCTTCGCCGATACCCCAGGAGCAACAGTGTCCCTAATTTGCTGGGAAGTGGCGGTGCGGTCCCCTACGGCACTGCGTAGGATCCTACGGTCTTGGCGTGCGTCCGTGCGTCGCTGCGGTCCGGTCCCAGGTCGACGGGCACGTGCACCTTCCGCCGACCACTGGCGACAACATCGATGTACTGTGGAGACCTCACGCCCCACGTGTTGAGCAATTCGGCGGTACGTCCACCCGGCCTCCCGCATGCCCACTATACGCCCTCGCTCAAAGTCCGTCAACTGCACATACGGTTCACGTCCACACTGTCGCGGCATGCTACCAGTGTTAAAGACTGCGATGGAGCTCCGTATGCCACGGCAAACTGGCTGACGGTGACGGCGGCGGTGCACAAATGCTGCGCAACTAGCGCCATTCGACGGCCAACACCGCGGTTCCTGGTGTGTCCGCTGTGCCGTGCGTGTGATCATTGCTTGTACAGCCCTCTCGCAGTGTCCGGAGCAAGTATGGTGGGTCTGACACACCAGTGTCAATGTGTTCTTTTTTCCATTTCCAGGAGTGTATTTACACCAACTGTCTTCTTCTTTGGGACACAAGCTATGTTGGGGATTTTCATCGGTTGAAGAAGTATGAAAAAAAAAGAGCCCAAACAGCCTTCTTCATTTCGTCGGCACTTTGTGTATTTTGCCTAATAGCCATTCCATAATAGTTCTGTATTTTGTCAATTACACTGTCAGTTAACCTTCCCTTCCCATCCAACCCTTTACCATCACTGAGTTTTTGTTTTTTGTACGAAGCTTTCAGTCGCCGAAGTCTTGTTCCCATTCACTTCTGTACGTGTCCAATACACTCAAATTTCTGCACTACAACATCATCACCATAGGGCTTCAGTCCTTGAACATGTTTGAAGCTTTAAGAATCACCGTCACCAAGGTAATTAACATATCGCACTTTATCACACGCCTCAGAACGCTGGAATATACTGGCAACACCAGCCACTTCCATTCCTCCACTACTGCCACTATAGTTAGCTTTGCAATTATTTTCATGTGTACCTTTATATTTTTGTGGACATCTACAATACTTTGATATTACTGCTACATCTAAAACTTTCCCTGTATACATACTGGTGGCAGATACTACACCATGAAGAGATATGTGTCCCCGTTTATGCCAGGTACCATCGAACGCTGCAGTCAAATCTCTGTTACCATTATTTTCCATTACTGCCTCTTCCACAGCGTTCTTCATAGATTCTATACAGACATCTTCTACTTTAGACCCTATTAATTTATTATAGGTCGTAAACTTGGTTGGGGGATTTGGAAGATTCATGATGCCACAGAAAATTGCACCTGCAGTAGCACCCTTACCAACTGAACGCAATGAATAAACAAATCTAATGTTGTGTTCGTAGATTTTGCTACCATTTTCTTCAGTTGCAGTTACTGCAACACTGTTCCAAAAGGTGGGCATGTATGAACACTTATCACATTTCAGTTGTATTTCACTAGCAAGTCCTACATGCTTTATTATGGAGAGTTCCAGACCAACTTCACTACAATGAATACATCTTACACAGTTTGAAAAAATTCCTTTGAGAACCGACATATCAAATATTTCATTCACATCCGATTCGCCCATAAAACATTCATAGTTTTCACTCATTGAACCAAGCTTCTTCTGTGAAGTATTTTCTTTCCCACTTTGACTGCTATGGGCAGGTGTACTTGAGAGGTTAGGTTCACTCACTTGGTTATCGTCTTTATTGTTTACAGTAATAACACATACCTTTGGCTTTCCAACATTTCTCCTTTTCTTAAAAGCCTTCAGAGGATTTCTAATAACTTTACTTTTACTCATTATTATACTTCAACAAAACAGAGACTCAAGAAACAGAATTAATTACGAATATTTTCGAGATAACGACAGATTAAATAAACATGAAACAATCGACAATCACAGCAGCGATATATATTGAGCCATCACAGGCTAGCCACAATACACACTTTATCTCACATCACTAAAATGTACCTGATGAACACGGACGTTAATAATAACACCATTTGACAGCAGTTTAACAGTGCCACAGTGGGTCATGCCCATGTAGAACACATTTCTAAAAAAATTTAAAAATAGTTGTAGTATTCGGAATTGAATAAATTATATATCTATTAAAAGGTAATAGTCTGCAGATTCAGAAAACGCAAAAAAGTAAAAATTGAACTTTTCATGATTTTGAGCCTTTCTGGAGCCCCTTAAGAAGAAAGAATTTGGACTGAAACAAAATAGTTATAGAAGAAGAATGGTGAGAAGGTAGAGGAAAGCAGAGAAACACCATAAATATCCCAACCCCACCTGGTGTTGTATAAATGGGAAATGAAGACGATGATGCTGAATTAATTTTCTGATTGTTTGCAGGCAGATGTCTGCAATCCTAGCACACATTGACATACACAGTACCATAGCACGCTGCTAGAAGAGACAAAACTGAATGGTGAAAGCCGTTGATAAAAAGAAATATTGCACAGTAATTCATTTTCTGCATTTGAATGGGAACAATGGTGCAACAACAATCCATGCTGAGTTCGTGTAAATATGAGGCAACAATACACCATCATAGGACACGGTGCTTAGGTGGCACAGATACTGCCAGTGTGACAGAGAACGAATTGGCAGACCATCTCTCTGTGAAAAACTGGGAATCTCAAGGGAAGTGGAGGCCCTGGTTCCCTAAAGACAAGCATATCACAGTGTATCTGATAGCGTGAAAGGTGAAAATCGGTCGTGGATTAGTTTTCAACATCTGAGTTCTGTAATTGCTCATTCCGTTTCAAAAAACCCAGTGTTGGAAATATTGCAGCTGTGTCAGGCGAATCCATGACTTCTGTAACCACGTGGTTACCTTGGACAAGTGCTTGATGTATCACTTTGTCCCAGGGACAAAGAAGCAAAGTAGGCAGTGGAAAACGTGGGTTCACCACTACCAAAAAAGTTGAAGCTCCAGCCATGATTGGGCAAGGTGACACTAGGTGTTTTTTTGGGACTGCCTTGATATGATGCTAACAAGTTGTGCTTATAAGGAGGCAAACTATCACTTGAGCTTATTACTGAGATATCCTGCTGAGGTTACGGGAGGGTGTCAAGACAAAATGTTGCGGGAAGCCATCCTAGGGAGTGTTTCTGATCTATGACACCACCTCAGCTCATTTTGCACAGTGCGCAGTCACACATGCTTCACACACTGTCACACATGCTTCTGTGGGCTATCAAATTTTGCCTCATACCCAATATTCTCCTGACATGGCACCATGAATTTTTCCTCTTTCCTTGGATAAAGAAACTATTGTGTGATAAGTATTTCCAGAATGCTGGCTAGGTGATATTTGAGATGGAATGGTTTCTGAACAGTAAAAATGCAGACTTGTACAACCAATGTCTCTGGCAAGTCACCCGTCTTTGGGAAGAATGTGTTCCATTGAAGGGTGAGTGTGTGGAGAATAACTGACAAGTTTCATGGTCATAGCTTGCTATTTTTTTATTGTAATTGTGTATGTTTCTGTTTAACAGCGCTTTGCAGCTATTTTTTAAGTATGTAGTTTTTTCATAGAAACACAGGGAGGACATATTCAATATGCTGTATCTAGTGTTTTGAGTCATCTCTGTGTGAATACCCTGGAAACGAGTTATTTGAATTTTTAATTCACCTGATAGCTTTCTGTAGTTCCACAATCTCTTTGTATATATGCTGTCTTGTGTCGTGTTTAGATTCAATAAGAAAAGTGTGGATAGTTTAGAGCATTCTAAATTTAGTGCATTTTCTTCCCCAGACAACTTTTGTCATTAGGAATATGCTGGAGCTGATAATGGAACAAATTAGAACGATAAGTTGCTGCTGTGTCGTATGACTATCAGTTACAACACATGAAACTTTATATTTTTCTGTTTCCATACAGGAATTTATGGTTTTCTACTTCTTTTATAACTGAGTCTGCAACTGAAGATGAATATCATTGGACTGTAGTGATCTCTTCACATGTGTCAGTATATATATTGTCTTGTTTCCATTTACATACAACTTGTTCTCACGGAAATACCTATAACTCCTTTCATACTTTGAAAAACTCTTTAGTACCAGTTCTTCTGTTAAGTCAGTACTAGCTATGAGTGAACTTTCATATGTGTACATTATGAAAATGACATCTACTGCAGTAGGCATATTGTTCACATATGTAATGAAGAGATGTGATCCTATCATCAATCCCCAAGGAACACCATCTTTATCAGCTGTACATTGGAGCACTCACTTTCATTACTATCAACCATTTTATTCTTTGTATACTAGGATGTCCATTATTTCAGTGCTGGAGCAGGGTAATCTTAAAACAATACTTTAGAACATACATCAGATAATGACTGTATATATTTTACTGTTATCATGACAGCAAACTTGAACCCAACTTTTCTTTATTATTGTGACTGACTGTTGGCAAAAGAAAATACACCTAAAAAAGAAGAAGGAGAAGAAGAAGAAGAAGAAGAAGAAGAAGGGTTCACAACTGCATTAAACTAACAATGTCGTGCATGCTACATTGTTCCCTGCAAAATGCTGACGCAACATTTAAGGTTAGGTATTCAAAGAGAGGCCAGAAACAATAGTCTCTACCGAACATCATGTTTCCTATAAATGTTTCTTTCACATGTCGTTAGAATCAAATTTTATTATCTAGAACTACTCTTATTAGCATTACAGAGCTTACAGTGCTCGACACCATAAATAAAATTTGGCACAAACTGTTGGCACATGGGCAGATGCAGACAGTTTCGCACATTTTTGTTACACAAATTCCCTCATAATCGTGACTTATTTAGTTTCATAATTGATTAAAACCTTTCACTCGTATATGTTGATTGAAACTTTGTTGTCACTTTTTTAGCCCCATTATGGAGATACGGAAGCTCTCCTGTTCCTGAGGAAATATTGTAGAACACCCAGATACTTTTAATGTAAAAGAATTTGTCTTTTAAATGGGAATTACATAACATATCAAGCAATCCCATCTGTTCATGCAAAGTGATGCTTTCAATTGGAAAACCATTCAAAAACAGATCTGAAATTGGCAGTGTTCTGAAGACATTTAGAAAGCTGTTCCTGTTTGTCTTTCAATGCCGCTGTGAATTCTTCTAAATTTGCATTTTCTTAAACGACAGAGGGACTAGGGAAATAGACTGTGTTCTTTTTTAGAAGTTGGCTCTTCCTCAGTGCAATTCACTTTTTAAACCCATTCAGTTTCCCTGTCAAATGAGAGATAAGTTGCTTCCGCCTTTAACATCTTACTGAGGGCATTCAAGACTGTAGTTAAGTCCACTAAAAATGTGATGTCTATTCTCCATTTTGTAGCTTCTAAATTTGTTCCTGCTGCCCGTTTCCTTCATAAATTAATATTGGTGTGTCTTAAATCAAAAAATCTTTCCAGGCATGTTCCTCTAATAACCAATGTATTACACAATAATTCAAAGTGATTCTCAAGGTTGTGCACTAATTGAAGCAGCTGATAGAGAACTCGAAAAAAACTTTAGAATATAAACTTACAGTCTTCGAAGTTATCTTGAGTCAGTGAAAGCTTTGGAATGTCGAGAACAACAAGGACAATCAGTGCAACATATGCTTAAGTTCAGCAAAGGTGGTGTACTGTTTACTCAACAGATGGTGTCCAAATTGACAACCACCACATTCATGAGGCATTGCATAAACCACATCAAATGCTTCAAGTATCCTGGCAAGAGCTATTTTTTCATTGGGAACTTCTTCCATGTTCGAGAGGGTTTTGATATGTTCCCAGAAAAAAAAGAGTGATTCAGATCAGGAGAGCAAGGGTAGCCTTGCAACCAGACCTTCTGATCTAGCACCTGGGATATCCAGCATTGTTCATTTACTGTCCTTGTTATTCCTGATGTTTCAAAGCTTTCACTTGCTCAGGTTTACTTCCAAGATTTTGAATTTTGACTCCTATATCAGCTGTTTCAATTTGTGCCCAACCTTCTGATTCACCCTGTATAATATCTTCATAATTTGTAATCAGTTCCATCAAAAATGGTTGGAACTGACAGTGTAATAACACATGCGACTTCAGAAAATTTATTAGTTGCATCACCAATTTCATCACATGCTCCATGCCTGAAAATTTATCGAAGAGTGTTTCTTTATATACAAAACAATGAATCCCATACAAATCATCTTTTGATTGCTGAAATTTTTTGCAGTTTCATCACCAACTAAATCTTTTAAAATTCGTAGTGCGTGGTGTTCTAATGCCATTCTGTAATGAATAAGTTGTTCTGACAATTATGTGACAGCATAATATATGTTTAGGCTTTATCATGCTTCCCTTCAAAAAAGAACTGTGATTCCCATACATTTTAAAGGCTTGTAATGATAGTTTTCTAGAAGACTTCTCTGTGAATGTATGCCCCATTGTAACAGCCACTGTACGTTTGAACTTTGTTTTATACCAATAGAATATAGTCAGGGACAAACAGAGCTGCCACTATAATTCTGATGAACTGGCAACCAAATAGTGCTGCATCAGATACTGGAAGCAACTCTGGCACATTACACTGCTAAATGTCACAGTGCACTGAGTAGCTCCAAGAAGGATTGGGTAAAGGTGTGGTAGACATAGTGGCAGGGACATACGGAGTAGTGTTGAGACAGGTTGAACCCCAGACTGCATGCATGTTTTGCTCATGTGAAGTTTTGCACACCTTGGCCAACCCCAGTGTAGGTGTTATGTAAGGTGCGAAGTGCAACATTTGTTGAAAATTTTTAACAAGGTTTTGTCGACAGATGTTTTCCAAATTGTGGAAATAGGAAATATCAATTTTGCTTTTAAATCCAGTGAAAAGTTTTAGATTTGTTAATTTATTCTGCAGAAGAAATCTACATTTGAATTTGTAATTTGCAAGCCTCAACATCGAGCATGGTGGAGGTTTCATGGTTTACCAAAATCATTTGGACACTATCTTCCTGTTCCATTAGAAGATGATACATATGAAGGAAGAGTGTCAGTGTTCCTATATATACAGCCAAATATTTCCATGGTGAGATGTAAGATGAAGGAAGTAATATGTTTCTTGATACACACTGGAGTAAGAATCTTTGAGATGCATGGTGCCGTTCTTGTAGCATCTACCAGTGAAATTTGTTGAGCATTTCAGTGATGCTGCACGTTCACTAAACAAACCAATGGCAAATAGTGTAGCTCATTTATGAATCTTATGCATTTCTTCCATTAACCCAATTTGCTAAACATACCAGTCTGAGGAAGAATGCTCAAGCCGTGGTTGATCCAGTGTTTTGTACGTGGCCTCCTACATGCATGAATAACATGTTCTTAGGATTCTTCTGACAAATCTCTGTCTGGCATCTGCCTTCCTCATGACAAGATTCATGTACCAGGTGAACAAAAAGTCAGTATAAATTTGAAAACTGAATAAATCACGGAATACTGTAGGTAGAGAGGTACAAATTGACACACACGCTTGGAAATGCATGGGGTTTCATTATAACCAAAAAAATACAAATGTTCAAAAAATGTCTGACAGATGGCGCTTCATCTGATCAGAATAGCAATGATTAGCATAACAAAATAAGACAAAGCAAAGATGATTTTCTTTACAGGAATTGCTCAATATGTCCACCATCATTCGTCAACAATAACTGTAGTCTAGGTTAGGTTAGTGTTGTTTAACGTCCCGTCGACAGTGAGGTCATTAGAGACGGAGCGCAAGCTCGGGTTAGGGAAGGATAGGGAAGGAAATCGGCCGTGCCCTTTCAAAGGAACCATCCCGGCATTTGCCTGAAACGATTTAGGGAAATCACGGAAAACCTAAATCAGGATGGCTGGAGACGGGATTGAACTGTCGTCCTCCCGAATGCGAGTCCAGTGTGCTAACCACTGCGCCACCTCGCTCGGTAACTGTAGTCTAGGAAAAATGTTGTGAACAGCACTGTAAAGCATGTCCGGAGTTATGGTGAGGCATTGCCGTCGGATGTTGTCTTGCAGCATCCATAGAGATGTCGGTCGATCATGATACACTTGCGACTTCAGATAACCCCAAAGCCAATAATCGCATGGACTGATGTCTGGGGACCTGGGAGGCCAAGCATGACAAAAGTGGCAGCTGACCACATGATCATCACCAAACAACGCGTGCAAGAGATCTTTCACGCATCTAGTAATGTGGGGTGGAGCACCATCCTGGATAAACATTGTACGTTCCAGCAGGTGTTTATCAGCCAGGCTGGGGATGATGCGATTCTGTAACATATCGGCGTACCTCTCACCCGTCACGGTAGCAGTTTTGCTGTCCACCGCTATCTGCCGGACTTTTGTGAACTTTTTTTTTTTTGTTCTAATGAAACCCCATGTCATTCCAAGCCTGTGTGTCAATTTTTACCTCTCTATCTACATTATTCCATGGTTTATTAAGTTTTCAAATTTATACTGACTTTTTGATCACCCTGTAATTTGTATTGAAACTCTTAGTTTGTTAACTGTTATCACTGACATGCCTGCGATATTTACCAAGTGTTGTATAAGAAAGGAAACTTGAAAGAGGGTCTGCTGTTTTAAGTGGATTTTACTATTAAAAAAAAAAAAATAAACAGATGATTAGTACGTTTAAATGGAATCTGATGAAATGAACTCATTTCACATCATGCAGCTAACTACTGTTAAAATTCAGAGACTGTACCCTTGAGAATGAATCACAGGATGTAGACTACACCCACTTACAAAGATCGCAATGATAAAACTAGGGAACTTTAAACTTAAAGAAGATTACAGGAAATCACTTTCTCACTGCTATCCACCAACGCAAGGTGAGACAAAAGAACTGTACAACTTTGGAATGGTATAGAAATTTATGGAGATAACGTACAGAATCGTTAAATGCGCTATTTTGTAGCAAACACTCTCAGGTTTCACATAATAGTGTCAAGTGTCATTTTGGTTTCATATGACTACCATTTGTGATGCAGCAAACATCCCACTGATAATCGATTTCTTCCCACACTCGTTGCAGCAAATTGAGTGTAACTTGTGCAATGGTCACATAGATTAGATTTTTCAGGTCAGCTAAATTGTTTGGTACAGGAGAAACATATATATGATCTTTAATAGGACCCCAGGACCCCAGAGAAAGGAAGAAATCCAGTGGTTTCATGTCTGGGGAACTAGGCTGTTATGTGATTAGTCCTTCATGGCCAGTCCACAGACCTGGGAAGCAATTATTGAAGAAACCTCAAACTTCCATGAGGAAATGAGGTCCACTGTCTTGTTGGTAGTAAACCATCCCATCTCAGTTATCTTTGTCAATCTGTGAAATTAAATAGTTTTCAAAACCAATACACATAGTGAGTACACTCTACACGAGTGAAAGTAGCCATTTTAACTGTGCACTATGCTGGCACTCCTGTTGGTTGAATGCAGTACTGATGCTCTATGTGTATCAAAATTGAGATTATTGGCTACAAAATGACACATCTACTGATTCTGTAAGTTATTTTGATGAATTTTTATACCATTTCATAGTTGTAATGCCCTTTTTGACATACCCCATTGAATAATAATAGTTATAATAATAATAATCTTTATTTGTTCATAATAAAGTTGCAGTGATGTGAGAGGGAGGGAGGGGGGGATGGAAGATGATATATAAATGTGGAAGAAGCTTGTTTACATTAGCCTCCATAAGGCAGATAGTGAGTTGTAAATGCGAATGTAAGTGAATGTAAATATGTTATTTTGTACTTCAAGATGGCGCAGTGCATAAATATTACTAGGTTTGTTGGCAAGTACCTAAAATTGTTTAGCTCATTGCTGAATGTGACTTCTTTATTTCAGACAATGGAACATGGACACAGCTGTGGCTCATAACAGATTATCATGAAAATGGCTCCCTTTTTGACTACTTGAATAGGTGCACTGTGGACACAGCTGGCATGATCCGAATGTCCCTTTCCATAGCAACAGGTCTAGCTCACTTGCATATGGACATTGTCGGAACACAAGGTAACAGTATATTGTTCTGGATGTATTGAATTGCTATTATGTACGCAACTGAAATAGAAATAATGATTATTGAAAATAATATGTACTCTTGAAGCTTGTTGAGAAGGTTGGGCCTTCACTGTTAGTGAAACCACATCCCATATGCCCCCCTTTCGATCTTGTCTCCCTCTCCCTCTACCTCCCTCCTTTTCCCCATTCAAATTGCACATGAAATTTCTAGATGCTTTAGGCGCAGTATTGCATGAATGCATTAAGAACCTGTAAAATTCTTTGATACATTCACAAAAATAAGAATCTGATGCCATACTAAAGTACACTGTGTTAGTCCATGTGCTGCGGTATATGTTGTTCCTACAAATGTCTAATTGTAATCCTCTCTTCTTCTTTATGAACTTTACTTGACCATTGCAGCCTTACCATTCCAGCAACCATAATATGATAAAATTTACTTCTGTAGGTTTTCATTTATGTTATTTGTATACAATCATATTGTTAAAATTGCATACTTAACAATCTTTTCACTGTATTAGCTGTGATGTACAGTGGGGACTATGTGCTCCTTGAGGCCATTTCAATAACTGTGGAGCCCCAAGGGGAAACCTAAAAAGTGGTCATTAATGGGTCTTCAGTGAAGATATTGCTATCTTGTAGTATGTGGGGTTGGTTCCCCAAAGGCTAAGGAAAGAAAACTCTGATTAAAAATTACCCCTCTGCTGAAAGAGATAGGGTTGACAACCCACTATGGAAAACTAACTCAACTCATGAAACATCAATAAAGAAAGCTGGACTGGTCAATGGAGACAAACATGGGAAGGGAAAGGACAATGATAATGAACAATAAAATCATACAAGGAAGAGTAGAGATATAATTCATGATTCAGATTTATGTATTGGAACCTGGAATATGAGGTTTCTGCATTGCCCAGAATACCTGGGGATGCTACTAGATCAAAATAGGTAACTGGAATGAAATATTAGGCCTCTGCTAAAAGTAAGGTGGACCAATAGTGGACTCTAGAAAAGTGAGCAGCTAGCATATTTTACAGCTGTATGATAGAAGCATAAGCTCTGAACAGTATTTGTATTTGTGGTACACCACCAGTTTAAGTATCTTGTGATGGGGCTCATACTTATTAGTTCAAGACTCTCACAGGAGTAAGGGGAAATATTTCAATTATTCTACAATCAATGCATATGCACCAACCAGAGAAGCTGAGAAAGGAGTAAGAACTCCTGTAAAAAACAAATGATGGCTGCCCAGGCCACGATGTAAAAATAGTTTCCGGTAACCTAAATTCTCAGATAGGAAGAGAACAGGTATTTAAACCAATAACTAGACCCCACAGCAAACACACCACAAACAGTAATAACTGAACAAGGCTCATCTTATTTGCGATGTCATGAAACATGGCTGTGGGCTCCTCATTGTTCCCACACAAAGATTACTCACAAGGGACCATATAAATTATCCAACAGGAATATTTGTAACCTGATTGATCATACGTTGATTGATGCAACCCACGAGCCAGATCTCATGGAGGCAAGGAGTTTCAGACACTCAAATCGAGATTCAGACCACTTTTTGATATGGGCACTAAGGAACCTGAAGTAACAAACATAAATACAATAGCTCTAGAACCACCAAAAAGAGAGCAATACCAGTAAAAGATACCACAGATTCTTGAAAAGGCAGAAGAGTGCAGTAATATTGAATATCAATAGGAAATCATAAAGAATGCAGTGAAGATGTCAACAATTGAAACTCTGCAAACTGAGGCATGATGCTTAAGATTTTATGGTTTGATATTAAGTATTAGATAGCAACAGAGGAAAAGAACAATGCACAGGGAAAATCTGTACAATGAAATTGTGCAAGAGAAGTGATGGAAGTTTATTAAAAAGAAAAAAAGAATGCTGAAAAGAGGTTCAGTCAACATAAAATAAAGAATGGTTGAAATCATAAATAAAAGAACTGGAGCTTCTGTGAACCAAGAATGAGAACAGGAACATTTATGGGAAGGTATATGCTGCCCAGAAACACCTAGTAGAAAAAACTAGCTTGATAATGGCTGAAACAGAGAAAATCATCAGTGAGGGGAAATGACATTTTGGTAAACCCCTCAATGCCATAATGATACCAAGAGACTTCACTGACTCACAAGGAATAAATTACCTAGACAAAAATCCTGTCCTTTCAACTCTGGAAAGGGTGACAATTGCTTGGAAGAAATTTAAGAACAATAAGTTGCTAACAACAGATACTATTGCAGTGAAATGCTGAAGCAAGCTGGCAGCCAGTCAGAGCATATTCTCCTAAAGCTAATTGCTTCAGTATGAGATGAGGAGAAATTGCTCCAGCAGAATTATGTGCCCTATATACAAGAAAGGAAGTATATTGTAGTATGACAACCCTCAAGGAATTACTATATTAAACTTGGAGTATTATGTATCCTCTGACACACTCTTCAACCATCTCCTTCCAAGTGTTCAGAGGGCGACTGGCTCATATTGTTGTAGATTTCTCCCAGAGAAGTCAACTATAGATTATCTTCACCTTATGACAAATTTTAGAAAGGAAAATTGAATTTGGGATTGACTTGCATCACCTCTTCACTGTCTAAAAAGCAATATATGAAAGCATAGACAGAGAGTAACTGTATCATGTTTTGACTGAATTGGGAACTGAAAAATCATTAAAGTTTATTAGAATGACAATGAACAATGTGTAAAATAATATAAGAATGGGAGGAATAATGACTGACACACTAGATATAGGAGATGATTTGAGGCAAGCAGGTGCACTGGTGTGTCTCCTATTCAATGTTGCATTGGAGAAGGGTATGAGGGATGCAAACCTGATGAGCATGGGGAATGAACTTTTGTAAATTAGTGCAGGCACTCGCTTGTGTCCATGATGTAGATGTAGTTACATGAACTTGGAAAGCAATTGAGGAGATATTCATGGTGCTTGAGCAGGTAAATAGGAATAAGGGATTGAATGTTAACCAACAGAAAACAACATATAGGGCTGCTGGGAAAACATGTAAGGAGAGCATGCCACCCTCAATAACATTGGGTAATTATACTTTTGAGAAAGTTGAGTCAGTTAAATGTCAATGATTGATAGCCACATACTCAAATGACACATCCTATGATGTTAAACAGTGATTCATAGCTGTCAACAGACACATTCACACACATATAACCATACAGACACCCAAATGTACACACGGTGATGACAAGACTGATTATTCATACCTGGTTACTGAAAGCAGTTGTCTGAGTTCATGGAGATGGGAAAGTGGTAGGGAAGGATGCCAGAAAGGGGTAACAGAAAAGAAGCAGGTCATTGGACAGATATCTCTGCACCTGCACATGAAGACAAAACAAGTACAGAGGGCAGAGCAGGAAGAGATATAGGAAGAGGGAGAGGAGGGGAAATGGAGGGGGAAGAAGAGAGAAAGGTGAAGATCAAGAGGGAGTAAGGGAGGGGGGAGAGAGAAGGGAGAAGCATTACAAAGTGGAGGGGGAGGAGAGGTCAAGGGGTGGGGGGGGGGAGAGAGAGAGAGAGAGAGAGAGAGAGAGAGAGAGAGAGAGAGAGAGCACCTACATATGGGGGGGTGGGGGATAATTTGTGAGAGAAGGCGGTGTACAATATGGATGGAGAAGGAGTGATGCGGAGAGAAGAGAGAAGGGAAACAGTAAGGTGCGGCAGTAGGAACAGGTTATTGAAGGTTCAGGGCAGTGGGATTGTGAGAGTGGTGGAGAGACAGTTCCTATCTGAATAGTTCTGAGAAACTTGTGCTCGGAGTGAAAATCAAACGGCCCATGTAGTGAAGCAGCTATAGAGGTCATTTGTGTTGTGGTGCGCAGCATATGCAGCTGGATGGTCAGCGTTTGCTTTTTGTCGCAGTTTGGCTGTAGTCGGCCCAGGTGTGAGACCTGTCCCATACACCTACCCACCATTTCCTACCACAGTCTCCAGTCACAAGCAAATCCTACCCATAAAGGCAGGACCACATGTGGAAGCAACCATGTTATACATCAGTTACACTGCAATTATTGTTCAGTATTATGCATAGGCATGACAAGTAACCAGTTGTCTACTCACATGGCCAAACTGTGGCAAACTGCAAACTTGAACATCCAGTTGTTGAACATGCTGTACATCGCAGCACAAATGTCCTCAACAGTTGCTTCACTATGCGAGCCATTTGGATACTCTCTTCCAGCACATGTCTCTCTGAACTATCCAAATAGGAACTGTCTTTTCACCACATCCTCCACCCTCACAATCCCCCTAGCCTAAACTTCTGCTGACCTGTTCCTACTTCTTGTGCTCTTCTCTACCCCTTCTCCACTTCCATCGGGTCAAGCAACTGCTTTCAGTAACTGAGTGTCAATAACCAATCTTGCTGTGCCCGTGGGAGTGTATGTGTGCCTGTTTCATTGTGTGTGCTTCTGCTAGAAAATGAGAGTGCGCAGAAAGTAGCGTGAAAGCTGTTTTCTGTTTGTGGTCCATGCATTGATCCGCTATAAGTGAGTGGTTGCATTTCTCTTATTTTACGTGTTACACTTACAAGACCAGTGCTTACTTATGCCGTGGAAACTTGTCCATTAACATAAAATATACTGAAATGCTACATACCTTTGAGAAAAATATGTTTTGCAAAATCATTGGCCCAACGTGAAAAAGAGAAAGATGGCGTAAGAGGTATAATCTTGAGCTGTACATTGTATATAAAGATACACTTATTAAAAGAAAATGAAATTAGCCAAAAGAAAATGAAATTAGCCAAATTGAGATGGCTGGGACAAATGGCACGGATGAGTGATGAAGGATTAGCCAAAAGAAAATTAAGTGACAATCCAGATGGTCAACTAGGTCGAAGTCAACCAAGAACCAGATAGAAAGATGGAGTCATGAAAGACCAACAGAAAATGGGCTGGAAATAAACTATGGTTTTATGTTCGTAACCACAAACGGAACAACACTTACTGGCACACCACCTGCAATACGCAATGTTTTTATTATGCCATTGAACGTAGAACATGAATAACAAGAAAGTAGTAGACAGTGCTTGATGACTAGAAAATATGAATAATTACGTGACTACAAGAAAGAGAGTCAACACTGTATCCACCAATGGGAAGTTCACTCACAGTCTAAATTTCATCACCAAAATAGGAAATGTGTCACAACATCAACAGATGCTGAGCCCCACGAGGCAGTGGTCAGTGGTAAGCAGTATCTGCACCTGCTGACAGCTGAGCAGTTCGAAGGATGCTGGGCAGGTGATGTCCAGCGAGATTGTGGTTGGTGGTTGAACATTGGCTGCATAATGATAGTGTAACGTGGCAGGACCGAATGGGAGTGGTCTGCGAACAAACAAGATGTACAAATGGGAATGGAAGGACAAGCATGACTACAGACAACTGAGCAAGACTAAAAGATCAACAACAAAGTGTTAAGCTACGGGGTCACAAGAGATAACCTCATGAAACCAAAACAATGTCCACTTGCAAACAGGAAGTCAACACATGCAATGAAACACGATGTCTGTAAGTGAAATATCAGCCGACTCAACCCAAATAACAGAGTGCCTCACTGCGTGAGAGGCAGCCGTCTAAAAACATGATAGGGTATGTCGCTATTGGCAGCTGGGACCATGTGCTCCACAGTGGCGCCCTCATGTTAGACTCGGGGCCAAGAGTGTGCGCAGCCATGGCTAATGACGTGACTGCTGCAGAGACCTTTAGTGGTCATGCCGTTTGGTGCAGATTCGAAACCCATGGCGCTCAGCACCAGACTGACAGCTTTGCTGCTTATGTAGATGGCTTGTATCCAGGACAGGAGCTCAGCGGGAACTCTCCTGGTTGTACAGTGGTGGGCTGGTTATATGCACACCTGGCGGAAGTTTCCAGGAGACACTTGCCTGGTACAGAAACATTTTCTTTGACCACGGTGTTGTCTGGGGTGATGCTGACACAACTATATTGTGTGGAGTTTCTGAAAGTCTGCCAGTAAATATAATTATGTTTACTGACAGTGGATGTGGAGTCTCTAGTCTTTGGCGAGGCATTGACTGTAGGCTGAATATGCTATGATACTCTTGAATTTTCAAGAGGTACCTCTATTGCCATAGGGGAGGGATTGCAAAGTCATCTCCAGGAAGCAAGGTGAGAGTGTGTCCCAAAGATGAGGTATGTGGAGTGGCACCGGAGTCTGGGACCGCCAGAGTGCTGCAGAATGACAAGGCCAGAGAGGTGTCGGCAGATATCTGCATTGTGAAGGCTGGCGCCAGATGTGGCTGGGCTGGCAATGGAGGTGGTCAGGCGAGTGGTGTTGGTGGCTGGGCCTGCAGCAGAGGTGTTGGGGGAGGCGACCATTGGGAAACTGTGGTGAAGGCACAGTGGGGGTGCAGAGCAACACCCCTCTTTAAGGAGGCCAGATGTATCTACCCCCTGAATGGTAGGTGTAGTGTTGGGTGCAGCCAGAGGAGACATGTCTGGCAGCTGGTGGAGAGGTGGACTACGTAGGTGCATTTCCAGACATAGACCAGTGGATTGCGGTTGGCACCGCACACCACAGGCACATGAGATGTTAGATGTCACATGCAGAAACACCAGGTGGTGATAGTCCTCGGTGTCCAGCTGAGCGGGTTGTGATGCCCTCCCAAGGTAGGCCAGCTATGCCAGCCCCTTGAAGTGGGAGATGTGGCATTTGGAGGGCAGACAGCTGGGAGGCAGAAGAGGACAGATGTACCAAAAATTTGAACTGGAGGTGGTCCGGAGCAATGCCACCCTTGGGGAGAGTCCAGCCACAGCTGTGTCATATGGATGGGAGTGTCAGTTGTGGTGGGAAGAGGGTGACTGTCAGATGGCAGAGGGACCACAATGCTGGTGGTAGTGTGAACTTGAGGACAGTGGTGCCTCCGAGGTGTTGGGTGTCAGCAACTGGGCAGCACGGCGTGATCCAAGGCAGATGCTGGTGGGGAGACACAAGGCGTTCAGCTTGGAGCCAGCTGCCAGTGAGAGCTCTGTGAGGACTGCTGTGGGATTGGTCACTATGTGCCTAAACACAATGGAAAGAGATTTTGCTGTGATTGGGTGCACAGTTTGAATGGCAGTGATTGAGGAGAAGGTGTAGAAAAACTGAGAAGTGTAAGGGAACACAGGAGATAGATAGGGGGATTAGTAACTCATTGGGTGCCAGTGATCTGGGGAAGAAAAAAGTGTGCAGGGGTGAGCATGGATATGTGCATCACTATGCTTTGGAGTGATGTCGTCGGTGGTGTTGGAGCATTTTGGTGGGTATTGGGATGTGTTGGTGAATATTGGAGTGCAGTTGTGAGTGTTGAGGAACAGTGGCACAGAGTCGAGTGTGTTGGAGTGCAGTGGTGCACAATGGTGCACCTTGGAGCTTGGGTGGTGCATGTTGGAGCCCAGAGGAAAACAGTGGTGTGGACCAGCATGTGTTGGAGAATGCTAAGGGAAGCAAGGATAAAATGTGGTGCACTTTGTGTGTGATGGCGTATGCTGGCGTGCACTGGAGTGAGTGGAAGTAAAAAAAGAACAAAAATAAAACTACAATGGAGTGTAGGAAAAGTGCTAAGACAGCCACAGAAGGCAGGAGGAAAAAGGGAGGCCATAGGACAGGTTGATAGTATGACGATGTTGATGGGTAGGGTAGGACCAGTGGTTGATGAAGCTGGTGCCAGAAGTGGCGGCGGCATGGTGGTTGAGTAGCGGTTGCACAGTGGCAACGTGGTGGGTATTGGTGCATGTGGAACTGGAACCATGAGGCTGTGGTTGGTGGCAGGTAGTGACTGCTCAGGACAACTTAAAGAGCATGCTGCAAGTAGAGTCCTTTGAGGCTAAGTCAGCTTGGCTGCCCATGCAAACAGCTGGTATCCAGGATGGGTATTTGGCGGGATCTCTGCTGGCTTTATGTTGGACAGCCAGTTATAAGCATGCCTGGAAGAAGAGTACACAATCAGTTTCCAAGTGGCATGTTCTTGGTGTTGTGCCATCATCTGAAGTGATGCTTACACTGCTGTATTGTGTGTAAGTCTGCCGGGAAATATGCTTACGTTTACAGATGATGGATGTGGAGTCTCTAGTGTTAATTAGTGGCAATTATGTTGTGGTGAGAGTTACCAGCATGTGACTGTGTTGTGGTACATCCAAATTTCTGAAGAATACTGCTATGGTGTACAACATATATAGCTGAAGAAGAAGAAGAAGAAGAAGAAGAAGAAGAAGATCTGTTCACTGCTTCAAAACAGCAAGGCTCTGGATTTTTATTTATCACTATTTTGCTCCAGCACTTTGTATACTGTATCTGCAGAGTTGAACACTGTAGTGCAGCAAATGTTAGGTATTATGGATTTTGTATTCCCGCTATTCTCTTCTGTTGTCAATTTATGTTTCTATATTCAAACAATAGAAGATCCAGAAATGAATAACATTATTAATTAGGACAGATTGCTACTCACCACACTGAGGAGGCATTTAGCAGTTGATCACACAAAAGAGGGCACTGCTGGATCCACATATATACCACTGCTCTGCAACTTTTGTCACTTTCTGCAGATACATTTTTCTACATATTCTCTAAGTTTTGATTCATTCAGGCAGTTCATTAAATTTTTTAAGAAACACGGGTGTATTATGCCATAGGACATCAATGACTAAAAGTTTACAAAATATGTAAACTTATACATTTATAGAATGCGAAATTAACTAAACCTAAACAATTCAACTACTATATGATGTTTCTATTTCAAATTTCCGTAACTAAGCACACATAAGAACTTACAATTTTCTGTCCTGTTTGTTATTGTATGTATTGTATTGTATGTTAACCGGGAACCTAGAAATGATGGAGAGGCTCCGTCCCCTCCGCAGCCGCAGTGGTCCACAACCCCATGACGACTACCACAGTCCACTTCACCCCTCCACCGCCACACACCGAACCCAGTGTTATTGTGCAGTTCGGCCCCTGGTGGACCCCCCCAGGGAATGTCTCACACCACACGAGTGTAAACCCCTATGTTTGCGTGGTAGAGTAATGGTGGTGTACGCGTATGTGGAGAACTTGTTTGCGTAGCAATTGCCGACATAGTGTAGCTGAGGCAGAATAAGGGGGACCAGCCCGCATTCACCGAGGCAGATGAAACGCTGCCTAAAAACCATCCACAGACTGGCCAGTCCACTGGACCAGGTGCTCCTTCCCGCCCGGAAAGCCGTGCGTTAGACCACACGGCCAACCAGGTGGGCCTGTTTGTTATTACTTACTGGCACACTTTGTTCTTCAGAGAAGGTAACATTTAACAGTAAAAAACAGGATGGACAGTATTCTTCTCTCCTCCTGTCCATCCCTCCCTCCCTCCCTCCCTCCTCCTCTCCTGCCCAACTGCAACTGGCCCATCTGTGTAAAACCATTCAGTAATTTTCATAACAGCACTTTCTCTCTTGATTTGTTCAATGTGATAATAATGCTAACATCAATTAAAAAATGTCTAATTCTGCCTCCAGTCTGAAATAAAATTGTCAAGCATGAACGCAGAGCAAGAACAACGCATGATTGACTCTTGTAGGATTCTCATTTTAATTTCTCCCCATGAGGACGTTATTGCACACCACTGTGAATTACATGCACAGCATTGTGTAACTCTCTGCATCCTATTTCTTCAATGTGAACTAATCCAGGCATATTCAGATTTGTGTTTTCCATGAAACCGTAAGTTTTGTAGCATCGTGCTTATGGATATTTCAGGGTAGAACAAACCAACAAAACATGTAACTGGACTATTTTTGCACAGACTATAAGAAGGGGGAATAAATGGTTTTTGGAGATGTACTAACAGTCTGTGTTCCTTGACAGATCACTTACTTGCTGATCTACTGTCCATGGGCTGCACTGGCATTAGACTTCCTCTCCTACAAAAGGTGTCTTGTTGTCTTGTAATCAGTTAAACAAAAGAACAATAACACAGAAGCTACAGCCAACTGAAATTGAGTGGATTCTGGTAATGTAGTTGTATACTATTGTTGTTGAGAGGTAGCTCTGTCACATTGTCTTCCTTAAGATATCACCCACATAACAGAAAATGGGGATCAAACAATAAAGCTTACCTCATTATGACTGTGGATTTGGAGTGGTGCAGATGTCACAATAGCACAGTCACAACTCAGTAGTTGCTGTGCACTTCCTAGCACAAATCATGAAGGATAGATCATGGATGGCTAATCACAAGGTTGGTCCCAAAGTGTTGGAGAACAACATTTGCAACAAAATGGCAGAAACTGCCATGCAATGACTCTCGCACTCTAGACTTGTTCAGAAACTGCAGCTGAATGGGCTGGATAGTGGCTAATTGTAAACTTGGGTGCTGCACCTTGGTGTGACTCCA
Source organism: Schistocerca americana (assembly GCF_021461395.2). Classification (NCBI taxonomy): domain Eukaryota; kingdom Metazoa; phylum Arthropoda; class Insecta; order Orthoptera; family Acrididae; genus Schistocerca; species Schistocerca americana. The sequence continues at coordinate 456,198,345 of NC_060122.1, forward strand.
CCGTGAATGACTAGGCTCCCACGACCAACGTGATGGGGTGGAAACACAAGTATTGGTGCAGCCTCACTTCGGCAGTTCATAGTGTCTTTGCCTTTCAGTTTGGGACACCTGTTTGGGGGCTAGTCCTCCAAATGAGCGAGGAACTGTTATGCCTCTGGCACTGTATGGTTTTAAGTTAAATTTGAAATGTTGGCCGGGGAAGTTTACTGGGCTAAACAATCTTGGGCATTTTCATATTAATTAAACTGTAGATGTCAAAATTATGCCACCCTCTCCAACCATTGGTCCTTTATGTAGGCAACACATGAGTGGTGTCAGCTGTCCTGGGAAAATTTATTTAATAGTATAAAAAGGGTAATTAATTGTTAAACAATGGAAAATCCAGGATGGAATGAAACAATATTATGAGAAGGAAAGTTGCTACTCACCATGTAGTGGAGATGCTGTGTTTCAGACAGGCACAACAAAAAGACTCTCACAATTAAAGTTTTCGGCCATTGGCCTTTGTCAACAAGACACACACACACACACACACACACACACACGACTGTGTGTGTGTAAGTGGAATGACGGCAGTTTAGTGCCGGAATAGGAACAGGGAAGGGGATGGATGGGAGAGGACACTGACTAATGAAGGTTGAGGCCAGGAGTGTTCTACATCTACATCTACATCTACATCCATACTCCGCAAGCCACCTGACGGTGTGTGGCGGAGGGTACCTTGAGTACCTCTATCGGTTCTCCCTTCTATTCCAGTCTCGTATTGTTCGTGGAAAGAAGGATTGTCGATATGCCTCTGTGTGGGCTCTAATCTCTCTGATTTTATCCTCATGGTCACTTCGCGAGATATACGTAGGAGGGAGCAATATACTGCTTGACTCTTCGGTGAAGGTATGTTCTCGAAACTTTGACAAAAGCCCGTACCGAGCTACTGAGCGTTTCTCCTGCAGAGTCTTCCACTGGAGTTTATCTATCATCTCCGTAACGCTTTCGCGATTACTAAATGATCCTGTAACAAAGCGCGCTGCTCTCCGTTGGATCTTCTCTATATCTTCTATCAACCCTATCTGGTACGGATCCCACACTGCTGAGCAGTATTCAAGCAGTGGGCGAACAAGCGTACTGTAACCTACTTCCTTTGTTTTCGGATTGCATTTCCTTAGGATTCTTCCAATGAATCTCAGTCTGGCATCTGCTTTACCGACGATCAATATTATATGATCATTTCATTTTAAATCACTCCTAATGCGTACTGCCAGATAATTTATGGTATTAACTGCTTCCAGTTGCTGACCTGCTATTTTGTAGCTAAATGATAAAGGATCTATCTTTCTGTGTATTCGCAGCACATTACACTTGTCTACATTGAGATTCAATTGCCATTCCCCGCACCATGCGTCAATTCGCTGCAGATCCTCCTGCATTTCAGTACAATTTTCCATTGTTACAACCTCTCGGTACACCACAGCATCATCTGCAAAAAGCCTCAGTGAACTTCCGATGTCATCCACAAGGTCATGTATGTATATTGTGAATAGCAACGGTCCTATGACACTCCCCTGCGGCACACCTGAAATCACTCTTACTTCGGAAGACTTCTCTCCATTGAGAATGACATGCTGCGTCCTGTTATCTAGGAACTCCTCAATCCAATCACACAATTGGTCTGATAGTCCATATGCTCTTACTTTGTTCATTAAACGACTGTGGGGAACTGTATCGAACGCCTTGCGGAAGTCAAGAAACACGGCATCTACCTGTGAACCCGTGTCTATGGCCCTCTGAGTCTTGTGGACGAATAGCGCGAGCTGGGTTTCACATGACCGTCTTTTTCGAAACCCATGCTGATTCCTACAGAGTAGATTTCTAGTCTCCAGAAAAGTCATTATACTCGAACACAATATGTGTTCCAAAATTCTACAACTGAAAGACGTTAGAGATATAGGTCTATAGTTCTGCACATCTGCTCGACGTCCCTTCTTGAAAACGGGGATGACCTGTGCCCTTTTCCAATCCTTTGGAATGCTACGTTCTTCTAGAGACCTACGGTACACCGCTGCAAGAAGGGGGGCAAGTTCCTTCGCGTACTCTGTGTACAATTGAACTGGTATCCCATCAGGTCCAGAGGCCTTTCCTCTTTTGAGCGATTTTAATTGTTTCTCTATCGCTCTGTCATCTATTTCGATATCTACCATTTTGTCATCTGTGCGACAATCTAGAGAAGGAACTACAGTGCAGTCTTCCTCTGTGAAACAACTTTGGAAAAAGACATTTAGTATTTCGGCCTTTAGTCTGTCATCCTCTGTTTCAGTACCATTTTGGTCACAGAGTGTCTGGACATTTTGTTTTGATCCACCTACCGCTTTGACATAAGACCAAAATTTCTTAGGATTTTCTGCCACGTCAGTACATAGAACTTTACTTTCGAATTCATTGAACGCCTCTCGCATAGCCCTACTCACACTACATTTCGCTTCGCGTAATTTTTGTTCGTCTGCAAGGCTTTGGCTATGTTTATGTTTGCTGTGAAGTTCCCTTTGCTTCCGCAGCAGTTTTCTAACTCGGTTGTTGTACCACGGTGACTCTTTTCCATCTCTTACGATCTTGCTTGGCACACACTCATCTAACGCATTATGTACGACGGTTTTGAACTTTGTCCACTGATCCTCAACACTATCTGTACTTGAGACAAAACTTTTGTGTTGAGCCAACAGGTACTCTGAAATCTGCTTTTTGTCACTTTTTCTAAACAGAAAAATCTTCCTACCCTTTTTAATATTCCTATTTACAGCTGAAATCATCGATGCCGTAACCACTTTATGATCGCTGATTCCCTGTTCTGCGTTAACTTTTTCAAATAGTTCGGGTCTGTTTGTCACCAGAAGGTCTAATATGTTATCGCCATGAATCGGTTCTCTGTTTAACTGCTCAAGGTAGTTTTCAGATAAAGCACTTAAAAAAATTTCACTGGATTCTTTGTCCCTGCCACCTGTTATGAACGTCTGAGTCTCCCAGTCTATATCCGGCAAGTTAAAATCTCCACCCAGAACTACAACATGGTGGGGAAATCTACTCGAAATATTTTCCAAATTATCCTTCAGGTGCTCAGCCACAACAGCTGCTGAGCCAGGGGGCCTATAGAGACATCCAATTACCATGTCTGAGCCTGCTTTAACCGTGACCTTCACCCAAATCATTTCACATTTCGGATCTCCGTCAATTTCCTTCGATACTATTGCACTTCTTATCGCTATAAACACGCCTCCCCCTTCACTGTCCAGCCTGTCTCCGCTGTATACATTCCAATCTGAGTTTAGGATTTCATTACTATTTACGTCTGGTTTCAGCCAACTTTCTGTCGCTAGTACTATATGAGTGTTGTGACCGTTTATTAATGAGAGCAGTTCTGGGACCTTTCTGTAGACGCTCCTGCAGTTTACTATTAGCACATTAATATTGTTATTCCCTGTTGCATTTTGCCTACTCCTACCTTGCTGCGTCTCAGGAGGCGTCTTTTCGGGCCTAGGGAGGGGATTCTCTAACCTAAAAAACCCCCATGTGCACTCCACACGTACTCCGCTACCCTTGTAGCCGCCTCCGGCGTGTAGTGCACGCCTGACCTATTCAGGGGGACCCTACATTTCTCCACCCGATAGCGGAGGTCAGGAAATTTGCACCCCAGATCTCCGCAGAATTGTCTGAGCCTCTGGTTTAAGCCTTCCACTCGGCTCCAAACCAGAGGACCGCGATCGGTTCTGGGAACGATACTACAAATAGTTAGCTCTGATTTCACCCCGCGAGCGAGGCTTTCCGCCTTCACCAATTCCGCCAACCGCGTGTACGAACTGAGGATGACCTCTGAACCCAGACGGGAGGAGTCATTGGTGCCGACATGAGCAACAATTTGCAGTCGGGTGCACCCAGTGCTCTCTATCGCCGCCGGTAGGGCCTCCTCCACATCTCGGATGAGACCCCCCGGCAAGCAGACAGAGTGAACACTGGCCTTCTTCCCCGACCTTCCCGCTATTTCCCTAAGGGGTTCCATCACCCGCCTAACGTTGGAGCTCCCAATAACTAATAAACCCCTCCCCCCGTGTGCCTGCTCGGACCTTGCTGAAGGAGCAGCCACATGTTCACTCACAGGCAGAGCGGGCGATGCCACACGGCCAGCCTCCACATTGATCCTCCGCCTCGTGCGCCGCGAACGCCGCTGAACCCGCCACTCCCCTTGGGGAGAGGGTGGCCCAACCGCGCCCAGTACACGCGAAGATGTCTCGACAGCAGGGACAGTGGGTGAAGCATGTAACACCTGGGGTGTACCTTGCGACGCACCAGACTCCCCACTGCCGCTACACTCCGAGGCAGCAGCCTGAAGACGGCTGACCGCGACCATCAACACGCTCAGCTGTTCGCGAACAGTGGCCAGCTCCTCCTGCGTCCGTACACAGCAGTCACACATCCTATCCATCCTAAGGAATCAATTTACTGAAGAGAGTTAATCAGCCTTTAACTAGACTGCTAATTCACTAAAGGCAGCTGTTTATTCACTAAACTGTGGTTGCTAGGCACTTCTTGTAGAAAACAATGAAAATAGCACTACCTGTCTCTGGACTGTATTGCAAACAAACACTAGCACTACTGACTAACACTTGACTAAAGGGACTCTCTCTGACTGTATTCAAAACAAACACGAAATCTATGGAACTATTAATAGCACTCGACAATTAAAGCTTCCTAAAAGCAAATGCACACGGAAGAAGAAGTGACAAGTAAGAAAAATACAGTTAATACTTAAATTAAGGTAGCTCGCTGCACAGCAGACGTGAAGCAGATGGCAGTTACAGGAAAGTAGGATGTACTGCAGGGAAAGTTCCCTCCTGCACACTTCAAATAAGCTAGTGTTGGTGGGAAGGATCCATAGGCACAGGCTGTGAAGCAGTCATTGAAATGAAGGATATTATGTTTGGCAACGTGTTCAGGAACAGGGTGGTCCACTTGTTTCTTGGCCACAGTTTGTCAGTGGCCATTCATGTGGACAGACAGCTTGTTCGTTGTCATGCCTACATTGCACAGGGGTTGCAGCCTAGCCTGTAGACCACATGACTGGTTTTACAGGTAGCCCTGCCTTTGCTGGGATAGATGGTGTTAGTGAACAGACTGGAATAGGTGGTAGTGGGAGGATGTATGGGACAGGTCTTGCATCTAGGTCTATTACAGGGGTATGAACCATGAGCCAAGGAGCAAGGGTTGTGTAAGGATGGATGAGTATATTGTGTTGGTTTGGTGGACAGTGGAATACTATTATGGGAGAGGTGGGAAGGTTAGTGGGCAGGACATTTCTCATTTCAGGGCACAATGAGAGGTAATCGAAACCCTGGCAGAAAAAGTAATTCAGTTGCTCCAGTAATGGGCGGTACTTAGTTACGAGGGAAATGCTTCTCTGTGGCCGGACAGCGGGACTTTGGGAAGTGGTGGGAGACTGGAAACATAAGGCACAGGAGATTTGTTTTTGTACGAGGTTGGGAGGATAATTGTGGTCAGTGAAGGCTTCAGTGAGGCCCTCGGTATATTTCGAGAGAGACTGCTCATCACTGCAGATGCGATGTCCATGGGTGGCTAGGCTGTACTGAAGGGACTTCTTGGTATGGAACAGGTGGCAGCTGTCGAAGTGGAGGTATTGATGGTGAGTAGTAGGTTTGATATGGACGGAGGTACTGGTGTAGCCATCTTTGAAGTGGATGTCAACATCTAGGAAGGCTGCTTCTTGGGTTGAGTGTGTTGACCATTTAAAGAGCAGTGCAGCCAGCTGATGTTCTATTAATAAATTGTAAAGTTCATTCTTCTGTTGTTTGGACAGTTCAGTGGATTCACTATCTTTGACGTTTAATTCATTCTGATAGGGAATTAGGTCTTTATAGTCATCATCATTAACACTTTCAAACTCTGTCATGTCTCTTGTCTGACTGTACCATTGTCTTTTAGTCCATTGTCATACTGTATTTGATGCATGCTAAACTTTGCCTTCTCTTTACTTCTTGACAAATTTACTGTCACCTGTTGCTGACTTACTACTAGAGTACAGGTTCCACACTCAATATCAATTTTAGCTTTCATCTGTCTCAAGTATTCCATGCCCAGGAGGCATGGCATTGATAGGTTTTTAACAATGAGAAAAATGCATGTTACTGAAATAGACTCTATCTCGATTTGAAGCTGAATTTGAAGATTTACGCATTGTGTTAGTGGACCAATTGCTCCTGAAACGGTGCAACCTTCAATTGGAAGTGATAAAACTTTGCATACAGAAGATATTTGCTTAATTAAAGATAAGACATCCTGTATCTACGATGGCTGTTACCGGTATGTTGGCAATTGATATTCTTATGGAAGCTTGAACTTGTTCATCCCAAGCGCCATCATTGTCTTTCGTCTCAGTGTCTGCTACTAGATCATCCCGTAAGATTCTCTCTTTGTCATACCTGATTGCATTAATTTTGTGTGGACTAATGGACACGGTGCCCCCATTCAAACCTGCAGCATCCTCTAGGAGGCTCAAAGGTGCTGCATTTAATTTTCCACTCGGCGTTTACTTTCCTACTGGTTCATGTTTCTCAAAGTTTCTTCCGTCTCAAGCTGGTGTTGGTTTTGTGGCACAAACTCGGGTGGAAATGGGTCTTGCTCTTCTGGTGTATTCGCTTGCGCATAATAAATTTGTGTATTATGCTGGCGTTTATGCTTCAGACTTCCTGAAGGTCCCTTCGCTTGTTGCATGAAGTGTACATTCTGTGACTGAAAATTGTTTTGCTGTGGCTTGTGTGGAGTGTAACCGTTATTGAAAGATGTATGTTGGTCTCCACCTTGATTATGCCATTTATTCCCTTTCTACAAGTGATTTCGAATTGTAAGACTGACTGTTTTGATAACTGCCATTGGTCGGTTGCATGTTTCCATATTGTTGGGACTGTGTGTTATAATGTGTGTTTCTGTACTGCTGTGGTGATGAATTATATATTGAATTGTGTCTTCTCCTGTTATTGTACTTAGTTTTGTATTTTTGGAGTACGTGCTGTGTTTATTTTTGAAACCATTGTGGGGTTGGTACTGGCTGTTGCTGTGGCGTGCTTTCAATCAGCTACCGTTGTTGCTGCATATTCTATATTGTGCTGGCTGCCTGCACTGATGTGGGTGTTGCCATCATTAACTCTAGTGTCCTCGTAAATCAGATCTAAGGAGTCTAACACTGATAGGAAGGTGTCATTATCTTCCTCAGAGATGTTTACTAACTTTTCTCTGACTGGAATCGGTAGTCTTGTTTTTAGGATCATAATAATGTCTTTGGCGGTGGTCGGCGAATCCCAGAACTTAATTTTCTCAAAATATCTCCTCAGGTTACCTTGCTGGCTGTTAAACACTTCGGCATTGTAAACCTCTTCCTCAGGTGCTGCTGCATACCAGAACTCCAGAATTTAGCTAGAAACATCTGTTCGAACTCCTTATAACTTTTACAGGAGTTGACTATTTCGGTTCCCCATAAAGCAGCGTCTCCTACGATAAATCCAGTAATGAATTGAATTTGCTGGCGGTCACTCCAGCTATTCAGAAAAATTCCTGAAAAATTTCAGAGGAATACTGTAGGATGAATTTCTCTTTTCTGTGGGTGAAAAGTCAGAAAAACATGATGCTTGATCACGCTTTCCTCCTTCATCAAACTGACAAAAGTTAGTGGGCTGGTACTCTGATTGAATTGTGTCTCTATAGAACTGTGGGTTTGAGCATTATCAAGTGGAGAACGGTAATGTGTCTGCTATTGTTTATCATGTGGGGGTAAATTATTCCACTTTCCTGACGTGTGATGTGGAGAATTTTCAACTTGACATTTGAGCGTACGAACTTCATCAACTATCTGTTGATGCCATTCAGGTAAATCCTGAGCTAACATTCAAATTATCTGACCTAATTCTGACATGACCATGTCTCCTGTTTTTCCAGGTGCACTTAACAGGCAATACTCGAGATTAATGTCCTCTTGATGGTGGCTGCTCATAATTAAGTACATAAACGTATATGTTCTCTGATTGAGAAGACAATTAGCACATTTACAGAATATTTTCCATAAATTATAAAATTCAGATTCCGGAACGCAGCAAGTCTGCGTCTGCCTTTCATGGAAAAGATACAGTAAAAAAGATGAAGCACTCAAGGCCTCATTTGTCTTGAAACAACAGAATTCTTTTTATATCATTAATCGATATGTGTACATACAGATTTGCAGCTGCTGCGCAGGAGCAGCAAAGATAGAGAATAATAGATTCTGTTGCTGCTATGCGATGGTTCATTTCTTTTACATTACAATTGTTTGATAACTTCAGGCCATCAGGTGTTCACTATTGAGTGTATACTAATGTTTGTGAGGCAAAAATTACCGATATTACAATATGCATAATAATCATGTCATTAGAAGACATGTTTTGCACTGTGGGCAATTAATCAAGTGACTGGTCTGAGTTTAGTATAAAATTATTTGTGATCGAAATTAAGGCATTAATTTTATTTCTCTCCCTTCATTTGCGGCAAGGACTGGTCTGGACTGTCGCTATGGCCTCTCCACGCATGATGTCAGTCGTTATATAAATCACTACTTTTCAAAATGAGAAAAGGCAATCACGTATCTACTGCTGATTTATGGGTGGTGTATTCACACATGTTACATCTCAAACTTTGGCACTATCTATTGAGCCAGCTATTTCCCTTTTTATTGTTTCGATTGCTGTTTATGAGTGGTTGCCTGACACAGGTGTATGGAAAGACAAAAAAATGCTTTGATCATGGTGATGAAAACTAATGTCTATGAGCAAACACAAGACAGAAACAGTTCAGTTTCAGTGGTAAAAGCAAACTGTAATTTCTTGCTATCATTTGTTACCTGAAACTATCATCAAATTGGCTACATGAGCTGCTTTGTTACCAACTGATGAGCAGTCCTTGTTGGCCTCTTGGTTGCAGATCTTAGGCCACACAGCCAGATTCCATATGAAAACAGAATGATACGAGAAAAAATAACAGCAGATAAAAAAGTTGACACGATGATAAAAATGATGCAGCAAAGCATTAGAAATAAAAAAAATTACATTTAAACCAATTAATTGAATAAAAACAACAGTCAGACTCTTTTGATTAGATTTAAAAATAAAAAAAATTGCTACATTTGATGAGATTTGTACCTATGACTTTCTATATATGGAATTTATATGCTAATTATTGTGCTATGCCGCAATTCAGGGTTATGTCGTCATGTTTATAACTATAGTACCCCAGTCACAGTGATAAATCTCAGCCTTCAAAAATTCTGCTTCATGTAGTGTTGTGCAAAGCTTATCTATTGTCAGCCAATCCCTGGATATGTGACACTGAATTGCTTCTTGTGCGGGAGTAAGCCTCTCCAGCAGTGTTTGGTTAGTGCTGTGTATGAAGTGTGTGTATTTCATTAGCACCATTGTGTGTTTTGTTTTTAGCATGGGTATCATATACGAAATAAAAGTGCCAGACCCATGATTCAGATACAGGCTCATCAAGAAAGAAAGTGTAACAAGGATTGGAAGTGAACTAACCTATTGTTGTCGCAGTTTGGCATTTTAAAATGGTTTGGGCATCACATACAGTGCTCTTATTGGAGGAAACCAGCTACAACATGTGAAGTGTCAGTTATCAAGTAATTCTAATCGAACTATAGGTGATCCAGTGGTTGGAGTTCAATTCTTGCCCACTGATATAAGCTCAGCAGAGAAAATGTTATAGTCACCCTCATTAAAGAGGACAATGATCACTTTGGAGTGCTGTAGATTGTGTAGAATTGGTACCAGGTAGCCATATGGCTCTCCCCTGTTGACCTAAATCATGACATTGAAGTGGTGTGTGTATGCCTGATGACTGTTTGGAATCATGCTGCAAGGTAGGTTGATGTGGATACGTGACAGGACATGACATGCCCATGACAACATTGTGTAGGGAGTTAAGAAAAAAAGGAGTGTACCACGCACATCCATGTGACGTTCCATAATTACAGTCATCATAAAGGGACTATAGATGAGTGTTATGCCTGTCAGTGATTGCTTTGAAACAAGACTGGGTTTGCTGCTGTTAGTGGAAGTCCATCTCAACCATTTTTCGAGTGGACATTGTGAAAGAAACTTTACACAGTCAACATTTGGAGTCTCAAAAGACCATTCGTCCCACAGGAACAAGTAAAACAGCATATCTTCAGTGTACCAAACAGCACAGAAACTAGACAGTAAGTGATGTGGCTTAACAGGTCCCAATTTTGCCCCATTTCAAATTATGCAAGACATTGAGTGTACTAACGGCCCATAATACACTTAATTTGTAGTTTCTGGAGATTGCAGTTCAGGCCAAAGGTGGTTTTGTGATTTTTTGTATCATGACTTGAATCACTCATTCAGGATTCTGTGAACATGAACCACATCTTTATAATAAGAATGGCACACTGGTCAGCACACTGGACTCACATTCAGCAGGATGATGATTAAAAAATCCCCATGTAGCCATCCAGATTTAGGTTTTCCATGATATCCTAAGTTGCTCCAGGGGAATGCTGGGATGGTTTCTTTGAAAAGGGCCGATTTCCTTACCCAATTCTTTCTCCGTATCTAATGACACTGTTCTCAGTGGGATGTTAATCTCTAATCGTCCTTCCTTCAATTGTCTTACTAAATCACTCGATCTTAGTCCCATAGAAAATGCCTGAGACTATGTGGAACAACAGGTGAAATGTAGCAGTATGGTAGCTCCATGGGATTTAATCATTAATGATTTTCTGAAGATGGATATGGCATACTTGGAGCAACTTGTGGACCCTCTTCTTCACTACTCTTCTTTGTCCTTTTCAATTCTGAACTTTTGCAGCATATCTAATGGCCTTGCAAGCAATGGGATGTTAAATCCAAATATTTCTTCCTGTCTTCCAGAAGACAAGGAACAGTGCGACAGTGTAAGTGCTGTTGTCTGAAGTCTGCTGATCATGCAAATGAATGGAATGAGTGAAGTTCTGTACAATATACACTCCTGGAAATTGAAATAAGAACACCGTGAATTCATTGTCCCAGGAAGGGGAAACTTTATTGACACATTCCTGGGGTCAGATACATCACATGATCACACTGACAGAACCACAGGCACATAGACACAGGCAACAGAGCATGCACAATGTCGGCACTAGTACAGTGTATATCCACCTTTCGCAGCAATGCAGGCTGCTATTCTCCCATGGAGACGATCGTAGAGATGCTGGATGTAGTCCTGTGGAACGGCTTGCCATGCCATTTCCACCTGGCGCCTCAGTTGGACCAGCGTTCGTGCTGGACGTGCAGACCGCGTGAGACGACGCTTCATCCAGTCCCAAACATGCTCAATGGGGGACAGATCCGGAGATCTTGCTGGCCAGGGTAGTTGACTTACACCTTCTAGAGCACGTTGGGTGGCACGGGATACATGCGGACGTGCATTGTCCTGTTGGAACAGCAAGTTCCCTTGCCGGTCTAGGAATGGTAGAACGATGGGTTCGATGACGGTTTGGATGTACCGTGCACTATTCAGTGTCCCCTCGACGATCACCAGTGGTGTACGGCCAGTGTAGGAGATCGCTCCCCACACCATGATGCCGGGTGTTGGCCCTGTGTGCCTCGGTCGTATGCAGTCCTGATTGTGGCGCTCACCTGCACGGCGCCAAACATGCATACGACCATCATTGGCACCAAGGCAGAAGCGACTCTCATCGCTGAAGACGACACGTCTCCATTCGTCCCTCCATTCACGCTTGTCGCGACACCACTGGAGGCGGGCTGCACGATGTTGGGGCATGAGCGGAAGACGGCCTAATGGTGTGCGGGACCGTAGCCCAGCTTCATGGAGACGGTTGCGAACGGTCCTCGCCGATACCCCAGGAGCAACAGTGTCCCTAATTTGCTGGGAAGTGGCGGTGCGGTCCCCTACGGCACTGGGTAGGATCCTACGGTCTTGGCGTGCATCCGTGCGTCGCTGCGGTCCGGTCCCAGGTCGACGGGCACGTGCACCTTCCGCCGACCACTGGCGACAACATCGATGTACTGTGGAGACCTCACGCCCCACGTGTTGAGCAATTCGGTGGTACGTCCACCCAGCCTCCCGCATGCCCACTATACGCCCTCGCTCAAAGTCCGTCAACTGCACATACGGTTCACGTCCACGCTGTCGCGGCATGCTACCAGTGTTAAAGACTGCGATGGAGCTCTGTATGCCACGGCAAACTGGCTGACAGTGACGGCGGCGGTGCACAAATGCTGCGCAGCTAGCGCCATTCAACGGCCAACACCGCGGTTCCTGGTGTGTCCGCTGTGCCGTGCGTGTGATCATTGCTTGTACAGCCCTCTCGCAGTGTCCGGAGCAAGTATGGTGGGTCTGACACACCGGTGTCAATGTGTTCTTTTTTCCATTTCCAGGAGTGTAAATGTGTGGAATTTGAGCCTGTATTTACATAAGCAGGTTTAGTCACCAAAAAAATCTCATTACACACAAGCAAAAATTCAGACAAAATTCTAGGTGGATTGTTTCAACACATCATGTGCACATATACAGAGCAATTACAATTTTACTTTATAAAAGTATCAGGCATAAAACAGAGCTAATGATGCAGATGTTGGTGCAAAGTTATTGTGGCTATAGGATATATGCATGTGTCTCTTTCATGAGAAATCCATTAACAGGATGCAATGTAATATGTTAGTTAAGTTATTAAGGGAGTACATTTCAATAAGAAGGATCTTAAGTTACTTGAAAATCTGTGCTTGAACCAGAGAACTCAGATAAATGGCACAGGTAACTGTAGAATCAATTGAATAGCCAGCTGACCTTGGTCAGGTGGGCTGGGATAAGTTCCAGCACAGGCAGCCTCAAAGTGGACTACAGCTGCCTGTTGAATGGAACGATGGAACAGTGATATAGTGCACGCTATTGTGTGACAGGCACCACCAATAATGTTATTGATTGAGGTAGAACCATCAGGAGACAGCGTTAAACATAGCTGGCTCTCAAAGGCAGTCCTAGGCAAATGACAAGGTGGTGGCAAGGCTACCATCATCCTAAGTGCTTAGTTCTTCATGCTGGAGCTACCCCCGTGAGTGGGCCCAAAGATTGTTTGCTTGCTCAAGAAGATTACACTATTTATGGGCCATGAGCTAGCTCCAGTTGTGATGTCATAAGATTTCCTTGGCAGCACTGACATTGTTGCATATACCTGATGCAACTGCGTATGTCTGGCACTGCTGCAACTTGGCTTAGTTTGGCCATATGCACTCATAGCAAGTGAGGACCTGTTACAATACATCTCCTCAGTGGTGGAAAAATGAGGCGTAACCATATTTTATTTTTAATCTTGTCTCCAGATTACATATGTGTGAACAGAGAATATATTTATATGAACAGAATGTAGACATATCATTGAAAATATCAATTGGATAGTTTGCCACTTAACATAGAGAGGTGCCATTGAGCAGCAGAGAGGCACATTTAAAAGTAGACCTTTGCATATTATTCAGCTATCCGATGAAGTCCTTCATCAGTTGAAACACACACACACACACACACACACACACACACACACACACACACACACACACAGTGTTTCATAAGCACACTACTAACACACACATGGCCACCGTCATCTCCAGACACTGTGGCCACACTGCAGTGAGTAGCTGTCTCAGCTGTGGTGAGTAGTGTAGGTACTGAAGAGGTGTGTGATGGAGAGAGGGAGGGATGGCAGGTCGAGGTGGGGAAAGATGCTGTAGTGGTATATGTGGAGTGTACCTGCCTGAATGGTCTTGTGTAAATCAAGAAATTCAATCCTCAAACAGAAAACTAAAAAAAAAAAATAATGAAAGGCTTCCATAACACTTGTTTTGTTAATACTCCTAGTAACAAGGAGATGTATACAGCACATGAACAGCACCTAAATGCAACTGGTAAAGATCTAATTGCCACAAGGATTTATGAATCAGTGGAAACAAACAGGGAAGTGTACAAAACAGCAATATAACTAAAATGGAAGGATAATGCAGTCTCAGATAAGGAATCAATGAGAATTGTTACTGACACAACTCCAGCACAAATAACAGCAGAATCCTTAAAAGTGAATTCTGTATGTGTGGAGAGGACAATTACTCAAGAAATAAATATACCCAAGAGATCAGTGCAAAAGTTAGAAGAAGCAGCAAATGATGTGGCAGGAAAGAAGACACCACATAAGAAGAGAGAACTACTTGCAAAAAGAAGAATAGCAACTCAAGCTCAAGGAATGGTAATACCAACAGGTGGAATATGGAAGTCAACCTGAAGAAAGAAACCACAACCAAGGGACTAGGATTTTTGGTTGGATCAGCAGTGGTTTCACAGAACAAAGCAGTTAACAAAGTGAGTCATCAAGTGGATGAACAGATATGTGACTATCATAACACAGATGATCACAGTGCATCAATATTAAAGGCAGTAACTGAACCTACAACTTCAAGTATAGAGTCAATTGCACTCAGAGAAATAAAGACAGAGACAAACTACTTACTTTTCTACAAGTTACCACCCATTTTATTAGAAATAAGATATTAGAATTAGAACATTTATGTAACACTGAGCATGTAGATGTTATATGTGTATCTGAGCGCTGGTTAACCCAAGAACAAGTAAATATGTTTGTTCCCCAAGGGTAGTTGTGGAAGACATGATATGTAGAAAATAGAGAAAGAATGGTGGTGCTGGAATTTTTGTCAAAGAAAGAATAAAGTTTTCCAGAATTGATGTATCTATGTACTCCTCACAACTAGATGGGGAGTTTAGTAGTGTAAAACTAATGAATGAACATATAGTGGTAGTTAGTCTATGTGGGTCGTCAGATGGTGATGTAAATTTGTTTATTGAAAAATGTGAATTAATAGTTAAAAAGATATTGAAGAGTAAAATAAGAATTGCTATATGTGGTGATTTCGACATAGAAATAGTAAACACACAGAGACACAGAGGCCAGTTGGTAGGACATTTTTAAATATGCTAAGATCATTAGGCCTCTATTGTACAAATAACAGTGCCACACGTAAGAATGCCTGCGTAGACAATCTGGAAAAAGGGAAGCTAAAATTACCTTTCATAACTTCTTTGAAAAGAACACAGATTTGTCGTATTCTTATTCACCAGTAAAAAAAAAAAAAAAAAAAAAAAAAAAAAAAATAGATAAACCAATTGAAATGAAAAGTCTGAACTGGTTTACAGAAGAGCTAGCAGAAATAAGGAAACATGCATATGCTGTACCAGATGCATAAGCAAGCCACTAATCAAGGCGCAGTACAGAGCGTGAACATTCATAGGTCATATCTGAATTGCAAAAAATACTATAAAGCTTAACTACTTCTGGCAAAAAAGCAAGCAGTGGAGAACTATATAGAAAGGGCTCCCAATAAATGCAAGGCAGCATGGCAGATAATAAAACAAGAGAATACACCAAAATGTACAGAAACAACTCTGCTTGCACCCAAGGAATTAAATCAATACTTTTTAAACTCAGTTAAAGAAATAAGTAACAGTATCAAAGCAACAAATTCATCTGCAATGAATCTTGTTGGAACACCACTGCCTGTTAACCTGGTATTTCAATGGAGGGCTGTCACACCTGCTGATGTTTTTCTGTATCCAAATTATCAGGTTCTAAAAGTATGAACTGTTATTGGTTATCAAATAACATAATTAAAAACACAATACACTCAATTGACAAACCATTAGCTTTTATTTTTTAATAATGCGTAGAATTTGAAGTTTTTCTAGATGCAATTAAGGTATCAAAAGTTGTCCCAGTTTTTAAAAAAGGGGCAAACATCTTCCCCAAAGCTACAGACCAGTCTCCATTGTTCCAATATTCTCAAAGATGTTTGAGGCACTGATACACATACAAATAAGCAGCTTCTTTTAAAGAACACAATATCCTATGTAGCAATCAGTTTGGTTTTCACAAAAGGGAAAACACAACAGGGGCCATCTTGGAAATCATTGACCAAACCTTAACAGCACTGTCATCCTCTTTTTTCCAGACTCAGAATATTCACAATTATAAACTTATACGTCTGTGTGTCTGTACTCTATATTAAAAATAATATTTCAGAATTTATTACCATGAACACAACACCAGGCCTAAGGGTAATTTAGACATACCGCGCCACAGATTAGCAAGAACAGGAAACTCCCACAAAGTTAACCCACTCAAAATGTTCAATAAACTGCCAATTCATGTTCAGTCTATGGATATAATATTTAAAAAAAAAAAAATTAATTGGTTCAGCTGGCTGTCAGATCATCCATTCTATGACATTAAAGAATTCTTTGAGGTGCCTGCGAGGATATTGGCATTTAAAAGTTGTCTGTAGTTAAACACATTATTGTGTGCTGTGGTTAATCGTGTGTAATTACATAGTGTATACAATAAACAATACAATAGTGTATTATATTAGATAATAGTATAGCTTACTGCATTAACTTTTAGAAGCTATCCTAGTGCAATTTGGTACACTGCCATGCTTGAAATGTATTCTGTAATGTACTGACACTTGTTTATTTTATTATTCTGTATGTACTGGTACATCCTGTATGATGAAGCCAATATCATTGCAAAATGATCCATGGTTAATAAAATTCTTGATTCTTGATTCGTAGTTGGCAGATGGTACGGGTGTTATCAGTTTTTATCCTGTAATATTAATAGTTGTATAACAGTTTCTGGAGGCAGTTATGTTTCTTGAAGTGCTAAAATATTAGTGCTATTATCAGTTATCAATCTTCTTAGATACTCACATTCACCTTTGCAAAGTGTTTCTACATTGATTTGCAAGACATTTGATTTAGGGGCACAATTACTTGTTAACTGAAATTTAAAAGTGCCACCTTTGTGATTTTTATTTTGTTTTTGCTGCTGCTGCTGCAGCTGCTGCTGCTGGTGGTGGTGGTGGTAAAGACCATGTGAGATCACTGATCCAGCATGGTCGTTGTTGTGTAGACTTTTTGTTGTCCTATTCCTTAAGAACGATGCCTGGGTTGTGGCATCTTTGATGCTGTCTACATATCACACCCCAGTACACTTACTTTAAGACATACAAGCATCAAGAAACATGAGTTCCAAGCAACTGGTGCTTGTAGGTAGCTCTATGCAAATGGCAAACCAGTAGTGCAGCTACAGTCATCCTCAGAGTGCAATTCTGAGCCACCACAATGAGCATACTTCAGTGACTGCATCCTTGGTCAGTAAAGACTGCCCTATTTGTGGACCACATGCCTGGCCCAGTTGTAATATGGTGAGCTTTCGTTGGTGGCATCAGCACAGCTGCATGTTGCAGATGCAATTGTCTACAGATGCAGCTGCTGCTTGGTACAGTTTGGTGGTGTGCAATCATGGACACTGAGGGCGCTCTGCAGCATTATCCCACAGAGTCCAGAGCCATAGACAAATTTAAGAACACTCAATTATATTACACTTGCTGTTCACTGTTTTTGTTAGGGAACATAATACCTCTGAGTGAGTTTAGTAGCTTTCAGAACTAATTTGTCATTAGAGGTAGGATAATATAAATATTTTTATTTGTTTCATATTCCATGTTAGTGTATTGTTTATAATGCTTATTCTAATGTCTATAATGTTTGTTATAACGTCAAGTTTAACACATATATTTCAGAACGACACAACACATGTAAGTCACAGAGTAAGTTGACAAGCAAGACATGTGTACATGTTAGCATTCGAATGAGCACTGAGCCCCAGTCTGGCGGCCGCTGCTCGGCTGGTCGCTTAGGTGGCGCAGCTGCTGCATTTCTGGCAGACAGCGCCGCATGTAGAGGACGCGCGTAATTGCGCGGCGGCGCTTTGAATGATCGGCGAGTCACAACAATGTTTTACATTTTACTTTGCAGTGGATGTTTTAATTCATTTGTTTTCTTTTATTAGAAGTTTTTAAATGTCATCAGAAAGACAGTTATGACAATGTCATCAAGTGCCCTAAAATCTCATAGCAACATTTCAGAAAATACTGACACATACTGAAGTGGGTGTGCAACTGAATGAAGTTTTAGAATGAGTTATTCGCTTGTTCCATGGATCATTATTGCAATGTAATGCTATGATGTGGAAAGTGTGAGTTAGTTTGCAGTTATCACACACTTTCTCAACGAAAAAATTGCTGACATGATTATCTTTCAGATCTTCCCCATCATTGGGGAACCAATTAAAGATTTTTGCGCTTGAATACTTAATTCCTCTCTGCCACCCTAAAACTGAGTGATGTATTCTATAAACTTCTTCTAGGCTCAAATTTATGGATGTTATTGGTGTGTTTTTAATTTCAATTAACTATTGCTGACAAATTTCATAAGGGAGTAAATGAACTGTGAGATTGTTGTCAATATGCTTAATTGTTTCAAGAACTATCTGCAAGGTGTTCTACAATGGGCACCACAAGTAATTTAAAAATTATCAAACATATAAACTTTAGAAGGTGTATAACATGTTTTATGTTAAGCATGTGAGCAAGAGAGAGTTTAGAAAAGGTTTGGAATTATGTTCAAAGTTAACTGGAAGTGACAAAGTGCTTTCATTACTGAACACTGTATGAGTATATTCAAACTGTGTGTTGTATGATGATATAATTTTGCAGGTACATACAGTGCTATATGTGGATGCTATCTGCAAAATGTGTTGCAAGTATAGTTATTAATAAAGAAAGAAAAAAATTAAAATATCATGTGTGATGCAGCGGTTTTACTGTAGGATCATTTGAAAATATAGAAACCAATAATCTCTTTTCTTTCATCATTTTGTGTAAAAGTTTCATATATATATATATATATTTAAAAACAAAGATGATGTGACTTACCAAATGAAAGTGCTGGCAGGTCGACAGACACACAAACAAACACAAACATACACACAAAATTCAAGCTTTCGCAACAAACTGTTGCCTCATCAGGAAAGAGGGAAGGAGAGGGAAAGACGAAAGGATGTGGGTTTTAAGGGAGAGGGTAAGGAGTCATTCCAATCCCAGGAGCGGAAAGACTTACCTTAGGGGGAAAAAAGGACGGGTATACACTCGCACACACACACATATCCATCCACACATATGTATGTACACCCATCCTTTCTTCCCCCCTAAGGTAAGTCTTTCAGCTCCCGGGATTGGAATGACTCCTTACCCTCTCCCATAAAACCCACATCCTTTCGTCTTTCCCTCTCCTTCCCTCTTCCCTGACATATATTAAATCAAATTTTTGTTTCCCTTGGAAGCCATTAGATAGGCAGCCTGCAAGTGGGTCCAGATTCTGTGTCCCAGGATATTTGCTTAGTATTATAGACAATAATACTTACAGTGCCAGTAAAGAGAACTATTTCTGCCTCTGGGATATATGATGGTAGATCATTTGTGCAACAATAAGAATATCAATCCATGTGATATATCTGTAATGATTACTCCCCACATTAAAGATACTGTTTCATTGTTTTCATTCTGCTTTCATTTAGTTGTGTAGGATGAAAATTAAAAGATATCTGATTCCAGAATATTTTGATTTCTCTAGGAGAATTTGGTTTCTCCCGAAGAATTCTAGTTGGCAACATTTTGTCTTTAAACTTTGTAGAACACAGAGTTCAGAAAACAATTGTGTTAGTGAGACTGTAGTGCTGTTGAACAGCAAACGGCAATAAATAGGGTGTAAATATTAATAATCAAAGAAACAAAATTATCTGTGAGTTTGAACCATGAATTGTATTGAATTAGGACAGCAACATCATGATATTTATGACAGTTTTGTTTATGAAACTTTTCAAATTCACCACCATCTTTCTTAATGTCTCCTATTTAGTTTTTCACTATCAGTAATGATACGATTTCATTTAAATGTTGTAACGCAACTCTGTCTGTGTTGTAAGTAACTTCCATTACAGTTATTAAATATTGCTGACTTTCCCGTCATTCATCAGGGTGTATGTTTTGTAATTAAATAAACAAATTAATAATTTTTTTAGAGGCTTATTGCATTGTTAAGCATATACATGAACAAATGTAAATTAGAAGGATTTTTGCCATTTTAGGGAAACCTGCTATAGCACATCGTGATCTCAAAACTAAAAATATCCTAGTAAAATCCAATGGAACTTGTGCTATAGGAGACTTAGGTCTCGCTGTTAGACATGATGTGGCCACAGATACTGTGGATATACCCCTTAACAACCGTGTTGGCACGAAACGCTACATGGCACCTGAGGTGAGTCATTCTGCTATATGTTCCTTTATTTATTAATATTTTTCACTTCACTTCAACATCTATAGAGCAAGCTGATGGAAAACAAGTGAAAGTGATTGTTCACATTGTATGTCTGTGTGTGTGTGTGTGTGTGTGTGTGTGTGTGTGAATACACCCTAATCTTATAGAGACGTAAAACTTCATCTATTGTAAATAAAATTAGGCTTCAGATCCTCTCCAATTATGTATAGCTGTTAGGAAAACTGTTTACTTCTAATTTATTTTTTTGCAGTCTTAGGCAGTTTTTACTGATTTTAGTTGTATGGGCAGTAGGCCTTTTTGTGCCGATTATTTCTTCTGTTAATGCTGGAGATATCCTCAGAGATTGTAAAAACTTTTTTAGTTGCCTTTCAAAATCAGTCAAACTCAACAATCTAAACCACTTGTAAGTAACTGCACAACAGCTGGAGAGTGATGTCATCTGACCAGTTACACTGTTGTATGTTAAGGAGCTTGTACCGCAGAAAAGTTGGTGCTGTTCGCTTTTTTTAGCACTAAGGCCACAATTTATCTGAGATCTAATGACATTGCTACCAGACCATTGCACTGTTACATGAAAATAGTTCCGCTTGCTGAGCTTGTTTGATTTCGAAAAGCACTAATGAAGTCTTTAGAGCCTTTGAGGATCTCTCCAGCATAACAAGGTGCAACATTACCACAGAAACATGCCTTAGACCACAGCCTATTGCCCATACAAGTAAAATTATCAGTACTGTAAAGACTTGCCAGGGAAGCTTACATTTTATAATTAGAAATAACTGGTTTAATCCTCACTCTTAAAAAAGTGTTGTGAATTTGACAGTGATAAACATTTTAATGAGCTGTTGTTTATCCACTGGCCATAAAGAGATCTTATACATTACAAAAAAGAAATAGATGGATAATATAAATGTTGCCCCACTGAATTGTTGATGACACTGAAGAATGGTCTACTTAAATCTTGCTAAAGTTACATTGTTGTAGATATGGAACAGATGTGAACTGTCCCCTCCATAATTCTTGTACAGAGTACTACAAAATCTAACTATTTCTGATAATGTGGGATTCATATGGAGGATTTAAACTATTTCCTGTGAATAGTGTCAGAATAGGGGGGGGGGGGGGGGCATAAAATATAATATATAATAGAAAGTGATTAATAATTGCTGCTTGAATAATAAAAAAAATTGGAAAGAATAATTCAAAGAAATAGGAAGGTACACATATCCTTAGTGAACTTTAACTGGCACTAATATCGACAGACCTTCAATACTCAATACATTTAAGATCAACATTCATCATTTAAATTTACGTACTTCTCGTTATCGCCATTGTGCATAGAGTTGGTTATGACGATGCTGTTACTGGATGCCCCCACCTCTGCTCATGCAAATTCCACTTGTCTGCTTCAATCTTCATGGTACAGGATTCTCTGCGCGGGCGAAATGATGAACAGATGGGGTTATTTATACAGATATAAACTTCATTTCCATAATAACTTTTATAACACTTGTGTAATGTATGGTTAGAATATACATCTTTGAACAATACTAAAATGGCAGAACTCATCATACGTCCTCCCGCTAACACTTATAGAGACAAACAGGTGAAGATACAGAAATTAATCAATTGAAGTGTGTATCTCTACTTGTTTTGTTTGTGTCCCAACATTATTTCTGGTTCAAAATAACGTTTTTGTATGTTCATGGAAAAGATGAAAGTTGAATTGTTCTGATTTTCTTTTTCTTTTATTTCATCTGATGAACAAATTAAGTAACCTGTTAATGATAAATAGTTTGTATTAAATTCAGTATTATTTTACCTACACATCTTGAGGGCTGAATTACAATTAACTGAACTAGTGGCAATGTAGCTTTTGGCCATATATTTGTGATGTTATCATAAAACTTCCTTCACAGCTGTTTTGTGTGCAACGATATAGTTATATATGATTGTATGGATTTTGGAACTAAGATGAGAATTCATTTAAAGTCAAAAGTTCACATTATATTAACAATTATAGGTCAATCCACGAACGATGGCAGTTCGTGCGTGTCAAGGCATGGAAGGATATTGCATTGTTGATGATTGCAAGTGACAACTGTGGTACGTGCCTGCGCACACTTTCTGCTTGTGGAAAGCGTACATCCTGCAAATTATGTCTCTCATTTATGTATGCAGAGTTTATCACTTACCACCATAATCAGTGATGACAAGTCGAACAACTGGAATCAAAATTCAATAAACAACTTGCTATGATCATATTTAATGCACACGTTAGCTACAGGATTCACTGCAGAATTCTCAGAGCAATATTGAGTACTCATTGGCAGTCAGGGAATACCTGACGTAGGTGTGCAGAACAAGCCTAAACTCGACCGCCATCGTTCGTGACTTTTATTTATTTATTTATTTAGTATTTATTTGTCCCGTAGATCAAATCAGTACAGTGGCTTTTTTTGGTAAAGAATAATAATTCTAGTATGCATTGGCATGGGAGCGGCAAAATATTTAGTTTCTTAAATAATGGTTTACAAGTGTCTCTTTGTTTATTGAACATAATTGTTCTGACTATCTTCTTTTGCAGTTTGAATATCTTAATTGATTCAGAATTTTGGCCCCAGAAGATGATTCTGTAGTTAAGTACAGAGTGAAAGAGTGCATGGTACATTGTGGTTAGGGTACTTGTGTTAGTGACATTCCTTATTGATCTAATCATGAAGCACACTTTACTAAGTTTTGTGCTGGTAACATCAATGTGCCTTTTCCATGTGAGCGTATCAGTAATAGTGACCCCCAAAAATTTTATTTCATTTTCAAGTTTAACATTATTTTTTTCCAGTGATATAGTTGGTTGTAATGGATTTCTGTTTTGGGCAGTGTGGAAGGTTATTCCAATTGTCTTTTTTGCATTAAGAAGCAGCCTGTTACTTTGAAGCCATCGACTTATTTGATCTGTGGTCCTATCTATATTAGATTGGAGAATTTGTTTGGGTGCAGATATTAGTACAGAGGTGTCATCAGCAAACAAAAGGGTTTTTGTGTCTGGTAGGCTGAGAGGAAGGTCATTTATGTAAAGTAAGAACAGCAAGGGGCCCAGGACGGAGCCTTGGGGAACGCCTTGCTTTATGGTATGTATGGAGGAATGTACAGTGCTAGCTGTACCTGAGAGCTTAGTTTCATTTAATTCGACATACTGCTGTCGGTCTTCCAGATAGCTTTTAAACCAGTCATAGGCATTTCCTCTTATTCCATAGGAATGCATCTTTTGCAAAAGTATACTATGATTAACCATGTCAAAGGCCTTTGTTAGATCTAGGAAGATACCTATGACTGGGAGTTTTTTGTGCACAAGCTCCAGTGCATGATCTAGAAATTCTTGTATTGCATCAGTTGTAGCTTTCTTACTTTGGAAGCCGAACTGAGCAGGGGACAGGATATTTTCTTTGTCTAGTAAGGACATGATTCTGGTGGCCATTATATATTCAAATACTTTACTAAAAGTTGAAAGCAGTGCAATGTGTCGATAATTACTGGGATCCTCTTTGCTTCCTTTTTTGTGGACAGGTATAATTTTTGCAATTTTGAGCATACCAGGAAATGCACCATTCAGGAATGAGAAGTTTATTATGTGGGCTAGGGGTTTACTGATAAAGTTATTGCAATTATGAAGGAGGAAGCATGGACTTTGATCTTGTCCAGCAGATGATTTTTTTTTTTTTTAATGTTGCTATGAAGTGTCTTTTCTATTTCAATTTCAGATGTAGGCCTTAAAAATAGAGTCTCAGAGCATAAGTTTGGTTCTAGTTGTAAGGGACAGCTATTTTTAAGATGGTTAGCCAGGTTTTCTACTGTTTCTGTAAAGTAGTTATTGAATTTCTCTGCTGTTTCTTTCCCACTGGAGACTAATTTTCCATTTATTTTTAAGGTAATATCACTTTGTAGTTGTTTTCCTCTATTAGTATTCATATTAATAAGTTGCCACATGCTTTTGCTCTTATTTGATGTCAATTTGAGGTAGTTATCAATCTGTAGCTTTTTGGCTGCATTTACTACGTTCCTTAATATCTTTTTATATAGAGTAAAGTATGACTTAAATGCTTCACTACTGCCTAGTTTGGATTTGCTAATGTAAAAAAGTTCTCTTTTTCTTTGTGATGATCTAATGATTCCTGGGGTGATCCAGCTGGAGAGTTTTCTATCTTTGCTGATACATTTTGTTTGTAAGGGAAAGTGGCAATTAAAATAATAACAGAAAATATCCAAGAATGCTTCATATTTGCTGTCTACTGTTTGAGCCTCATATATATTTTGCCAGTTTTCATTTTGTATATCAAAGAGGAAAATATGCAAGTGGGTTTTATTGAAGTTTCTCCTCTGTACAGTGATTTTATTGTGTTCGTGACTGTTATTTTGCAACCACACCTGCATAAATAATGCATTGTGGTCTGAAAATCCTAGTTTGATGGAGGATACAGTACAATTTATATTTCTTGCTACTTGATCCAGACAAGTGGTACTGTGATTTGTTATCGTGGTTGGAGTGTTGACCATTAGGTCTAGGTTGTAGCTGTTCATAAAATTTTTAATGCTTAGATGGCTAGAGTTTTCTGAGAGAAAATCTATATTATACTCACCACATATTAGAACACTATATGATTTTCTTTTACTTAGATTTTCTATTACTGGTGCTAGATTTTTGTAGAAAGTTCCTATGTTACCAGAGGGTGACCTGTAAAGTGCTATTATATAAACATTTAGATCTGTAAGCTCTACACCTGACAGTTCTATATCTTTTTCAATACTATACGAGTTACAAATATCAAGAGGTGTAGCAGTAATGTTGTCTTTTACAAATATGCGACTACCTCCACCTTTGTAAGATGTTCTTGAGAAGTGACCTACGAGTTTAAAATTTGGTATCACAACACTTTCTATTTCGAAAGACCTCATGAAATGTTTATTAATACATAATACCTGTGTATCTGACAGTTCACTTGCACTTGATAACAAAATTTCTAATTCATTAAGTTTGGTTTTGAGCCCTTGTACATTACGGATGTATACTTTTAGATCAAGAATTTTTTTGTTTAATTTTTTTATTCATTGGTGAGGAGGTTCAGACTTTACCTTATTTACTACAATTTGCTGATGGAATCCTGTGCAAGTTTTATGGTGTATCTTTAACTTGTTTGATGATGCTATCTTTAACTTGTTTGGTGATGTTAAGTTTTTTCTTTTCTCAGAGGGGGGATAGAAAAAATCCTCCTTCTTGGGTATATTCCGCCTTGATCTTAAATTAACACTTACAGGTGTAGCTGCTGCAGTCCTTTGTGAATCTTCTAATGTCTCCTCTTTCCTGCTTTATTCGTTCTTGTCGTATTTGCTTTTCTCATTTTTGCCTGTAAGTCTTTCAGGAAGCTGATAGACAGATCTATTTTGTAATAGTCTTTCTTTAATTATTTCACTGATGTGATCACACATAACACTTTTTCCGGTGTAATTAAAATGCATTCCGTGTTTGGTGTGCAGGTTTTGATGTAGTTTACCTACGTCCAGTACATCGCACTTTGTGTATTCTGCACACAATTTCTTAAGTTTGATGTTAGTTTTCCTAATTTCTTTATTAACACACGATCTGTAAATTAGGTCGTGTCTATGAGGCACAGTGGCTACTATTGTGTTCCTTGATTTATTCACTTCTAGAAAGTTCTGTAGCGTTTTGATGCAGGCATCGGCTTCATTTTTAGCTATGTCATTCGAACCCGCTTTACATACTATAAAGTCATTATCCTGTATTGTGTTCATCTGAAGATCGGTGTCTACGACATGGTGTGTTCCCGCTCCAGGTTGCACTATGCTAGTCACTGCCAACTATAGCAGTGAAGTAACAATACAGAGAGATGGAATTTTATATGTTGTGACAAAAGATGAAATAAGTAGCAAAATGGAAACCTATGAGATAAAAACTAGTCTGAATGTGGCACATTGAGTTGGAATCACAAGTTTAGCTACACATTAATTTCGAAGTGTTACATTCAGCTGCACTATTTTAGAACAATATCAAAAGTGTCCTATATTGTTGACTTAAGGAGGATGATAAAATGTCTTGAACTGCCATTGTTAGGCAAAACCAGAAAAGTAAATACAGACAAAACTGGTTACAACAACATCAAAGGGGCTGATGGTTTGTGGTTGTTATACCCGATAGTCACACAGACCAGATTTTTGCTTTGTTCTCTGATAAAAATTTGGTGTCTGTTAACTTTAGGCTGCCATAGCATTAAAACTTCAAACAGTAGTATTCACAATACAACATTTGTAGAGAGGGACTGAAGAGGAAGTTTTCTTATGTGTATGCAGTATGCACAGCAATAAGATGCCATCAAAATGTAAAAACCTTTAATAAGTGAAGAAAGTAGTAGCAACAGTGTAAATTGTTCATTAATGTTGAACACAGTCTTGGATAATGAATGAGATAATATGTTGAGCATGTTTAAACTTAATGTTGTTGCTGTGTGGTATAATACTCATGAATGACACAACTTAGTTACAGTTACTGTATTACAAAAGTTAATTAGCAGTACCAAAATGAAGAGACAGTAGTCTACACGTAAAGTACAAAAATGCCTACAGTTTCTACTACTGAAAATATGCAACACACACAACCACAAAAAAATTAGTAATGCCCACATCTGTGCTTTGAAAAAATTGTTGTTGTTGTGGTCTTCAGTCCTGAGACTGGTTTGAGGCAGCTCTCCATGCTACTCTATACTGTGCAAACTTCTTCATCTCCCAGTACTTACTGCAACCTACATCCTTCTGATCTGCTTAGTGTATTCATCTCTTGGTCTCCTTCTACGATTTTTACCCTCAACGCTGCCCTTCAATGTTAAATTTGTGATCCCTTGATGCCTCAGAACATGTCCTACCAACCGGTCCCTTCTTCTTGTCAAGTTGTGCCACAAACTCCTCTTCTCCCCAATTCTATTCAATACCTTCTCATTATTTATGTGATCTACCCATCTAATCTTCAGCATTCTTCTGTAGCACCACATTTCGAAAGCTTCTATTCTCTTCTTCTCCAAACTTTATCGTCCATGTCTCACTTCCATACATGGCTACACTCAATACAAATGCTTTCAGAAACGACTTCTTGACACTTAAATCTATACTCGATGTTAACAAATTTCTCTTTTTCAGAAACGCTTTCCTTGCCATTGCCAGTCTACATTTTATATCCTCGCTACTTTGACCATCATCAGTTATTTTGCTCCATAAATAGCAAAACTCCTTTACTACTTTAGGTGTCTCATTTCCTAATCTAATTCCCTCAGCATCACCCGACTTAATTCGACTACATTCCATTATCCTTGTTTTGCTTTTGTTGATGTTCATCTTATATCCTCCTTTCAAGACACTGTCCATTCCGTTCAATAGCTTTTCCAGGTCCTTTGCTGTCTCTGACAGAATTACAATGTCGTCAGCGAACCTCAAAGTTTTTATTTCTTCTCTCTTTTTCAAAATACTAATGTGAATTCTTTACAGACAAATGGAAAAACTGCTAGAAGCCTACTTCGGGGTAGATCAGTGTGGATTCCGTAGAAATATTGGAACATGTGAGGCAATACTGACATTACGACTTAGAAGAAAGATTAAGGAAAGGCAAACCTACATTTCTAGCATTTGTAGACTTAGAGAAAGCTTTTGACAGTGTTGACTGGAATACTCTCTTTCAAATTCTAAAGGTGGCAGGGGTAAAATATAGGGAGCGAAAGGCTATTTACAATTTGTACAGAAACCAGATGGCAGTTATAAGAGTCGGGGGACACGAAAGGGAAGCAGTTGTTGGGAAGGGAGTAAGACAGGGTTGTAGCCTCTCCCTGATGTTATTCAATATGTATATTGAGCAAGCAGTAAAGGAAACAAAAGAAAAGTTCGCAGTAGGTATTAAAATCCAAGGAGAAGAAATAAAAACTTTGAGGTTCGCTGACGACATTGTAATTCTGTCAGAGACAGCAAAGGACCTGGAAGAGCTATTGAATGGAATGGACAGTGTCTTGAAAGGAGTATATAAGATGAACATCAACAGAAGCAAAACAAGGATAATGGAATGTAGTCGAATTAAGTCGGGTGATGCTGAGGGAATTAGATTAGGAAATGAGACACCTAAAGTAGTAAAGGAGTTTTGCTATTTATGGAGCAAAATAACTGATGATGGTCAAAGTAGCGAGGATATAAAATGTAGACTGGCAATGGCAAGGAAAGTGTTTCTGAAAAAGAGAAATTTGTTAACATCGAGTATAGATTTAAGTGTCAAGAAGTCGTCTCTGAAAGCATTTGTATTAAGTGTAGCCATCTATGGAAGTGAAACATGGACGATAAATAGTTTAGACAAGAAGAGAATAGAAGCTATCGAAATGTGGTGCTACAGAAGAATGCCGAAGATTAGATGGGTAGATCACATAACTAATGAGGAGGTATTGAATAGAATTTGGGAGAAGAGGAGCTTGTGGCACAACTTGACTAGATGAAGGGATCAGTTGGTAGGACATGTTCTGAGACATTGAGGGATCACCAATTTAGTATTGGAGGGCAGTGTGGAGGGTAAAAATCATAGAGGGAGACCAAGAGATGAATACACTAAGCAGATTCAGAAGGATGTAGGTTGCAGTAGGTACTGGGAGATGAACAAGCTTGCACAGGATAGAGTAGCATGGAGAGCTGCATCAAACCAGTCTCAGGACTGAAGACCACAACAACAGCAACAACATGCTCCTGTTGTCAACAGTGTTCTATCTGAAACATGTGCATACTCTTAGTATTGTGTTACGTAGTTTAAATTCTGTCACCAATTCACCTTGATAATGGCTGTAGTAAGATTATCACCCAAAATATCAGAAAAAAATAATGGTTTCCCAGATGCAAACCTGAAAGATGATGAAATAAAAGATAAAGTCCACCATTATTAGAATGAAGATTGTTATGAAACATGAACAACTGACATTTAGTTGACCCAGAAGATTGTCTCCAGGAGAGAGACAAATTGTTGTCAACCTGTGTCCAACTGGAGCTTGACTAAGGAAGTCTATTTTTAAAACCTCTGTGAGATTCTTGGGCCTGATTTTTGATGATCATAAATCAAACCACCCCACTCAATAAAACCTTTGTTTGAATGCATAGTTGCATAATGTACAGATCAGCTCGATATTCCTATCTGAAGATCTTGGATGCAGTCCACCATTCAAGTATTAAATTAGCATAGACCCGTACCAAAGTACTCCCATACGTAGTCCTTGCAGAGAGGCTGGTGAGCTGCCAGTTATCATCTGACATGATCTCTTTATAGTACAACATGCATTCAACATGAGGTCTCTGCTCAAGTTTTAGCACTGAGTCTAACAATCCATGCAGTGAATGTTTGGTGCTTTCTGTATGAGCAAAGACATACATAGAGGAACTTGGTGTAACAGACATTCCTGTTCTTAATCAGGGATGGAGCAAATACCATATGTGAATGATTATCAGGTTCAGATTAAACTCTGACATGATGAAGCACAACAAGAAAATCCCTCCACCTGCTATTTTTGAAAAGATATTTTAACAGCATTTTATCTGTTATTGCAAATGGTCAGTGGCTTTTACTGATTGTGTCATTGAATCTCATTTAGCAAGCCACTTTTCAGTGTACTATACATAGTTGTAGGTGATCTGGCAGGCACTGGAAAAGGTGAGATGTGAAGGTAGAGGGAATTTGTGCTATACTGGCTATTCAATAAGTGTGCTGAGCAGTTAAGATAATTGAGATGATGCTGGAAACTATCTTTTACCTACAAAGACAGGGAAAGAAATGATAAAGTGGTATTCTGCAGGTTATTTGGACACAATGGGATTGAGGGAAATGAGATAACTGACATAGCAGTGAAAGCAGCTTGTCCGGAAAACAACATGGTTCACTACAATGAAAAAGATCCTGCAAGAATGGAACTAATGATGAGTGAAGAGAATTTTTCAGCATGACAGAAGTGCAGTCCTTCTGCAAATTGCTGCAAATTTCAGTGCTGGGCCATCAGCCATCAGCAAGTGTCAGTTTGTGAACCATTCAACAAAACATCATCAATATGGGCTTTCAGAGCCTACATGATACTAGGCAGGTGTATCAGTTTCTTTGGCTCTTTGGGTAATAAAGAGGGTGATGGCTGATGAATGTGGGAAACTATGGTAGGAAGTGACTAACAATGAGCTCTGGTCAGTCTGATCATGGTGCACGTTATTCCAGTCTCAAAGGAAGGGTGAAGGGAAATTCTTTGGCCTACTAAGCGATTTACCCTCAATTTTAGGTGATAATCAGACAATTGCAATAAAATTATTTTATGTGGTGTCACAACTCCTTTCCAACTTGAATGAATGGAAATTTTAATGATTTCTGGGTAGTTATTTCACCGTATTAATTGTTTGATCAATCTAGCTGCATTTATGTGTATGGCAACAGTACAATCAGACATACTGGTTGAATGCTTGTGCAACATTTTATTGTTTGGGCTTCTAGATATATAGTCTTTATTTTTTATTTTAACAATTTTAACTACTTGTGTACAACTATATTGGGAATGGGCAATGATGGCTTTGCATCAAAATCAGCCCCATCCATCCAATAACTAAAATGAGGAAGGCGCAAGAGAAGGGCAATGACTTACCATTTATCAAAAATATTCCCAAAGAATGACCTCATGACAACTTTTCAGTGGACAGGCTCCTTTTCTAATTCAATGACAGAAGAGAAACTTTAGGTGTTCTACAGACTACACAACATGATATCATCAAGCTTCTGCAGTTAAAATGGCATTATACAGCCAAGCGAACTGAAAGGGGAGTAAAGTAAGACTCTTATGTACAAGACTGATAGGTGAAATTAGTGATATCCAGCTGTGTAAAATTTTTAATCATGAATAAGAAATCAGGAAAGAAGGAAAATTTCCTTCACCCATAATTCTAAGAGAATGAGCCACTATGTATTTATCACTGGACCACTTTCATCTACTCACAGAGTATACAACCACATCCCAAGTATCATTCATGCATTTACCAAGTTAACTTGTGAAAACTACAAAATGAGCAAAAACAGAGTTTGTAAGATTGGATTACAAAAACTAATTTTGGAACTCCAAGTAAGTGATTAGTTAGAGGGACTTATTTTGTATCTCAGAAATTCAAGGTGTTCTGCAGAATAGAAGAAATTGAACACATTTTAATAATGACAGGACTCTTTAGTGCCAGTGGGCAGATTGAAGGGACCAACACTTGTGTGGCTATGATCATTGCCAAACTTAACGTGACAACTCTATTGAATGGCACAAAACAGCACCACCACTTTAACAAGGTATGACGAATTGAGAAAGTATCATTTGAACATTTGATGGAAGTTAAGATTCTCACATAGTCTGATCTTCACACTGCAAAATTATTGGAAGAAGCACTTATTAATTCATTTGAAGAAAGATGGAATGAAGTGAGAGAAGATACAAAATTCTGAACGAGTAAGGTGCAAGATGGACACACATAGGACCAAAATTAAAGCTGAGAGTGAAGACTCTTGCTCCCTAATTAAAAACAAAAGAGAAATGAAACAATACACTTAATATTTGCTCAGAAGATGATAACTGCAAGGATACAGGCCTATGATGATGTGTGCCAAAGTAATGCAAACCTGACCAAATAACTAGTCATCATCCAAGTTGGATAATTGTCATGACTGCTGCTTTTGGCATTTGGGCATGAGATTGAAAAGTTTTTCCTACCAGTGTATCAAATAATAAGAGACCCAACAGATATGAACAACAGATGAATAATTACTTTAACAAATGCAACAACCAGTCACCTTTTTATACAGCTTTATTTATGTTGAAAGATTGTTGCATTTTCACTCACCTTCAGTAAGTATATTACATTTATACCTTCATCAGTACCAAGCCTTTGTTGACTGCATTTTGAACACAGCAGCCACTCTGTGAAAAATAGTAATTCCTTTAGACTCCATGTTTTCTGAGTTGTATATTTATGGTAATTAATTGTTAAATGCATCAACTAACATTCTGTAACTTTATATGCATAGTACTCATGCCGTTTGCTTCACTCAAGCATTGCCACATTCACATTATTGCCAGCTTATGTTTTCATTTATATTGGAAATTATTTCTAAAGTCAAGGTTGTGCATTTTGTTGAACAGAATCATTTAAGCTCAACATAATTTATTCTTACTTGTGCACATCCACAAATGGCATCCTAAATGATCACAGCTACCCAAAAAAATGTTCCTAAGACATTTTCATAATACTGAGGCAACCTACACATTAAGTACAGTCCTGGGAAAAACATGATGATGACAACCAAACACATTACAAAAATAGATGTATATACATGTGTACGAAGGTTGGAACTTAAATAGTGGCAATTATTTATTCACAACCGATACAAACGAGTTACATGTGTGTACCTGTTACTGTCCTTCAAATTAGTCACCAGTGTTGTGTAGAACCCATTGCCAGTGATGTGGAAAGCGTAGTGTACCATTAGCAGAGTCTGTTCTGTTGATGGTGTGAATGGAGCGGTCTACTGCCTGTCGAATCTCTGGAACAATTCTTGGAATCATATCAAAGTTACAAGGACTTAAGTTCGGGGAGTATGGTGAATGGTTCAGTACTTCCCAGTCCCATCGACCGAACAGAGCCGCCACAGCTGGTGCTGTATGCGCCAGCGCATTGTCATGCAAAATGATGGGTGGGTTGCACAGAAAGTGTCGCTGCTTCTTTTGCAAAGCTGGTCGCAGATGATGCTCCAAAAACAAACAGTAATATGACTTAAGTCCTTGTGACTTTGATTTGATTCCGAAGATGAAGGAACCACTTCGTGGCATTTGCTTCAGAACTGTTCCAGAGATCTGAGGGGTAGTAGACCGCTCCATTTGTACCATCAACAGAACAGGCTCTGCAAACGGTATACTACGCCTTCCACATTGCTGACAATGGGTTCTACACATAGCTGGTGACTACTTTGAAGGATGGTAGCAGGTACAAACATGTAACTCCTTTGTATCGGTTGTGAATAAATAGTTGCCACTATTTAAGTTCCAACTTTTGTATGTATGTATGTATGTATGTACGTACGTACGTATGTATATAAGTTCCACATCCCCTCCTGAAACACTGGGCCAATTTCAACCAAACTTGGTACAGATAATCCTTACTGTCGGGCAACAATTGCTGTCGGTTGAGAAACCCCTGCCTATTATAGTTCAGGAGGTAACATCATAAACAACGAGATGTGTAAAAAACTGGCACATCGTGCCAACATTTAAAACTATTAATTCTGTGGTACTGACTCTATTCACAATAAATTTTGCTGACAGCATCCTTGCTGGCAGTAACCATGTATGCTGCTAAATGTGCCTACAAAATTATATCGTGGTACCACATTTAGTTTGGGAGATATGACATCATAAACTGCTGCATTGTGCATGATGTTTAAATTTATTACTTATTTCCTGCTAACTGTATTCACAGCACAGTTTACAGATGTGTCCACATATGGCGCTGAATGTACCTATAAAATTATATCATCGTATGATACATAGATTAGGAAATATGACATCATAAACACTGAGCTGCATGAAAAAATTCTGTCTCATTCATGTTTAAATACACTTGTTCTCTACTTCTAAGACACACCTACAGTTGATTCAACTTCAGGAAATCCTTAACACCTGGCAATGCTTTTGACAGCTTTCAATTGCTAAGCACAAAAGGCTGTGTGCAAAAACAATAGTTGTTTATAGAGCTATGTGAATAGCCATTGCCGTAGAGATGTTTACAAAAAATGTGGATGCATATTTCTTTGTATAGCTGTTTCATAATTTTGAAGGTGACCATCACAAGTACATGGAAATGAAAGTTTTTTGATATTGCACTACAAACACAGTCCATTTGTTTGTTTTTGTATCTAATAGAAAATTGGCAGAATGAATACTCAGGCAATTCTGGGTTTGTCAACAGTTTGTCAGCTAGTGATGATGATAAATGAAAGATCGTAATTTTCTGTTCTCTTTCCCATTGTGGTGACATAGTAACTGTATACGAAGTAGGTCATTTTCCTTCCTGCTTTGTTTATTCTGAAATGTCATTCTAGTATGTTAATGTATAACTTTTATGGCTACATTGGCCTGTCCCATTGTAGCTTTCTTTTACCCTTTTAACCACTGTAACATCCTTATCAAACCATATGACATTCCCTGAGTGTTATCCTTACTTCAAGGTTCTTGCCCCTGTAAAATCTACCCCACACAACCAGCCACTATCAGTCACTCCAGTCCTGCAAGTGGTAAATTGTATACCATAACAGACAGAGCAACAAGTACAACCACACATGTTGTGTACCAACTTCCATTGCTGAATACATGAATGGATGTAGAAGAATTGTCCCATCTTGAGGACACCCAGTAGCCATTTGCTGACCATGCTGTGCAGCATGACTCAAGGAACCTAAATGCATGCTGTTTCGATCCTCCCACCTTATACTAGTTTTTCAAAACTCCAGAAATGAGAATTTGCTCTCCAACATACCCTCGCATTTTGTCAGCCTCTAGGATTTGACCTACATTAATGTACAATCACTCTTTTTTTATTTTCTCAGTACCTCCATTTTGTTTATAGTTTTTAGTTACACTATTCATTTGCCTTCTTATTTTTCGTCCTCTACCTATCTTCTGTTTCTGACTCGGTCTGTATATAATCTCTTTATTGAAAACTGGTGAGTTGCCTACCAATATGCTATATTTGACATTTTCCTCTCTATGATGCCTCATGTTTAATTCTGTCTCCCTTTGTCCTCACAAAAGGCTTTTCCCTCTCACCCTGGGGTCTGAGTGCCCTACTGCTTATTTCTAACACTTCCCAATGATGTACCTCATTTCTCCCTGAGGAAGGAACTAACAGCAAGTTCCAAAAAGTTGGATTAGTGTTTTTGTTTTAAATGTGGTTATGGGCAATACAGAAATATCTGAATATCATTTTATTTGTAAAAGGAAAAGAGAGAAAGTGTTGATTTGTAGCAGAATATTGCAAGGAGCTATGAATAGTTAGTAAATTGAGAAGAGTCCATTGAAGAAGGTATTGAAGTCTTAAGAGGTAATAAAGTATCCAATCAAGAGATACATATAGCATACAAGGTAAACAATATGCAAAATAAAACAAGGTCTTAAGCATTTCTTGATTTTTAGAAACTTTTAGTATGGATATCAAAAATAAAATACTTTCTGCTCTTATTAATTTACAATTGGGAAGCACATAATTATGTATAAAAATGCATTGTTATGAATCAATAAAATCAACATATATCACTTCATTAATATGCCGTCTTGCAAGCAATCAGTGGAACATGGAAAAAACTTCAGAATTCACTCCTTTGTATCTGCATTTGCATTTCTACTTTGTGCTTCTTTATAGTGACTTTGTTATATCACACACACCCTCCCCCACCTTCACGAATCATGCAGAGGAATGGCAACTGTTGATAAGTCTCTGTATACCTCCAGATATTTTGAATCCGTGATTGTTCCAGAAAGTAGTGATGGGTCTTTCCAACTATTTACAAACAACATTTTTTGCTGTTGTTATACATTTATCTTGAACAGTAACATTTCCTCTGGGCATGACCGAATCTGTTTTTGCATGTGGTGATTTCTCCCCATTGAGAACTACATACTATGTTCTTTTTGCCAGAAAGTCTTCAGTCCACCTTTAAAAGCTAATACAGTATTTCATAAGATCATATTTTGTTCACCAGATGACAGTGTGGAACTACATTGATTGCCTTCTGAAATTCAAACAACATGGGATCAACTTTGGTGGTGCTATCTTAGCATATGTATGCATTTTTTTTCTATTTGTATATTACATAATTAATTGTCGTGTGTGCATATGTAAAATTCTGCTTTGCTGGCCTTATAACTGTCTACAATTTTATGGTTTACTATTTCCATGTGCAGGTACTTGATGAACTAATAAATACAAACCATTTTGATTCCTTCAAACGAGCTGATGTCTATGCTTTGGGGCTGATATTCTGGGAAATAGCAAGGAGGTGTAATGTTGGGGGCATCTATGATGAATATCAGTTGCCATTTTATGACATGGTACCTTCAGACCCAACTATTGAAGAAATGAGGAAGGTTGTATGCATTGATCGACAAAGGCCGTCCATACCAAACAGATGGCAGTCAAATGAGGTAAGATAATGCAAATAAAATGTTTCCATCCTGTAGCAAATGAAGAGGTGTGTGTGTGCACGCACACATGCACATGTGCGCATGCGCATTTGCGTGCATGTGTGTGTACATGTGCGTGCGAGCGTGCGCATGCATGTGTACATGTGCATGAATGTGTGTGTGTGTGTGTGTGTGTGTGTGTGTGTGTGTGAGAGAGAGAGAGAGAGAGAGAGAGAGAGAGAGAGAGAGAGTACAAGTACAGGCTACCATAATGACATTTTTCCTTTTTGAAAAACAAGATGGTAGATTATTTCAGTGACCTGTATTTACGTAATTGGTTTCTGTCTACAGGCATTGCATGTCATGTCAAAACTTATGAAAGAATGTTGGTATCACAACGCAGCTGCTCGCCTGACTGCCTTGCGGATCAAAAAAACTCTTGCCAATCTTGGTGTGTCTGAAGATCTCAAAATTTAGGTCTTGTTGCAAATCAGTATGTCTCAAGGCAAACTTTTATATGTTTAATGTGTGGAGTGTGTCACATTGCTCTTGCTCAGAGGAGCGCCCTTCTAAAAGCAGCTTCAACAATTTTACAAATGACCATATTTCCGCTAGTCATTTTTTTATATACATGTAAATTTGATGAACTTTGTGTCATCAGATGATGATGTAGTGAATGATTCTTTTTAGCCCTTCAACAAGTTTTGTTACAATTTATTTAAGACAGATGTTTTTTTTCATATAGTGTTTTACCTGTGAGTGCATAGAATTATAAAAATGTAGTTTTATTTTTGCACAGTGATATTGTCCACTGTATCATAATTCCAGCACTATGGAGTTTGAAAGTTCATCTCAAGGACATCGCAACCAACTCTAGTTTAATAATTGTTTGTGATAATTTTAGCAGCTTATCATGTGAGATTAATTAGGAAACCTAAGTGTCTTGATCTTTTGTTTGCTGTGTCACATACTGTCTTATTGTTTAAATGGTGCTTTTTCTCTATTACACATTATCAGCCGACTGGTAATATTTCCTCTAGTTGCATCAATTTATGTTATGAAAAAGTGGCGTATTCGTGCCTGTCGAGACATAAGGTAGAAATCAGAGCAAGTGATTAGTACTGTTACAAAACGGACAAACACATAAAATGGAGCCAGTCACAAGTATAATGTTGCCTTCTTTCAACAAAGTGCGATTAATAATATGTTAAATTATGATGAAATTGTATTGAGAAACTCAGTCTGTAATCATGCAATACCAAACCAAAATTAGGAAAAAAACTAGTATTTCAGGAGAAAGGAATATTAACAAAGACAATATGTCTGTAGGGAAATACTGATATTTTTTAAAATCATGTTTCCAGACTAGCTGTTTTATCAGGTTTTACATTTTGTATAAATTTTGTCAGAGTTTTTCTATTTATGAAACTGAAGCAGATGTAATAACAATTTTGTACAGTCCTTAGACATGAGTTTTCTGTGCCACATGTATGTAAATATAACCAGAGATGTTTTGCATTGGAATTGTTAATAGAAATCTGGCCAATTTGGACAGAAAATATTAGCCACAAATTTATTTACCAATTGTGCACACCTATATAGTTGATGAAATGATGTTGAAGGGCTATGAAAGAAACATTCATTTCCAAAATTATAGAAATGAAGTAAGAAATATTTTTTTCAGTGTAAAACAAAATGTCAACGTACAGTTTGGATATAAATTAAGTATATAAGGCAGCTAGAAACAGTACTAGAACATTTGGCTATACTACAGTGGTAACAGTATCATTGTAATACATATTTTATTCCTTATCCTTCTCAGTAAGAATCTCACTGCAACTCAGAGTAGTCAAATCAAATCAAATCAAATCTTGCAATTGGGCACAAAAAACTTAAAACCCCATGTATAAAGTTAACATTTGGTCGGCTGGGATATTTAGTGTGTAATGCATCATGATAAATGTTTGCAATTCACTTCCACTATTTCACTCTCAGTAGTTACAGTAGCATACAGGGAGACCGTAGAGACTCACTTCCAAAGAGATCATTGACACTATTAAGTTAATAATTTTGGTGATTTTTTGTAAAAATACAAATTTTAATTTTTGAGATAATTCCTTTTAATATTTATCAGAAAGAGTTTGTGATATTTTTGTCTACTGTTGGAACTTCAGTTTGTCATGAGTAATTGTGGCTTGTGGAAGAAGGAGACAAACAAGATCAATTTAATTAATAACTATTTGTCTCATATAGTGGGCAGCCTGAATGTGATCTTATGTGATATCCCACACCTGTGTAGGCAAATACTGAGGCAGTTCAAAATCTCCTCTCAGAAAGATTGCACAACCGTTAAAACATGAAGAAGACACAACAGTTATCTGATTCACAGACGGAATGGCATTGTGTTAAATCTTAGTAAAACATGTTAGCAAGATAACATGAAGAGCTTCTTATGGAGCAATAACAAATCCTAAATTCACAGAAATTAAATAAATGATGTGAATTGTGCACCACTAAAGGCTGGAGAAACATTGTTCAGTCCAATAGCCTTTGTAGAAATACAAGCTATATCCTTACAATGAGCTGTAAGACAAAAATGCTGAAAATATGTTTTTCTGTCTATTGATCACCTCTGGTATATAGTATATGACATAAAGGTTCACTAAACAATCCAAACAAATTTGGATGACATTTCAGAATGAATTCTTTTGGGGGCTAAAGAGCACATTGTAGATTTGTATGCTGAAGCAGTAGTTGTGCAACTGAAGAGTTTTAATTTTGTTGCTTCTGTTCTGAAATTTATATTGCTAGTGTGTGGCATAAGTTTTATAGGGAAAAAAAATAAACACTAAACAGCTGTTTACAGATGCAGAGGTGAGTGAATTTCCATACATTGTCACTGGGAAATAGTCTGCTCCACAGATATTTTGACCAAAGGAGTAAAACTTTTAAAGTACCAGGACCAAGTGGGGCAGATTGTCAGTCACAGTGTGGCTATGATTTTATACTTCCTATTCATCACAGACCTTGGACCTAATAGCTTTTTTAGTATCTTCTGTTCAGGAAAATGTAATTCCTTCCTTTCTGTCCAGTGCTTCATATCCTGCTAGTGCCTGGTATGGACTGGTATTTTATGTCTCCAATCTCACAAAGAACCAACGATACCTTTATATAGGCTATTATTACTTAATTATAAGAGGGTCACCTGTCCCAAAGGCACCCCCCCCCCCCCTGCCCCCTCCCCCCTTCCAGGAGGAATAGGTGTACCCCTTCTGCCTGCATCTATTGTTCACTTAATGGTTAAATGAGAGATCATTTTCCAAAGTTTTTATGTATTATGTATCTGAGGCAGGACATGGGAACCAGCCCAGCAATTTCCTTGGTAGATGTGGAAATCCGCTTAAAAATCACATCCAGACTGGCTGGCACATCAGCCTCCATCATTAATCTGCAAAGTGATTTGATCCAGGGCCAGTACCCCTCCAAATATCCCAGAAGAAGGTGCTTTAACACAGTTTACTATCTAGGCATTGGGAAAAAATGGGGCAAATGCAGTTCCATTTCTAATAAAGGTTCCGATGTGAACATACGGTTCTGGTAAACAACACGAGAACTGATTGAATAACTATGTTGACTATAATAGAAATTAGTTACTGTCACCACCATAAGTCATTGAAGATAGGCTAAATACTCTGAATGAGAGCTGTTTAAGCCACCCAATTAAAAAGAAAAAAAGAAATTCCCCAATGTGTATTGGAATATCAAAATACAGTGAGAGGCACCAGCCTCAGTATAGCAAGGTTACTATGACTATTTAGTGTCATTTAGTATATACCAACCGAACAATGTGGAACTGAAGGCATAAATATAAGATGTATAGCATACTGCATAATATTATATTTTGTGCAAAACAGAAGTGAGCTTTGTTCACCTGATGACAGTATTAGAAACCCAGGAAATTGAGTAAGAGATAAAACACATCAGCTTTCAGTTTA
This sequence comes from Schistocerca americana, assembly GCF_021461395.2. Taxonomy (NCBI): domain Eukaryota; kingdom Metazoa; phylum Arthropoda; class Insecta; order Orthoptera; family Acrididae; genus Schistocerca; species Schistocerca americana. The sequence goes on from NC_060122.1 coordinate 456,238,948, forward strand.
ATTAAAACTGCTGAAACTGAGATGTCCACTACCACTTTTCTGAACCATATCTACCAGTAAGTATATTTACACTGCATCACAATGTTAGATCTTTGACAATGCATTTTCATGGAAAGAATAATATACTTGAGGTGTTTACAAGCAAAAGTGCTTATTTGTAATGCTGTGTATGCTGTTTTTAGCTCATATGCCTGTTGAAACAGGCAGATATTTTGCAATCTTAAAATATGTAGAACAGTGATTCGCAACATGTCTTACATAATTGACCATGAAATATTTTGCAAAAACAAAACAAAGAGCATATTTTGAATCATGTCTCTTTAGTTTAAAAAATAAGTGAAATGAGAGAGACTGGAAAATGGAACATACCCCATTAAAATAATTATTAAGTAATGTTAAGAAGTGCATTGTAAATGACTGGTTTGGTATACATTTTTATGTACCACAAACCAGTCATTTTTATGTACAGAAAATAATCTTGTGTTACTTAAATTTCAAGCTTTTTCCATTGCTTCTCTACATAAATGTGTGCTGTGTTACACTGTTGTTCGTTTTCCCCTGTGATGAGGGGAACTACTTTATGAGTTTCACACAGTGATGCTGTTTTTGCTGTCTCTTTCTTTATAAAAATTGTTATTTATTTTTGTAATTTTTATGTATATATGAAGTTTTTTTCTGTCATATATATTCTGAGCTAATGGATGTATCATCTGTACTATGTTTTCTATTATTTATATCTGCAAAAAGTTAACTTCTTTTGATCTAGTAACTTGGGTTAATATTTGTTGATCTAGTAACTTGGGTTGATATTAGTTATGTCAGCAAAGCTTCATTTCACCATTATGTTATCTTCTTCTAAATGAAAGAAATAACCAGTTTTCTTTATCCAATTAAATAACAGTTTTCTCTTCTGGAATACATGTCAGATCAACACTTTGGACAAACCATTTAGCCATTCTACTGTTTCCTGTTTGTGTTTAACTCATGAAAACAATTGATGTTTTCAGTAAGAGTTGTGGGGTGTGAGCTTGCAGTATTTACTTTATGTTCCTTGCTAGATTCACATACATTACATGAAATCTTTTAACTATATACTGTAAAAAAAGTTGTGAATTTTGCAATTTTTTTAATGTAATGAACTGAAGTTCAGATTGTGGTAATCATATGTTGACAAAACTAATTCGTGGCCTTCAGTGAGCTTAATCAACAGTTTTGATAAGAATAAATTACAGTCATAATTTATATTCAACATAACTTTTAAATGTAACTGATCTTGACTACTCTGAGATGCACTTCACTGAACCTTAGAAAAAACATTTTTTCCTATGATTTTGTCAGAAAGCTGTCACAGATGGCTGTTACAATGTGTACTGTCCTCATTATGGAGTGTGCACCAGGTTTATTCCTCGCATTTTCTCAGTTATTTATTTCTTACTGACATTTAATGCAGTATACCTCATATCCTTTTTTATTATTTTATTTATTGTGTACATATTTAAAGTGTAAATGCATTTATATGTTAGTTTCAGCTCACTTAAATGTAATAAACTGTTTTAATTAGGAAGTTCTTAGCTTCATTGCACATGTTATAACTTCGTGCTGTGTGTGAGTTACTTTTTTTTATGTAAATGATTTCCGTATTGTTTGTATGACCCTACAGAGAATTATAGTTTCATTATTTAGTTTATGATTTAAGTGTGTTACAGTAACTCATGTATTCTTTCTGATCAGCTGTGCAGCTGAGAAATATTTTGGTAACTAAGGGCTAAGTTTGTCCACAGTGCATGGAATATAATGCATCATTTCTTTTCTTTATTGCAATGTATTTACAGAGGACTTTTATATGCTGAAGAGAGAAATGGAGCAGTGTATTGTTATAATATTGTGACTTTTTTTTAAAACTTGCTAATGTTGAATTATATACAGAAATCAGAATGATTTATGTTTCGTATTGCTAACACATTTATTGAGAAGAGGCTCACAACTGCTATGTGGTATTAAAATTAGCTTTTTCATTTCCTTCATTTCATTTTCAATTTTTTAATAATGATTAGAACTGTAGCAGCGTAGAATAATGACAAATTTTAATACCATACAGCACCTGTCGCTATCAGCAATAGTGTAGCTGGTGCAAAGCCAAGCAGTGAGAAGCAGTTTTACTATGTTGAACCTGAAACTAAAATGACTGAAAGTAATAATCATAACAGTTGTGCAACTGAGACAATGGAAAATAAAGGGTAATTTTAAGATTTTTGCTTTATAATGAAAGAGTTTCCTATGATATTATTTATAGATGTGTTTTAAATTTTGTCACACTTAGTGTTGATGTTTAAAGAAGTTTCATCACAACATTTGCAAATAATAGTGATTGCTTTATTAATTTTTGAGGCCAATCCAAGACATTGCTAGTATTACTTCAAGTGTTTCACTAAGCTTGTGGGGAAGTATAACAAGTACTCCTCTGGAGCTCTGCAGATTTGAGGCAAAATCTCTCTCTCTCTCTCTCTCTCTCTCTCTCTCTCTCTCTCTCTCTCTCTCTCTCTCCTCTTCCCTCTCCCTCCCTCTCTCCCAAGAAACACAAACATTGTTTGTACTGGTACTATAGTATATGTATTTTATACCATTAATCTAAAAACAAAGATGATGTGACTTACCAAACGAAAGCGCTGGCAGGTCGATAGACACACAAACAAACACAAACACAAACATACACACAAAATTCAAGCTTTCGCAACCCACAGTTGCTTCGTCAGGAAAGAGGGAAGGAGAGGGAAAGATGAAAGGATGTGGGTGTTAAGGGAGAGGGTAAGGAGTCATTCCAATCCCAATTCCCCCTAAGGTAAGTCTTTCCGCTCCCGGGATTGGAATGACTCCTTACCCTCTCCCTTAAAACCCACAGCCTTTCATCTTTCCCTCTCCTTCCCTCTTTCCTGATGAAGCAACCGTGGGTTGCGAAAGCTTGAATTTTGTGTGTATGTTTGTGTTTGTTTGTGTGTGTTTGTGTGTCTATCGACCTGCCAGCGCTTTCGTTTGGGAAGTCACATCATCTTTGTTTTTAGATATATTTTTCCCACAGGGAATGTTTCCCTCTTTTATAGCATTAATCTTTTGACATTGTATTCATATCATAAAATGTCCTGGGAACAAAGAGGACAGGACAAGACAAGTTGCAGAGGTTGAAGTAAACATTGTTTACAGTGTGAAGGAAAGAGACCAATTTTCATAAAGCTGCACTGTGCAAACTTATGGGGAAAATATTCTCAGAGGTGAGATTTCATGTTCATCCTTGTATTTTAGTTCTACTTTCACATTTTATGATATGCCTGAAGACATAGATTACTGGGTGTAGATGACTGAAAGACTTACACAGCAGCATTTCCATCGAAGCTGCCATTGTATCTGATAATAGGGTGCATGAAATAAACAACTTATGGATGCCTTAATTTGAATATGCAGCATACATATGTATTGACAGTCATAAATGCTTGCTGTTTCAAGAATGTTGGGTGAATTTTGTGGAGCATCATGTGCACTGTGTCGGTAATGATACTGGAGAGAGTGCTGGAGATTGAGAGTGAAGAAGAGGAGAGAAAGATAAAAAGGAGAAGTACAAATGCCAGGAAACTCCACTGACAAAAAGAAAAACAAAGAAGACCAATTTAGGGTCAGATGAAAGACAAAACTGAGCTGCATAATGGATATTAGGAAAGCAAATTTAAGGAAATCGCCATATTATCTCTCCTCCATTTTTGGTCCCTAAGCTGTTTCTCTTACACACTTCTTTCATCCACCCAGCTCTTTTTCCCGTGGTCTTGGAGCCATCCCTTTCATTTATTGTTTCCTGCACAGTGCTCTTGTTTTACCTCTTCTGTAGTATTTTACTATCAACTAAACTTTTCCCATTGCCAGAAAATGATTATTACATATTTTGGATTTCACAACAATCACATATTAATGCTGTGAAAGATAATCAGTCAAGTCTTTTAGTATTTGACACAGCAAATTAATGCAATACCCTTTAATCCTGTCCGGTATAGCTGATTGTCAGACCAAAAAAAAAACTTGGATGAGGATGGGCACCTGCAGTTCACATCAATTCAAATTATGATGACATTATAGGCCTACTGTAAATTGTTCTCTAGCCTTGATTTGCTCTAAGACTATAGGCGCTATGGTAAATTGTTTTCTATAGTTTAATGTCAATGTGTGACATACTTGACTTGACAAATGTAGTCTATCAATTAAAGAAATTTCCAAATTTTCACACTGCCTATTTGGATAAGAGATTTGTTTCCAAGTGCAGTTTAGCACACTCTTTCACCTTAATGTTTCATTTTAGTTGAGTAATAGTAAAAGTGATGTTCGCTATTCCTTCTGACTGATGCATTTCTGGACATCTATTCAACAAGAGAAAACCACAAAATAAAAATAAATTTTTTTTGTTTGTCCTTCATTTACATACTAGAAAGTTTGCTCTGCTTCTATGTTCTTGCATTGTGCCAAAATATATGAATGCACGTAAGAAATATGTGACTACAGGCAGAAAAATTAGAAAAATTTGCAAGTTTTGTTGCAAAATATAATTCCTTTACATTTTGTGCAACAGATATTGTATGATAGAACAAAAGATAAAGGCTTAAATTTTCTAGCTGCCTGAATATAGTCTTTGAATATAAGACCTCTACATGTTTTGTGAAACCAGTAATCATAATAACAGTTATAATTTTGTGTGGCTCCAAGGCCTGGTAAAATCAGTGAATTGCATAAGAGAATACTTTTTTATGTTTGCGCATTGCGCCTTTTTTATCTTCATTTATATACCCATTTGAGCCACATTTTTTCTGTGTGAAAATAATTATTTTAGATCGCAATGGAATTACAGTATGAAAAATGGAGGTCTGCTGCTGTTTGTGGCTAACTTTTTGTGTGAACTACATAAGAACAATAGAAGCACACCAGGAGAAAATAAATGTGTGCTAGTAACAATGTCATGTATTGGAGCATAATTTGTGGTTGTCACATTATGAGCATTTCGGTTTTTTTGTAAGAGGCATTCAGTACAAATATTATATTAGGCACTTGTAAAACTGTGTCACTTGATCACAAAAATAGTTAAACATTTCATCATGCTCAGAAATAACAAGAAAATGTTATGAAACTATGTAGGTAATAGGCTGTTTTCGGTGAGTTTATTTTTAATCAATAGATCATCAATGAAGAAAGGACATAAAAAGCTGTATCCTAAATAAGAAAAGATTTAGAGTAGAAAATGAATGGAAAAAATACAGAGTTATTCCTATGGTGTAACTGTGAATGATATATTCAAGAAGAGCTTCTTTATGGAAAATTGTCTACAATATGAAGCTACAGTGAAACAAATAAATAACCAACTGGCAGCAGATACAGACAAACCGCAAAACGAGAAAAGAATCGGACAAGTTAGTCTGTCGTTAGTATTTAATTGACGATTTCCATCATATTTTGTTATACAGTTTTTCCCATGACCCAAAATCATGGATGACTTTGTTTCACAATTCATTTATCATAAAAGAAAACATTTAGAATTTTAGAATGAGTCAAGCTTAACAATAAAAAGATGATATGGCTGTTATAAAGGAGTAAATCTTCACTGGACTGAACTAAGAGTTTTCAGAGACTGCTATAGACTATTTATGCCCACATGTACCAAAATGAGCATAGTAGAGCTACCAAGGAAACCACTACCTACTTCATTCCTAAACACTCTCAATTCATGCAACTTAGAACCGTCTCTTGTCAGATAAAGTAACTTAGTTCCATGGGGAATATTGGAATTTTTTATTTCAACATTTTTTTAAGTTGCATATAGGAATTAGGGAGTAATTATATGTTATGCTGCTGGAAAATTATTTTCGACTTGTTAGCTGCAATAAACTTAACTGCTGTACAATAACGCTGTTTAAATACGGTTGCTTTTCAGTCAGTTCTCAATCCTATTTGTGGCTGCATTCCACTGGTAATGGCAGCTGTTTCAGAACAGTGCTCTAGTGCTGTCCCTTAAGGCTTATCAGCTCTGATGGGTTACTATTACTTCCCATATAAAATATCATGTGTTTGAGAAATTTTTACTTCTTTGCATTTCTTATCAATGCTCAGACATCTGGCTGTCCAAAATTTACTCAGTCTGTTGATTCTTTTTCATTTATTTGTGAGTGAGATTTAGTGTTTGTACATTACAATTGCTTGGTCAGCACCCTTTTACAGATTGTAAGTGAACAACATGTTTTTTCATTGGGCCACTGCAACACTGTGCCTCAGTTTATTCTATCCATAGTATCAAGTTCTTACTACCTTCTTATAAATCACAATGTACCTCTTCACATACTCAACATACTCATAAATAAAACAGTTATCCACATTGAAGCTAAAACTAATTGATCCAGATTGTAACTAAAACTAATTAAGATTTAAAAAAATTGTTACTTGCCAGATTGCAGCAGAATTATAGAGAGAAAAAATATAACAGATTCACTAACTTTCATAATGTGAAGTTTCTGCATCTGTCAAAAGAGACTGGAAGGGGTTTTACAGGCAAGTTGTCTGAGAACCCAAGTCAAGGAAGACACATTGAGAACAGACCAAATAAAGAAGCCAACAACTACACAGTGGAGAGCTATCTGCAAGCTTTTGTACATTTCACTCAATCTTCTGCTGCATGGTTAAGGGTAATTATATCTTACATATATTTTATTCTAACAATGCAGGAAAAGACAGATTGCTTCTTACCATAAAGATGACATATTAAGTTACATAGAGGCACAATTAAAAATACTTACACACAAGCTTTTGGCCACATTCTTCATCAGAAAAAGAAGGAGAAATGCACACCATTCATTCACACAAGCAAGCACACCTCACGCACACATGACCACCAACAGCGGCAGCTCAGACCAGAATGCTTTCTGGTCTGAGCTACATAAATGTCTTTCAATTGTGCCTGTCTGCAACTTAACATGTCATCCTTACAGTAAATAGCAATCGCCCTTTCCCTACATTGTTTATATTCCAAAGTGGAGTTTCCATTGTTTGATATGTTTTATTCTGTTAGTCAAAATCATAGGCTGTTTAATTTATTTGAGAAAGTTTAAACGTGTATTTTGCACTACTAGTTGGTTTCATACTATGGTCATTTTCACATGCAGATCAGTGACCTGTGTGTCATCAGATTTAAAATCAATGTATGTGCCACGGGAACAAGTGTTTATTCCCACACAAAAGTTATATTTCCTTGTATATAAATACAATAACACCCTGTCCTCCTAAGAGCACACATTGCACTGCATGCCTTGTGACTGTAATTTGTTATGACTTGGCTTCACATAAAGCAACACAATAAAATCATATCACATAAAAGGAAATATTATTTGTGTACATGATCCCATGTAACATAATTGGTCTAAAGTATGAGGAAACACATGTCACCAGTGTACAGCTATTACTGAAAATGGTCACTGGCTGAAACTAGCTAATAACGAAAAATAAATATTGAAGTAAAAGGTCAACTTGTTCAATTAAATCAAATAGCCTACTGTTAACAAAATGGTTATGACTTTCAGAAAATACATTGAGGCTGTGCATGCAAACATGAGTAAACTTTTTACATTATTGGTTACTGATATATATGGCTTACTGGTTGTGTAATCAAGTTCTCTATTTTATTTTATTTTTTTTCATTTTCATCTGCATAGGCATATTTTACACATACTTACATCCTAAATCTCATAGCACATCATCCAATCTTCATTGGTGAACACCTCCATTATATGGTGGTTGGTTATCTTTGTCATTTCACTGTCTATTTTCCAACCAGGATATTCCAGTATCAAATCAAAGTATTGCAATAATACTTTTCAAGATTTGCAAAAAAAATTTAACCTGTCTTTAGTTACATACTATATATTTTTTGCACCGTGACACAAAGAAATTCATTCTTGCTGTTTACTACGTATTGTGCATTACTTCATCTCTGTCCCACTTCTGCATGTCAAGACAGCTTGCAGATACTTTATGCCACTCTTCTTCTGGAGACAGTTTTTGTTTCAGTCAGATTTTTAGGGGTGTTGTACACTTCTCTGTTTCACACAACTTCTCATCCTTCCTTCCTTAAGAGCCCATAGTTCCAGTGTTGTGCAATAAATTTGTGTAAAATACATGTACCTTTAACACTATGGATTCACTTCATGTCAAATTTTACATGCGAATAAATACTATAAGCTGATAACAGTGTTACAATCAGTTTTGCAATTACTTGATTTTTCTGCTACTTATCCTATATTTAATAGTTTAATCTGCGTGTTATGATGAAATACCTACATACCTTATTTTGTATTTATAAAATAAAATCTGGTGGGTGTGATGCATAAGATAACTTTTACAGATATTGACATCTATTCCATACTGTGATGCTTTAATCTTTTGGTCCACTTAATAAGTCTCTCCATCTCCCCCCCCCCCCCCCCCCCCTCCCCTCACCCCTCTAATATCTGAGACTGTTATTACCAGCACTTTCCCCTGGGGGAATATTTCATTTAAGCAAAATACTTGTTTCTGAAAAGAGGAATATATGCCAGCAGCATTTGTGAGTAAATATAAAATTGTGAGACTGAACTTCAGGAGGCAAAATTTCAGCATGACCAACAGACACAATTCCTTCTTTGACGAGGAGAGAGGAGCATAGTAGGGGAGATGATAGAAAGGATGAGGAGCTCACTCAGACCACAGATTGGCTCCTTTCATCCCCAACCTACTCCTCACTCCTCCTCAAGGAAGGAATTTTTGGTTCTGAAAGCTGGGATAGTGTATGTACTTCTATGTGTGTCTGTCAGCAGTACTGAAATTTTGCCTCCAAAATGTAAGTACTGGGCAGCAATTTTGCCTCATAATTTTCCTTTTGATGCAGTTTGTGGGTAAATATTCTCATATGTTTAGTTTTTTGTCAGGATTTGTAACCTAGGAAATGACTGACAGTGTGTCCATTCTGTTTTATGCTAAATGCTGATTTTTATTTCATACAATGTGTATGTGGTTTTATGTAAGTCAAAATATAGAAAAAAAACCGAAGCCATGTAAAAGAGCTATATTTTATAAGGACTGTAACCTGTCTAACTCAGACCTAAAGTGGTACAGAATTTCATGTTTGCAAAGATAAAAAGGCTACAGCAAGTTAGTGGAGGGTGTAAAGAAAGAAGCATACTGATCTGACTTGCAGTTTAGAGTTGTCTAGAGAGTATAAGAAACTGACATAAAGTGACAGTCAGGCATCTTGTCTACCTCATTATGTTACTTCAAGAGCACTTTTAAGATATCCATTTACCGTATTTTTTCCTCTTTCTGTTTTCACTTCAGACCAACAACTAATGGTCCATAATGGTTGTTAATCATTGACTAATTGCAAATGATGATGTGATCAATAGAGACTGCAGCATCACTGTAATTATATTTTTATTTTATTTTTATGCCATGATCACAGAAAGTTTTAGTTACTGCTTTTGGTGACTGGTTTTACATATATCTAAAGCATAGTTCTCACCATGATGAGCCAGTCATGGCTTATCTTATCTGATCTGAATATCTGAAACAGTAAATAATATTACCTAAAATTATTTGCAATCATAACAGAAAATGAAACAGAAGTTTGGTAATTGCTGATTCCATAAGTGACTTGAGTGTGAAGTGTTGCTTCAGACAACATAGCAAAAATCTTGATCTGTTTCATATCCATTTTCCAGTAAAATCATGCTATGTATACATCAAATGTAGTTAAATGCACTGTTAAGCATTTGTGTAGTATAATCCTGTCAAAAATGATTGGATCATCTCGTAAGCTCTTTCCACTAATTTTAGAAATGAGAAAAGGTAAATTACTAAAAAAGATAACTAATATATGAATATTTAACTTACATATATGCTGAATGTCACTGCACTTTTGGTTGACTGGTTAGAACAGACATTACATATGGGAAAGCTGCTTCTGTGGCCTCTGTTTATTTGTACTTCTGAATACAGGATTAATATCAGTGATCCCTGCTCTTCATCCTTATCCTATTCTGTCTCTGTCATATTTGAGGAACTATCTTAAATTAATTATTGCCTTTGTGAGTACAATTTCTATATGCTAGTTCCAATATCTATGTTATTGATGTACACAATCCTTAAGCATAATTGTTTGTGATATGGATCATTTGACCAAAAGAACCAGAACCAGATATGAGAGATCATTAGTGGAGGAATAATTAACAGAGAATACTATACCAAAATATTTTGTGTATTACATGCTTATAAGTACTCTAACAAATACATAACTTGCACTATTGATTTTGTGTACTAGGATCTTGCACTTTTATTAAAGTGTGTCAGTTGCAATTAGCTTAATAAGATAATTGTTTGATAGTGTTGTTTAGTTCCTCAAACTTAATGGAAAGGTTTATTCTTTCTCTCAGATCAGCAGTCCTCTTGTTAAATTTCAGGAATAAATAATGCCTCACAAGTTAGGTTGTCGGTTTACTCTGATTTACTGCAGCCTATTTCAGTGGCAAGCTACTGGCCCCTATATGCTGTTTTTTGTTCAATATTACTGCTGCTTAAACATATCTATTTGATGCCACAACAGTAAGACATTACAATGTAAGAAATGTTTACAAGGTTCAGTAGTATAGTGAAATAAATGTGCAGCTGTTGTTGCGTATAAAGTATAAGAACCTGGTTACATTTACTATAGACTGCATTGCATGTTCCATGAACAAAGGCTACCCTCCATAGAAGCCAAGAAAAACAAACATCAAGTCACCCATGCACTGCAATTTTTATCTGTTGAGAAAAGATTGATCCTCTCCTCTTTGTATAATTCTTTACAAATACTCTGTAGTCTCCTATTTCTCAAATAAGATATTTTATTACATGTGGAACTGGTGCTATTCAGTAACCAGCAATCATTGTAAGAAAAAATTGAAACTGGAAGACTCTGTTATAGATGTATGATTCTAAATACTTCTATGTTCTTTTTGTATGATAGGCATATAGCAAAAGTTCAAATTGCATGTTGCTCATGAATTTCTAAACAGACAGACTTTTATGTACAAATGACCTCATTATAGTAGAATGGTAAGGATTGCTGTTTTTCAACTGACATCCATCACTTTGCAGATGATTATAATATATAAAAATTGTAAAAGTTTTTAAACTCTTGGTAATACATAGCATACTGTAATGTTAACATTTTTTTCATGCCAACTGTTTAAGTTTTTTTCATTGTTTTCTGTGCTATGCTGCACAAAGTCTTAATGACTAGTGAGATGTCATAATTTAATCATGTAATTTTATGTTTAGACACATGCCTTTGTAAATAGTCTGAACCTCACACAACTAAAATAAACTGAGTTATTGGTACATTCCTAGTTCTGGATCCTTTTCTTAGGTAATATCATTGTTCATTGATTAAAAAAAGTAAAGGATAGCTTGACAGCTGTGTTCAGTAAGATATCTTACTTGCAAACAGCCAAAGAGAGCATCTTTGTTCCAAATTTACAAGCCTTTTTATCTTAGCCTTAAGATGTCTCCTCCTGTGGCAGAAATCAACTGAAAATATATTTTACATAACAACTTCATAACAGTTTTTATGAATGTCAATTTTATCATTATGGTCACTCATAAATGTCACCACTTAAGTTAGTATAATTTTCTATAAGAACATAAGTGATTTAGACTGTATAACAACTTGCCATAAGAATTTATATATCCACATTAGAGAATTTTAGAGATGCTGCCTATATTGAATGTTGTCTGTAGTTTGTTAGGTACTATGTTGTATATCACGACACCTTTTCTTCCTCAGGATAACAGCCGGTTCCTCTTCAAATCAGGTCAATGAACTGCAGGCATAAACTGCTTTATTCTGTCCATTGTTGTCCATAATTTGTGTACAGTACAATACTCCATACTGTTCCACTATTTGTGTTCATTGTTACCTTCATGACTGTTGGAACAAATTTTGTTATCTGTATCAGTTACTGAAGATATCCATTCTATATGGGGAAGGACTTTATATTTGTATAAATTATCCATATTTGTATGCAAAAAATAATAAAAAAGGCTTCTGTTTGGAAATTTTCATCAGATATAGGCGTAATGTATAGTTTGTAAAAGATGTAGAATAATGTAATTTTAGTTTTCTTGAATCTAATGTGCGAATGTTACTGTAGTTTCTGTTTAAATGTGTACTTTTATAATGAAGCCTGCTTCACACAATGTTGTACTACTAGATACTAAAAAAGGAAGAAAAAATAAATGGTGCTCAATGTTTGTGATCATGTGTAATGTCAAGGTATTTTTTTGTATTATGGTATTATTTGATTGGAACATTTTGATGTAAATATTGTACTTCATTTTCAAATAATAAAGGTTATTTTGCCTTTAGAGTTTGGATATAATTGGGGCATTATTTGAGGCTTCATCTATATTATCTTTCAATGAAATAATTTTTTCAAGTTAGTAACAGTTTGGTAAAGAATTGCACTATTTGTAGAGCATTATTAGCAGAAGTTTTGAATAACCTGATTTTAGTGTGCTCTGTATGAACTCTGTATGTCATAAGTGATGTAATCTTAGCACACCTGTGACATCCAGTGAGCTACACATGCCCATAGAATTATGCCAAATTTCAGACCCCCAAGGGAACTTTGCTAGTCAGGTATGAGTTGAGTTTGAGAATCTGGGATTATAAAGTTGGCTGCTGGTCAGTACCTCCACACTGTATACCTATAAGCTTTGTGATAGCAGAACACTTTGTATCACAGAGAAATGTGATATTTCCTTAAGTGACTCAGTTGTAAGAGTAGTGCAAACTTATATTTAAACAAAATAAAAGCAGCCTCAAAGTTTCTGCATGTTGATGGAGGGTATAATTTTTGAGAAGAAACAGCTGTTAAGTGTTCAATCTCTGAAGCATGTGAGACTTCTCAGTTTTGTGTTAGGCTAATTCAGGTAAAACACTGCTCTGTGTCTGAGGGTAGATCTAATATAAATGGGATTTTATTTTAAAAAATAATTATTGAAAAATAAGAGGCAAATAAGAGGTGTGGCTATAAAATAATGGGGATGTTGCAGTCACAAAGCAAGTATGCATGCGTCTAAGATGAACGACCAATAGCTGTGAGGCATGAAGTCTTTGCAGTTGAATATGGCATCTCTCGTGCCTGTTGACAAAGCAATGTGGCTGTGGTCTTTGTATAACAGCTATTATTTTGTTTTACTGGAAAAAAGATAAGTGTAATTATACAGCATCGAATTGTCGTGAAATTTCGCAAGAAACTTGGAAAAACTGCTACTGAAACCTATCAGAAGTGTATGGTGAAGACTTTTATCGCATACCTGGGTCTCTGAATGATTCAAGCATTCCCAAGATGACCTGGAAGATGTTGAAGATGACTCAATATAAAAAACAGATGAAAATATCAAAAAAGAAGGTAATCCGATTTGATCTGACCAACATTTGAGTATTCGATCAATTGCTGTAACTGTAGGAATTGCCAAAGAAAGTGTAAGGAACATTTTACATAACCAACTTAACATGAGAAAAGGTGTGTGTGAAACTGGCACCAAAAATTATCACAATCAAACCAAAAGAAACTCGTGTAAATGTTTGTACTGACACTTTGAATACAATTGAAAATGATCCTGATTTCTTGGAAAGGATGATGAAATATTTTAAGTTGTGGTTTTTCACTTATGATCCAGAAACTAAGTGCCAATCCATGCACTGGAAGGGCCCAACTTTACCAGGATGCCAGGAGTAAAAAAGCTCAGATGAACAAACTAAGATTTAAAGTGATGATGACATTTTCCATTATTCGTGGAATTGTGTGTCACCACTGGGTTCCTGAAGGTTCAACTAGCTATCAACATTACCACATGAGGTTCTTGCTCAACTCTGTGAGAAAATAAGAAAAAAAGATCTGAGTTATGGAAGAACAAATTGTGGGTTCTGCATCAAAACAACATGCTTGCTCATACTGCATTGTCTGTTCATAGAGGAAGACTTCGAGCTCTATTTCCATCAATGGACAATTCGTCTGGCATATTGTGGAGATAGAGGAGGGGAGTGTCCTGAGGGTGGCAATAATTGTATATCTGTATTTTTGAAATAAAATGCTTTACAGCAATATTCCCTTTATTTTATATGCCTACAGGAAAATTAAAGAGACCTTTGGAGAAAAGAGAGCCATCTGTATGAATATCAAGAGCTCAGATGGAAACCCAGTTCTAAGCAAAGAGGGGAAAGCAGAAAGGTGGAAGGAGTATATAGAGGGTATATACAAGGGCGATGTACTTGAGGACAATATTATGGAAATGGAAGAGCATGTAGATGAAGATGAAATGGGAGATACGATACTGCGTGAAGAGTTTGACAGAGCACTGAAAGACCTGAGCCGAAACAAGCGCCCCGGGAGTAGACAACATTCCATTAGAACTACTGACGGCCTTGGGAGAGCCAGTCCTGACAAAACTCTACCATCTGGTGAGCAAGATGTATGAGACAGGCAAAATACCCTCAGACTTCAAGAAGAATATAATAATTCCAATCCCAAAGAAAGCAGGTGTTGACAGATGTGAAAATTACCGAACTATCAGTTTAATAAGTCACAGCTGCAAAATACTAACACGAATTATTTACAGACGAATGGAAAAACTGGTAGAAGCTGACCTCGGTGAAGATCAGTTTGGATTCCGTAGAAATGTTGGAGCACGTGAGGCAATACTGACCTTACGACTTATCTTAGAAGAAAGATTAAGGAAAGGCAAACCTACGTTTCTAGCATTTGTAGGCTTAGAGAAAGCTTTTGACAATGTTGATTGGAATACTCTCTTTCAAATTCTAAAGGTGGCTGGGGTAAAATACAGGGAGCGAAAGGCTATTTACAATTTGTACAGAAACCAGATGGCATTTATAAGAGTCGAGGGGCATGAAAGGGAAGCAGTGGTTGGGAAGGGAGTGAGACAGGGTTGTAGCCTCTCCCCAATGTTATTCAATCTGTATATTGAGCAAGCAGTAAAGGAAACAAAAGAAAAATTTGTAGTAAGTATTAAAATCCAGGGAGAAGAAATAAAAACTTTGAGGTTTGCCAATGACGTTGTAATTCTGTCAGAGACAGCAAAAGACTTGGAAGAGCACTTGAATGGAATGGACAGTGTCTTGAAAGGAGGATATAAGATGAACATCAACAAAAGCAAAACAAGGATAATGGAATGTAGTCGAATTAAGTCGGGTGATGCTGAGGGAATTAGATTAGGAAATGAGACACTTAAAGTAGAAAGGAGTTTTGCTATTTGGGGAGCAAAATAACTGATGATGGTCGAAGTAGAGAGGATATAAAATGTAGACTGGCAATGGCAAGGAAAGCGTTTCTGAAGAAGAGAAATTTGTTAACATCGAGTATAGATTTAAGTGTCAGGAAGTCGTTTCTGAAAGTATTTGTATGGAGTGTAGCCATGTATGGAAGTGAAACATGGACAATAAATAGTTTGGAGAAGAAGAGAATAGAAGCTTTCGAAATGTGGTGCTACAGAAGAATGTTGAAGATTAGGTGGGTAGATCACGTAACTAATGAGGAGGCATTGAATAGGATTGGGGAGAAGAGAAGTTTGTGGCACAACTTGACTAGAAGAAGGGATCAGTTGGTAAGACATGTCCTGAGGCATCAAGGGATCACAAATTTAGCATTGGATGGCAGCGTGGAGGGTAAAAATCGTAGAGGGAGACCAAGAGATGAACACACTAAGCAGATTCAGAAGGATGTAGGTGGCAGTAGGTACTGGGAGATGAAGAAGCTTGCACAGGATAGAGTAGCATGGAGAGCTGCATCAAACCAGTCTCGGGACTGAAGACCACAACAACAACAACAACCTACATCCAACATCTGCAGATCTTCTTTTTCTGTTTCCTCTGTTGTTTGAACTCCATCATGAGCAATAAACTGCAAAATTATGCTTTGTGCCATGGAGGGATGCACCTGCTGCTCTGACATAAGGTGCACTACTGCTGATTTGCCCAATAAGCTGAGCCTGTGACAAGCTTCTGCCTTTGACTGGGAGTGTGGAATGGCCAGGTCTCCCCACGATTAATTCCTCCACCAAAAATATGAGAAGCATGGCCCCAGTTCTTCCAGCCATAGACACTCGAAACAAAAATTGTGCTTATATTTGATTTACCCATGTAGATTTATTTTTATTTCCTTAGCTGCTTTTAGGAGCAAGATAGCATCAAATAATTATCATTAAAACACTTTCAGTGGTTCATATTAAGTGTTGGTTAGTAAAATCCCAAAGCAAAAAGTGTTGATTAACCCTCCTTAACATTGAAAGACACTTTCTATAATAAAACATACTCATTACATTGCAGTGACAAAAGTCATAGGATAGCAATATGCACATATATAGGTGGAGGTAGCGTTGCATGCAGAAGGCAGTGCATCAGCAGAGCTGCCATTTGTATTCAGGTTATTCATGTGAAAACGTTTCTGACGTGATTTGGCTGCACGACAGGAATTGCCAGACTGTGAACAAGGAATGGTAGTCAGAGCTAGACACGTGGGACATTCTGTTTTGGAAGTTGTTTGGGAATTCAATATTCAGAGATCCACAGTATCACCTTGCACCATGGACAATGCAGTGACCAATGGCCTTCACTTAATGACTGAGAGCAGTGGCATTTGTGTAAAGTTGTCACTGCTAGCAGCCAAGCAACACTTCTTGCAGCGGTTACCACAGAAATCAATGTAGGATGTATCTTGAACATATCCGTTAGGACAGTGCACTGAAATTTGCCATTAGCAGACAATGGACACGAATGGCTTTGCTAACAGCACATCATCTCCTGTGCTCGTGACCATATCACTTTGGCCCTATATGAATGGAAAATCGTGGCCTGGTCAGATGAGTCCTGATTTCCAATGGCAAGAGCTAATGGTAAGTTTTGAGTGTGGGGTAGACCCCATGAAGCAGTGGAAACAAGTTGTCAACAAGGCACTGTGCAAGGCGTTGGTGGCTCCATAAAGTTGTGGGCTGTATTTACATTGAACAGTGCGAGTCCTCTGGTGTAACCGAACTGATTCTGAAGGAAAATGCCTATGTTCGGCTACTTGGAAACTGTCTGCAGCTATTCATGGACTTCATGTTCCCAACAACAGTGTGCTGTGTCACTGGGACACAAGTGTTTGCGATTGGTTTGAAGAACATTCTGGACATTCCGTGTGAATGATTTGGTCACCCTATCACCCGAAATGAATCCCATTGCACATTTATGGAAGGTAATCGAGAGGGCAGTTCGTGCTCAAAAGACTTTTATAATAGTAAGTATATACATATCATCTTCAGGAAATTTTAGCCTCTTCATACAAAATCTGGAATCTCTGTTGTCCCATCTCACAGTAAAAAACAAGGAAATAGTGGTTGCTGGTAATTTTAAAGTGAATTTATTGAAAAGCTGTGTCAGTGAACAATTATTGAAGTCAGTAACACTATCATTCAATTTAGTTCCTATTGTGAACTTTGGACTAGCTACACTGTTGCAATAATGGACAGGTATAGAGGCAGCATGGTTCAATGTGTCTGCAGGGGATACCCAACGAATTTCTGAGTCCATGCCACATGAAGTTGCTGCTCTACGATACGCAAAAGTAGGTGCAACATGACATTATGAGGTATACCATGACTTCTGTTACCTCAGTGTATGTCAAAATGTATTTATACTCATTGAGCACACAGAAAACACTTTTGAAATAGTTTGTTTAATAGATCATTGGTAGTGGCGGTTGGATATCGTAGTAAGCTACCCAAGTACTGAAGTCAAATCAACTTGGGGAGTATCCCATTGTAGTAAACCTGCACAACACCATCAGTTACAGTACATTTGTAGTATTGACGAGTAACATTATGGATATTATGCAACTAGACACTTCAGAGCTTCAGGATGAATGGGCAGAGAGACTGAAGGGTGTACATACATACATACATTAATCCTTGTTCCATAGATCATGAATAAGAAATTTCGTAATGATGTGGAACACACCACTTTAACATAAGTTTTCTTTACATAAAATAATTAATTAATTTTTTTTGTTTTTATTTATTTATTTATTTTTTTTTTTTTTTTACAGTTGCTACTTAATATCTAAGAATTCACCTATTGAGTTGAATGAGTTGTCATTCAGAAATTCTTTTAATTTGCTTTTAAATGTTGGTTGGCTATCTGTCAGACTTTTAACACTATTTGGCAAATGACCAAAGATTTTTGTGGCAGCATAATTCACCCCTTTCTGTGCCAAAGTGAGATTTAATCCAGAATAGTGAAAATCATCCTTTCTTCTAGTGTTGTAGCTATGCACTTTGCTGTTATTTTTGGCAGTGAATGAAAATAGGCATAGTAGGCTAATTTACTGATATGTTTATCACCAAAACTTGCAATAACCCTAATAGCATAAGTAGCTGAATCTAATCATTTCAGCAGATCATCTATGTGTTTCTTCCAATTCAATTTCTTGTCAATGTACACACCCAGAAATTTTGAGTATTCTGCCTTAGCAACAGACTTCCATTCATTGTCTATATTTATCAATGGTGTTATGCCATTTACTGTACAGAATTGTATAAACTGTGTTTTCTCAAAATTTAATGAGAGTCTATTTGTGATTACTATACTCGTATCATCAGAAAAAAGAACTAGCTTTGCATCTTCATGAATATTGAGTGCCAAGTCGTAAGTATATTTTAAGACCAATAAGGGACCCAAGACTGAACCCTGTGGGACACCATTCTTGAAACCTCCCCAACTGGAGGGCTCTGCTGATTTTTGCAGATTGTCTGTACTGCTAATTTCAACCTTCTGCATTCTTCTAGTTATGAATTAAGCCATTTGTGCACTGCCCCACTCATATCACAATACTTAACCTTATCTAGAAGAATTTCATGATTGTGCTGCAGGTAAAATGCAGTATCTGCCTTGTTGTTTGATTCAACAGTGATAAAAGAATGGTCCTTGACATGATGGGGTTGCTTGTGTGCTTCATCAGTACAGATAACTGACTAGGTGCAACCATGTCAGAATGGTGCCCATGGGGACTAATTTATACAGGACTATATTTTGCAAAATATTACATATAGAAATGTGACTGTTGCATGAATAGAACCATAAACTTGCCAAGTTTGCAGTGTGCCCATCATTTGGTGTTATCAGGACAGAGGACAGGTTTTGTGTGTTGGAATAAACAAGATGTTTATCTGTTACAACACTGCAGTGCTGCGTTCAGAAAGAATTGTGGAAAAGACTGCTATGTGAACAGAGCATTGTGCATTAATAGTGATAATTTGCAGACATTGCTTGTTTCAGTTAACTGAAACGTGCAGGTCAACCAAGTGTGCCATGAAAAGGGTGAGAGAAAGTTTCGTAGGCAGATTTTGTGATGCTGTTACATTTCATACCCTACTGTCCAGAGCTCCTGCAACAATTAAAGCGGGAAGATTATGGCTGGTGCCTTCAATTTTGCATCACAATGCAGTGAGCACATTTCATTTCAAGTTGATATTCAGCGATGTAGAAGCCTTCCATTCATCTGGAAAGGTTAATTGTGAGAGTGTGGGGCACCAAAAATCCTCATGAAATCATGACACATGAACGAGATTCTCCAAAGGTTAATGTAGATTAGATTAGATTCAGTTTTCGTTTCATAGATGCAAAAAAAATGAGATGATTCTCATGAGTGTGGAACCTGTCAGAAAGTATAACATAAAAAACATGAAACATTTGATTATATTACTTACTTCCCTGGTCATTTATCAGGAGACTGTCAAAATAGGTGAATACATTACAATAAATTGGCACTGCTAATATTTATAGAGTTAATATGGTGTCAGAATGAAACACTGTAATGCACTTTTAATAAATTTATATACACAAAACATCTAATCTTGACCGTTGGACCAAGTGCTGTCAAAACTGAAATCTAACAGTCATTTTTATTTAACAAGCTGCGACATGGTCACAAATAAAATGGTGACCCAAATATAGAATTAATTTCCTTTACTTTATGTCTAAGGTAACAAATTTGTCATCAGACTACCGGTTTTGGTTTATAATGATAATCTTCAGATCTGTTTTATAAAAGCATGCCCTAATGTACTGCAGCCATAGTGGCATCATCAAATGTTAAACACAAAATCAGCACCAGCATCATCAAATATATATAAATAACAGCATATGCTGCAGTAAATTAGAACATGTTTTTATATATCAGATCTGAAGATGGTCATTATAGACTGAAACCAGTAGTCTGATGACAAAAAATTTGTGACCATAGATGTAAAGTAAAGGAAATTTATTTTTATTTTAGCTGATCTAACAATAGCTGTTAAGCTATTCATCTATAGAGTAGAAGGAGTTGCCTATCAAAAAGTCTTTCAAACTCTGTTGAAACTGTACTTTATCTGAAACCAAATTTTTAATGGTTGCTGGCAATTTATTGAAAATGTGTGTTCTTGAATACTGGAGCCCGTTTTGGATCAAGGTAAGTGATTATAGGTGTTTATGTAGATTGTTGTTATTCCTAGTATTGATACTATGTATTAAGCTACTGGTTGAAATAGCGATATATTACTTGCAACAAATTTCATTAAGAAATAAATATACTGAGAAGCAGTAGTTAGAATACAAAGTTCCTTGAACAGGTTTCTACATGATGTTCTTGAATTTACACCACAGATAATTCTCATTACATGCTTTTGCATGATAAAAACTTTTCCTCGGTTTGATGAGGATATGATCCCGTATGACATAATAGAATGAAAGTAAGCAAAATATGCCAAGTTTTTTTTATATTTATGTCTCCCACATCCGACATCATCCTCACTGCAAATACAGACTTGTTTAGGTGCTTAAGAAATTCTGTGATATGCCCTTCCCAACTTAATTTATTATCGAGTTGTAATCCCAGAAATTTAATACTGTCAACCTCTTTGATCTGCATGTCTTCACATGTTATACACATGCTGGAAGGAAATCTCTTACAGGTTCTGAACTGCAGTATAGTGGGCCATTTCAAAGATTAATGACTGAATAAGCTTTATATAATTTATTAAGTCAGTGAAAATTGCATTAGCAGCTATTTCTATATCTGTACTTGGCTTGTTACTTATTGCAATGTTTGTATCATCTGCAAACAAAACAAACTGAGCATCTGACAGTGTAACAGATGAGAGGTCATTAATGTCCACAGGAAAAAGCAACGGACGCAAGATGAAACCTTGAGGAACACCACACGTAATTAATTCCCAGTCAGATGAAGAATAACTGTTTACTGCACAGGTGTCTCACAATGACACCCTTTGTTTCCTGTTAGTTAGATAAGACTCAAACCATTTTACTCAAGAGAATGCCGTGGTTCACACTGTCAAAGGCATTAGACAGGCCACAGAAAATTCCAGTAGCTTCTGATTTATTATCTGATGAATTAAGTACATTCTCGCTGTAAATAGCGTTCAATATATCAGAACCCTTAAGAAAACCAAACTGTGATCTGGACAATATATTATCTGTAGTCAGATGCTTAAGGAGAAGCTTGAACACAATCTTTTCAAATATTTTTGAGAAAGCTGGCAAATGTTAAACTGGTCGATAGTTTGATGGTATGTCTTTATCCCTCTTCTTGTAAAGAGGTTTAACTTCAGCATATTTTAGTCAGTCTGGAAATGTTCCACTGGTAAGAAATTGATTACACAAATAACTTTAGATAGAACTCAACTCGCATGAACACTCTTTGATTAACTTTGTTGATATGTTATCATACCCACTAGAATACTTAGATTTTAAGGATTTTATGATGCATGCTACTTCTTTGAGGGACATGAGTGTCAGTCCCATTTTACTGAAGTTATTTATAAAGACGTGTCTCAGATACTCCATTGCAGTCTTCACCGAACCTGATAACCCCAAGCTGTCTGTAACAGAAATGAAGTACTTGTTTAAGAGGCTTGCAACCCTAAATGCACTTGTTCCCAGAGTCTCATTTATTTTTAGAACTATTTGTTCCTCTTCCTTTTTGGTCCCACCTGTCTCTGTCTTAACTATATCCTGTATAGTTTTTATTTTGTTGCCTGATGCAATTATCTTTTTCTCATAATAAAGTTGCTTCGATTTCTGAATTATGTACTTCAATAGTTTGCACTATCCTTTGTAATGCATTACAATGCTAACATCAGAGCTGTCCAAGATAGTAGATAGTCTCCTTTTGGTCCCACATGATATCTTTCTTCCTTGTGTAATCCATAGTTTATTTTTTGACTTCTGTGTGATTTGAGTTACCGTTAGAGGAAAACAATTTTCAAAAGTGGAAGTAACTTTATTAATGAATTCTTTGTGTTTTCCATTTGAGTCAGAAGTATTGTAAACATCTATTCAGTTCATGCCTTTGAGGAATTTCCTGAATGTCTCAATTTTTGACTGATTTATTACGCTCCTGCACTCAGATTTAACAGAATTTTTATCCTGAGAAATTTCAACATTTAATATCAAGATCAGATAGCTCATTTACTGCTGGTTTTGTGATTTGACTTTTTTCCCTAGATTTGTCTATGAAGATATTATCAATAGCAGTCTCAGTGCATTTATACATCCTAGTCCAAAGTTCACAGTAAGAACTAAATTGAATGATAGTGTTACTGACTTCAATAATTGTTCACTGACACAGCTTTTCAATAAAGTCACTTTAAAATCACCAGCAACCACTATTTCCTTGTTTTTTACTGTGAGATGGGACAACAGAGATTCCAGATTTTGTATGAAGAGGCTAAAATTTACTGACGATGATATGTATATACTTATTATTATAAAAGTCTTAGTATGAAATACTACTTTTGTTGCACAAGCTTCTAAGTGCTGTTCTGAGCAAAATTTATTAATATCAATATTCTTGCAATCAAAACAGTATCTGACAAATGTGGCAACTCCTCCTGGCTCCATATTTTCTCTACAGAAGTAAAAGCTAATTTGAATCCTGTGATATTACGTATAATGCCACAGACGAAGCTATTTGGGCCATTTTTCTTCTGTGAGAACACTGTGATGGGTACCTTTTACCTCAATATGTTGCAGTTGTGGTTATTTCCTCAGCAGACTGCCGATTCCAAGACTTTCATCTTCCAGCAGGATGGGGCACCCACTCATTGTTGCATTGATGTTTGTTACTAATTGAACAACAAACTTCTGCATTGCTGGATTGAGTGTAGTGCTGAAGATGGCATGGCTCTGTTCCCTTTCCAGGTCAACTGACCTAACACCATGTGTTTTTTTTTTTTTTTTTTTTCCATCTGGTGGTACCTGAAGAACTATGTTTAAGTACACCCCCTACCCCCTGCCAAGAACACTGGAACAGCACAGAAAACATATAAATGCTGTCGTGATGGCCATTATCAGGATGTGTTACCTAAGACAGTGAATGAACTTGTCTACTGATTGGATGTGTCATGTGACCAGAGAGGTACTTGTACATTTGTAGAGCGCAAGATGCAAAATTGATGAGTTTACAGATTTCATGCATCTAACATATTTGTACATGTAATACTTTGGAATATAGAGCTTTGAAAACGGATGAATCATTTATAGTAGACCTGTAGTTCCTGACGAACTGTATGGCTTTTTCAGTATCAAGAATCTTTATTCACCATAAATCATTTCACAGTGACATGGGTTTCATCAATTTGATACAACATAAAGTATATACAATGCACAGTACTACCATGTGTAACAGTAAATATTAGTTCTACAAAGTTTATGCGGTACATAATAATACAATTAAAGGTAACAGTTTTTCAAAGTTAATATAACAATCTGGTAAATCAGAGTATTCTTTAATATTATAAAAAGGGTGATCTGTACCACTTCTGTTTAAAACTAATTATATCCATGGTCCGAGCAAAGACTGGTAACTTACTGAAAATTCGGAGTGGGTTTACTTTGTGAGAATTTCCAGTCATATTATTTTTAATAATATGATCTTTGCCTCTGCACTTCCGCCTCGACTGACATCTCTGCCCAAACTCTTTGTCTTTAAATATGTCTGCTTGTGTCTGTATATGTGTGGATGGATATGTGTGTGTGTGCGAGTGTATACCCGTCATTTTCCCCCTAAGGTAAGTCTTTCCGCTCCCGGGATTGGAATGACTCCTTACCCTCTCCCTTAAAACCCACATCCTTTCATCTTTCCCTCTCCTTCCCTCTTTCCTGATGAGGCAACAGTTTGTTGCGAAAGCTTGAATTTTGTGTGTATGTTTGTGTTTGTGTGTGTCTATCGACCTGCCAGCGCTTTCGTTTGGTAAGTCACATCATCTTTGTTTTTTGATATATTTTTCCCACGTGGAATGCTTCCCTCTATTTTTATATATATATATATATATATATATATATATATATATATATATATATATATATATATATATATATATAGAGAGAGAGAGAGAGAGAGAGAGAGAGAGAGAGAGAGAAATGTAACGTCCACTGTTCAAAGTGCCGTCAATGTGAACAAGAGGTGACCGAGATGTGTAACCAATGGCACCCCATGCCATCACGCCTGGTGATACGCCAGTATGGTAATGATGAATACACGCTTCCAATGTGCGTTCACCACGGTGTCACCAAACACGGATGCGACCATCATGATGCTGTAAACAGAACCTGGATTCATCCGAAAAAATGACGTTTTGCGATTCGTGCACCCAGGTTCGTTATTGAATACACCATCGCAGGCGCTCTTGTCTGTGATGCAGAGTCAAGGGTAACCACAACCATGGTCTCCGAGCTGATAGTCCATGCTGCAGCAAACGTCGTCGAACTGTTTGTGGAGATGGTTGTTGTCTTGCAAACATCCCCATTTGTTGATTCAGGGATCGAGACATGGCTGCATGATCCATTACAGCCATGCAGATAAGATGCCTGTCATCTCGACTGCTAGTGATACGAGGCCGTAGGGATCCAGCACAGTGTTCCGCATCACCCTCCTGAACCCACCACTTCCATATTGTGGTAACAGTCATTGGATCTTGATGAACACGAGCAGCAATGTCGCGATACGATAAACCACAATTGCGATAGGCTACAATCCGACCTTTATTGAAGTCCGAAACGTGATGGTACGCATTTCTCCTCCTTACATGAGGCATCACAACAATGTTTTACCAGGCAACACTGGTCAACTGCTGATTGTGTATGAAGAATTGGTTGGAAACTTTCCTCATGTCAGCACGTTGTAGGTGTCACCACCGGCACCAGCCTTGTGTGAATGCTCTGAAAAGCTAATCGTTTGCATATCACAGCATCTTCTTCCTGTCGGTTAAAGTTCGCATCTGTAGCACATCATCTTCGTGGTGTAGTAATTTTATTGGCCAGTAGTGTACTTTTTTGCTTACAACCGACAGGGCTGTGAAACAAAATTTCCGGACGACTCAAATCTCATGTCGACCGTTAAGTCACACGCACGTGTCAAATTTGCCTTTACAAATGTCTGCTTGTGGCTGTGTATGTGCGGATGGATATGTGTGTGTATGCGAGTGTATACCTGTCCTTTTTTCCCCCTAAGGTAAGTCTTTCCGCTTCCGGGATTGGAATGACTCCTTACCCTCTC
Organism: Schistocerca americana; assembly: GCF_021461395.2. Taxonomy (NCBI): domain Eukaryota; kingdom Metazoa; phylum Arthropoda; class Insecta; order Orthoptera; family Acrididae; genus Schistocerca; species Schistocerca americana. The sequence continues at coordinate 456,264,645 of NC_060122.1, forward strand.
CCTTAAAACCCACATCCTTTCGTCTTTCCCTCTCCTTTCCTCTTTCCTGATGAAGCAACCGTTGGTTGCGATAGCTTGAATTTTGTGTGTATGTTTGTGTTTGTTTGTGTGTCTATCGACGTGCCAGCGCTTTCGTTTCGTAAGTCACTTCATCTTTGTTTTTAGGTGTGTGTGTGTGTGTGTGTGTGTGTGTGTGTATGTATATATATATATATATATATATATATATATATATATATATATATTCTGTAACTTACCAAACAAAAGCATTGGTACGCTGATAGAAACAATAACAAACACACACACAAATTTCAACCTTTTGCAACCTGCGGTTGCTTCATCAGGACAGAGGGAAGGAGAGGGAAAGACGAAAGGATGTGGGTTTTAAGGGAGAGTGTAAGGAGTCATTCCAATCCTGGAAGTGGAAAGACTTACCTTGGGGGGAAAAAGGGACAGGTATACACTCGCACACACACACATATCCATCTGCTCATAACAGATACAGGCAGACATATGTAAAGGCAAAGAGTTTGGGTAGAGATGTCAGTCGAGGTGGAAGTACAGAGGCAAAGATGTTATTGAATGACAGGTGAGGTATGAGCGGCGGCAACCTGAAATTAGCGGAGGTTGAGGCCTGGTGGGTAACGGGAAGAGAGGATATATTGAAGGGCAAGTTCCCATCTCTGGAGTTCTGATAGGTTGGCGTCAGTGGGAAGTATCCAGATAACCCGGATGGTGTAACACTGTGCCAAGATGTGCTGGCCGTGCACCAAGGCATGTTTAGCCACAGGGTGATCCTCATTACCAACTAACACTGTCTGCCTGTGTCCGTTCATGTGAATGGACAGTTGGTTGCTGGTCATTCCCACATAGAAAGCTTCACAGTGTAGGCAGGTCAGTTGGTAAATCATGTGGGTGCTGTCACACGTGGCTCTGCCTTTGATTGTGTACACCTTCCGGGTTACAGGACTGGAGTTGGTGGTGGTGGGAGGGTGCATGGGACAAGTTTTACATCGGGGGCGGTTAAAAGGGTAGGAGCCAGAGGGTAGGGAAGGTGGTTTGGGGATTTCATAGGGATGAACCAAGAGGTTACAAAGGTTAGGTGGACAGCGGAAAGACACTCCACGAAGTCCTCCCCACTCCCACGTGGAATGTTTCCCTCTATATATATATATAAGTGCTGGTAGATAGACACAATAAAAAACAGACAAACACTCACACAAATTTTAGGCTTTTGCATAAAAAACACACAAACACTCACACAAATTTCAGGCTTTCGCAACCCAAGGTTGCTTCATCAGGAAAGAGGGAAGGAGAGGGAAAGACGAAAGGATGTGGGTTTTAAGGGAGAGGGTAAGGAGTCATTCCAGTCCCGGGAGTGGAAAGACTTACCCTAGGGGGAAAAAAGGACAGGTATACACTTGCGCGCACACACACATATCAATCCGCACATATACAGACACAGGCCTGTGTCTGGTGACCAAGTGGGGGTAAGGAGGAGTGGGACAGGGAGGGGGAGGGATTTTATGGTGGGGGTGGGGGACAGTGAAGTGCAGCAGGGCAGACGGAGGGCAGGAAGAGATGGGGAGGGGGGTGGGGAGAAGTAGTGGAAAAGGAGAGAAACAGAAAGACTGGGTGTGGTGGTGGAATGATGGCTGTGTAGTGCTGGAATGGGAACAGGCAAGGGACTGGATGGGTGAGGACAGTGACTAACGAAGTCACTTGCCTGTTCCCCTGTTCCCATTCCAGCTCTATACAGCCATCATTCCACCACCACACCCAGTCTTTCTTATTTCTTTCCTTTTCTGCTACTTCCGTCACGCTGACCAATCAGTTATCAGGGTGGATGCTTAGAAGTGAAATTGTGTCTCTCAAGGAAGCAAACATGAAGTTATTAAGTGATTTGGCACCCTGTGCTTGTCGGAATACAGTACCAAACATGGAAAAAAATTCGAAATTTTCATGGGCAACAGGGAAAAAAATTCAAAATTCTCATGGGCAAAATACGATCGAAAAAGACACAGAGTTTTTAAACTGTAGAAAATCACTAAGTAAATACAGCTGGAAAACAGTGACATTTAATATAAGGGTGAAACATGTTTGTTATTTGCAATTCTATATTAAAAAATGTAGTTTCACCAAACTGTGAAATCAGTGTTCGCACTGCTCATCAACTCAACAAATATTTTAAAAATCTCTTAAGTGCAAAACAGTCTACAATTAAAAATGGAAACGATCCAAAGACCAATTACAAAGGTGTTTTTATTCATTCTGGGACAAATTCCATTCGGTGTAGCAGTCAGGAAGAAATTGTAAGTGAGACAAGAAACATCATTCGTTCAGCCAAAGCACTGTACACAAACTCGAGACTGGTTATAAGTGGAATTCTGCACAGAAGGCCAGTAAGCAGTTCTTATATAAATATCATAAAATGTGCTATCAGGGAACAGTGCGACGAACTCGGCACAATATTCGTAGACCCCAACAAATTTTTGAGTGACAAATGCTTGGGAAAGGATGGTGTGCATTTAAACAGACTAGGCTCAATGAATTTCAGTAAAATGGTTACAGACATCTGTAAAATCATTAAGAACAAAGGAAACTGATACCGTGTGAAGGAGGTTAAAATTCAAAAGTGAAAACTGAAAATAAAAAATATCTTCCAGGCTGAACTTACAATATAAATATAAGTACTAAGGACAATAAGTTTCAGAACTCGTGTATAACTCCAAACTTTACGGTATTTCATCAAAGTGTACAATCGCTATCCAACAAAGTAAACGAATTTTATATTTTGTTAGAAAATGACATTAAAAATAATTCTGTATTATGTTTTACTGAACATTGGCTTGACAAAGAGAAACTTCAGATGGTATGCATTCCAAGTTTTGTATTGAGTAGTTATTTTTGTTGGAGATTGTGTAAACATGGTGGTAGCTGCCTTTATCTTTAAAAAAGAGCAGAAATTTTAAATGAATGCATTACGTAGAAAAATTATCCATGGAGAAAGATATTGAGGCAAATGGAATTATGACTTTGCAAGTAAGTCCAAACAAAAAACTGCTTTACTGAATCTCGTAGCAACTTTCATTTTAAAGGCTACTACAGAAACACCAACACACATCACAAAAACCTCAGCCACAATCCTTGATCAAATATTTACAAACGTGCCCTTGCAATATTCAACACAAACCCACAATACAGGCTTTGGAGACCAGACAGTCCAAGAAATTAGTATAAGATTGGGAAAACAGTTTCGTTCAACTGAATGTCTAACAACTGCAACTAGGAAGTATAATGACCAGAATATACAACATTTCCTTAACTACCTGAATAAAGAAACTTGGGAAGACATCTATGAATGTAAAAGTACAAATAATAAGTTCAACAAACTCCTAAATATTTTAGCTGTTATTTTGAACTTTGCTTTCCACTCCATAAAAAGGCAGTCACAAAAAAGGATCCGAAAATAAAATGGATCACAACAGGGTTACAAATATCTCCGAAGAAAAAGAGATTACTTAATGAAATATCTAGACAGCACACCACATCCCCAGAATTTGATTCCTATTTTAAGAACTATAGAGATTTTTACTAAAGTCATAAAAGAAGCAAAAAGAATGGCAAGTAGTTCCTTCTTAGCAAACACACCAAATAAAATGAAAGCCGCATGGGACATTGTAAGGCATGAAACAGGAGTAAAATGGAGAGAATACCGGTACCATAATATCCCTAGCAACAAGTCTCTCTTCCTATACCCAACAGATGATCAGGAAATGCTAAAACAATACAGGAGCTAAAATCAAAATTTTCCTCTGGTGCTGATAACATACCAGACCTTATCATTAAAAAATGTGCACCCTTAGTAGTTAGGCCCATGATAGACATATGTAATAGTTCACTTTCTCAGGGAATCTTCCCAAAAAGGTTAAAAATAGCTAAAGTGAAGCCATTGTACAAAAAGGGTGAAAAAACAGATATAACAAATTTTAGCCCAGTCTCTCTACTACCGGCTTTTTCTAAAATAATTGAAAAATCTTTTATAAAAGACTAGTAGATTTCATTGGGGAAAAAAAGAAAAAGAAAAAAGAAAAAACTTTTATCAGCTACACAGCATGGTTTCCAAAAATGTAAATCCACCAAGACAGCTATTATCAATTTCTTAAATGAAGCTTTAAATGCATTAGATAAAAAAGAACACATAGCAGCAATATTCCTAGCTCTTTCAAAAGCCTTTGACATCATTAACCATGGTCTATTGCTTAGAAAGCTACAGAATGTTGGTGTCAGAGGCCCAGCTTATGAGTGGGTAAAGTCATATCCACAAAACAGACACCAAATAGTTAAAGTCTTGTACAAAGAAGTAAAGAATTTAATTTCCTATGAATCAGAAAAACAGTGTGTTAAATACGGTGTGCCGCAGTGTTCCGTACTGGGACCAATCTTGTTCTTGCTGTTTGTAAATGACTTGGAACCATGCAGCTGCAACTATTAGTACATTAAATATGCTGATAATACAAACGTACTTATCAAAGAAAGACCCCAGAAGAGCTCCAAAATGCAATAAAAAAGAGTACTTCACATGTATCAGAATGGTTTGCAATGAACAACGTAATAATAAAGACACACAAAACAAACAGTATGCATCTACACACAGTGCAGAATAAACAGCCTTTAAATGTGACCATAGAACTGTTAGGCAAATGACCTGAAATTGTAAATAGCACCAAATTTCTGGGAGTTTGGTTCCAAGATGACCTAAGATGGCAGAAACACACACAACACCTATGTAGTAAATTAAATACCATTTGTTGTAGTATAAAAATTATTGCTGGATGCACATAAATGCAAATCATAAAAAATGTGTACTATGCCCACTAACATGTGGTTTAATTTGCTGGGGAAATTCACCACAAAGCAAAAGCTGTTTTATTGCACAAAAAGAATTATAAGAGCCATGGAAGGCACAGCACCTTGATCTTCATGCAAACCCTCATTTAAAAAGCTTCATATTCTTCCATTAACATGCCTATATATCCTAGAAACAATAATGTTTGTAAGGAAAATTGTAGGTGAAAATAGCAAGATTGCTCAAAAAAACCAAAATATCCATTTATACAACACAAGGAATAATCAAGATTTACATTGCAGTTTTCACATACAACACTAAAACAAAAAGGACCCTTGCAAGCAGAAAAAACTATATAACAAAGTACCTAAAAAAATTAAGGCAATAACTGGCATGCATAAATTCAAAACTGCAGTGAGTGACTAGGCCTACTTGCAACAGAATTGCTACTATAGTGTTGATGAATTTTTTATCTACAATGCAAATATGTGAAAAATTTAAATAGTTTGTACAATTAAGGCCTAAATAAGAAATGTATACATGTAGATTTATCTGTGTATTATATGTGGTCTATTACATATATGTGTGCATCTGATAATCAAGGCCAAAAGTAATTTATTTGTGTATTTTGTGAAATGTTATTGCCATATGTTAGACTTATATTGCTATATACTGGAAACCATACAACAGTTTTCTGTTAAACTTTATTGCAACTGTTTGACATCTCCTGTATCATTATGTACCCCTGTACAATGTATGATTCACAGGACCAATAACTGTGCAAAACACTACACCCAAAAATTTTACAGCAGATTCTGCTAACATGTGTTTCTGAATTTACTCCTGCATCATGCCTCGGATGTTTAGCCACTGTGTCATCCTTATGCTGGCCATCAATGACTTCCACACATTTTATTTAAAATCCATCACTTTTATTTTTCAATATTTCTTGGCATTCATTCATTTTTGTTACAAGTTAGCCACTGTCATAAAATCAAGCATGCAACATATCACATAAGGAATCAGTGAGAGAGAAAATATCTGCAAAAGCATGTAGAATTAAGCTGAAACTGATATCTGACATTGTGACATCAAGCCATGAGTAGCAATATAGGCTTCTTTGTCCCCCCAGTCTGGATCTATTATTTTTTTGAAAAGTGAAAGTAGTTGACTGTGCCATGAGGTTTCCTCCAAATGAGATGCAGAACTCCACAGCATGGTAGACACTTTAGGCAGTCATTTCTTTACTTCCTCATCTACTGTCCAGATTCTTTTGGTTGATTGTTGTAATGTTCCATATCGAAAAATTGTATGCAAGATTTCACCTCAAGTTATCCATGATTTCAATTTTAGGTCTACCCAGCTGTACAGCTGTATTATGTTCTTCTCCTGTTGGGAACTGCAGGCAGCAGAGTCCCACATTCACACAGGTGCAGACCAGCTCGGGTTTCCAAGAATCCATTACCCCGCAGTATGATACACATGAGCTAGGTTGCTTAGCTTCCCACATGTAGCAGCATACCTGTTAAGATTGTTTATGGTGTTAACATAAAACTATGTACCATGTATGTAATTAGTTATTTGCCTTAGCCATGAAAATGTTTTCCATAGAAGTAGATAGATTTTACAACATTCAATTCTTCTTAGGAAGCAAAAAGAAAACACTTCAAAAGAAATCAACATAGAAGGAAATCAACATAGAAGGAAAACATAGAAGTTTTGAAAGTGTGGAAAGAATGCTTCCAAAAGCTGTGTGAAGGACAGGATGAAACAATGATGGAGGGAGATGAAAAGAATATGACTACTACAGAGGAAACAGAAAAAGAAGATCTGCAGATGTTGGATGTAGGTTGTTGTTGTTGTTGTGGTCTTCAGTCCCGAGACTGGTTTGATGCAGCTCTCCATGCTACTCTATCCTGTGCAAGCTTCTTCATCTCCCAGTACGTACTGCAACCTACATCCTTCTGAATGTGCTTAGTGTATTCATCTCTTGGTCTCCCTCTACGATTTTTACCCTCCACGCTGCCCTCCAATACTAAATTGGTGATCCCTTGATGCCTCAGAACATGTCCTACCAACCGATCCCTTCTTCTAGTCAAGATGTGCCACAAACTCCTCTTCTCCCCAACCCTATTCAGTACCTCATCATTAGTACCTACCCATCTAATCTTCAGCATTCTTCTGTAGCACCACATTTCGAAAGCTTCTATTCTCTTTTTGTCTAAACTATTTATCATCCATGTTTCACTTCCATACATGGCTACACTCCATACAAATACTTTCAGAAATGACTTCCTGACACTTAAATCTATACTCGATGTTAACAAATTTCTCTTCTTCAGAAACACTTTCCTTGCCATTGCCAGTCTACATTTTATATCCTCTCTATTTCAACCATCATCAGTTATTTTGCTCCCCAAATAGCAAAACTCCTTCATTTCCTAATCTAATTCCCTCAGCAGCACCCAACTTAATTCGACTACATTCCATTATCCTCGTTTTGCTTTTGTGGATGTTCATCTTATACCCTCCTTTCAAGACATAGTCCATTCTGTTCAACTGATCTTCCAAGTCCTTTGCTGTCTCTGACAGAATTACAATGTCATCGGCGAACCTCAAAGTTTTTATTTCTTCTCCATGGATTTTAATACCTACTCTGAATTTTTCTTTTGTTTCCTTTACTGCTTGCTCAATGTACAGATTGAACAACATCGGGGAGAGGCTACAACCCTGTCTAACTCCCTTCCCAACCACTGCTTCCCTTTCGTGTCCCTCAACTCTTATAACTGCCATCTGGTTTCTGTACAAATTGTAAATAGCCTTTTGTTCCCTGTATTTTACCCCTGCCACCTTTAGAATTTGAAAGAGAGTATTCCAGTCAACATTGTCAAAAACTTTCTCTAAGTCTACAATTGCTAGAAAAGTAGGTTTGCCTTTTCTCAATCTAGCTTCTAAAATAAGTCGTAGGATCAGTATTGCCTCACGTGTTCACATATTTCTACGGAATCCAAATTGATCTTCCCCGAGGTCGGCTTCTACCAGTTTTTCCATTCGTCTGTAAAGAATTCGCGTTAGTATTTTGCAGCTGTGACTTATTAAACTGATAGTTCGGTAATTTTCACATATGTCAACGCCTGCTTTCTTTGGGATTGGGTTTCTTATATTCTTCTTGAAGTCTGAGGGTATTTCGCCTGTCTCACACATTTTGCTCACCAAATGGTAGAGTTTTGTCAGGACTGGCTCTCCCAAGGCTGTCAGTAGTTCTAATGGAATGTTGGTAAATCTGTGTTAAAAATGAAAAAATGGCAAAGTTCCTGGTGTTGATGACATGACAGCAGAAATGATCAAAGCCACGTGAACTATTGGAATTCAGTGGCTGTATAAAATAATGAGGACAGTGTAGACATATGGAAAGATTCCTGATCATTAGAAAAAGACAATTGCAATACCTATCTTTAGGCAGAGTAACTAGGCACACAGTGAGAAATACAGATGAATAGCACTACTGTGCCACTGTATGATGATTTATGAAAAGAGAATGTGACAGTAAATCAGGAATAAGATAGAACCATAGTTAAGAGAAGAACAACAAGAGTTTTGACCTGGAAGATCAACTATAGATGCCTTGCTTGCAGCCAGAAAGGTTGTAAAAAAGGAATGGGAATTTAGGAAAGACATCATACTCGCATTCATAGATATAAAGAAGACTTAGGACACTGGTACAAGGGAAGAGATATGACAATGTCTGAACAGACTGAAATAATCAAAAGGAATGTAATTGAGAATCATAACATGTACAAAAAATGCCTGAATTGTGTTATAATAGACAGAAAAAATATCAGGATGGTTTTTAACTGATACAGGTGTTCAGCAGGGAAGTGTGCTCTCACTAGTGCTTTTTAATATGGTCATGGACAAAATCACAAGGAAATTCATCAAGAGTGAACAGCAGATATGAAAATCACAGCATATGCAGATGATGTGATAATTTTGGAAGAAAATGAGCAGAAATTGAAAGACCAACTAAATACCTGGCAGAGAGTAATTGAAGAAGCAGGAATGGAAATAAGATTAACGAAAAATGAAGCAATAAAATAGCAGGAGAAATGAAAAATGAAGGATGTAACTTGCGATGGAAAAATTATGAAAAAAGTAGATGCTTTCAAGTATTTAGGAAGTAAATTAACCAAGAAAGGAAACATCAAGGATGAAATTTCTGAGAGGAAAAAAAATTGTTCAAAATTTTATTATTGTGTATGGGACATAATTAGAAATTGGAAAATATCAGCCAAAGCAAGGATTATAATGTACAAGTCTTATTATCTATCAAGTTTGACCTATGGATGTTGGACTTGGACAAAGAAAGATCTGAGCAGAATACAAGCAACAGAGATGTGCCTTCTGTGAGGGAGCCTGGGTAAGATGAGAAGGGACAAGATAAGGAATGAAACACCCTGCAGATCAACCCCCTAAAAGAAACAATGGAGAGTAATGAGGCTTGGCCACATTAAAATGACTGGGCCAGAAAGACTTCCGAGAAGAGCTCTATAATCCACAGAATCTGGAGAAAGACCAGTTGGAAGACCACAAATAAGATGGAGGGACCAGGTGAAGGATGATGTGAACTTAAGATGGCTGCAATGGGAGGAGGTGCTAAATGATAGACTGTGGGGGAAAAGAGAAGCTTGGAACAGGCTCTGTGAATGACCTGCATAAGCAGAAACATTTCAGTAAGAAGAAGAAGTTCTTCTAATCTCACACCAAGGCCTGCAGTCGTCTCACTGCAGGACCTGGTGGCTGATGGTAACAGGCAGGCACATTTTCCAGAGCTCCCGCTGCCACTTGTACTGCCTATTCAGAGAAAATTGGTCCTTGCCTGAATTGTAACACAAAGTGAGTGTGAAATACCAAATTTTGCTGACAATCATAAAAATCTGTACCGTTAATCCAAAAAATATTGTATAATATTGCATTTGTCAACAGATGTGAGGAATGCTTTTTAACCCAAATGTTTCCAATGTTTCGCTGTGTTTTCACTTTATGCTGGGTAAGCACTGGTTACCAAATGCCCACTGAATACATGCCACTCTGTGGTTATGTGGTAAAAAATTACAATATGATAAGAGAAACCGCTTTTGTGACCTGTTTCATTAAATATCTATTTTTGCAAACTACTTAAGCATTGGTTTATTTGCCCATTGTCTGGTATAGATACGGTAAGGTTAGACGAGGGACTAATGACCTGAAAACTATGTTGCAAAAATAAAGTGAAATATGTGGCAAAGAAGATTGTTTTTACAAGAAATTTAAAATTTTTTGATGGTGGACTGGAATTCAGTAGTCGGAAAAGGAAGAGAGGAGGATAGAAATAAAACAACATGGACTGGGAGAAATGAATGAAATGGGAAGATGCCTGGTAGAATTTCACACAGGCCATGATTTAACCATTATGAAAACATTTGGTTTAAGAAGTGTGAAAGAGAAATATATTCATGTCACATATAAATTTAAGAATCAGGAAGAATTTTGAAATTATTTTTTGTTTGGAGCATGGAGAGGTATGGAAAGAAAACATTGACAGTTAACAATAACAACCAGGTGAGAGTAGAATGCTGAAGATTAAATGAGTAGGTTGAATAACAATGGGGAGTTGTTGAATTAAACTGGGTTCAAAAAGGGTCTTATCAGACAACTTGATTTAAAGATAGTATAGGATGACAGGTCACATCCTGAGGAACCAGGTGACAATAAATTTGGTAATTTGTGTGTGTGTGTGTGTGTTGGGGGGGGGGGGGGGGGGAGGGAAGTGTGGGGAGTAAAAATTGTAGAATGAGGACAAGGTATGATTGTAGTAAGCACATTCAGACAGATGTAGGATACACAAGTTATCCAGATATGAGAAGGCATGCAGAAGGTTGGCTAAGACAAAGAGGTTCATTGAAACAATCTTGGCATTTTTGACTAAAACAGCAACAGTGTATTAAAACTGAATTTATTAGACTGCATGAAAAACTATGCATTTGAAACCACATGAGGTTTTCCAGGTGACAGAAATGTGGGCACACCACCATAGGATCTATTATTAATTTGGCCTAATAAGATAAAGGCATTCTGGCCTTTTCTTACATCAGAATAGGGTTGAAGGGACCGGTTGGTAGGACATGTTCTGAGGCACCAAGGAATCACAAATTTAGCATTGGAGGGCAGCGTGGAGGGTAAAAATCGTAGAGGGAGACCAAGAGATAAATACACTAAGCAGATTCAGAAGGATGTAGGTTGCAGTAGGTACTGGGAGATGAAGAAACTTGCACAGGATAGGGTAGCATGGAGAGCTGCATCGAACCAGTCTCAGGACTGAAGACCACAACAACAACAACAACAACAACATGGAAAACTTTTTAGCATCACACATTACTTAAATAATAAAATAGTATAATGTTAATAATAATAATAATAATAATGACAGTAGGAAACATAAATATAATACACCAGATGTATCAGAAAGGATTTTACGGCTTCGAAATTTCATGCAAAATTATTCTTATGACTTAGACTTAGTCTCGGTGTCATCTTGAAGGAAAATAAATCAAATTTTTACTTAAATGGTGCACTAGTACAGAATTGTGCCATCATAAGTGCTAGCAGCAGTTGCAGCAAAGATGGCTGCCTTTACCGGTCCCTAGCGTGCTCACTGCATGTTTTGGTTTGAAGAGTGGAATCTGCAACAACTGTCCAATGTAACTTTTGTATAGAGTATGGTTACAACCTCCCAGTAGACCTATTTATGAGTGGCATATGTGTTTTATTGAAAGTGGATGTTCAGTAAGAAACAACAAATCCGCAGGTCATCCTCACATATCTGACAATGCAGTTTTTTTTTTTTTTTTTTTTTTTTTTTTTTTTTTTTTTTTTTTTTTTTTTTTTACTTTCATTCCAATTGATCCGTAGTGAGGAGGTCCTCCAGGATGTGGAACATGTCAGAAAAACAACAATACATGACAAATATTTAAACTAAAACAAATAAGCTAATGTACCATTCCACAGGTCCCAAGTGGAATGATCGTCATTTTTTAATGAACACTAAGAGTCATTTTACAAATACTATTGCACTGAATTTAAAATAAAAAAGTTTTATATTTATTTATAAGGTAAGAAACATGTAATACAACTACTGTAATACTTATGTACAATGAACACATTACTGCACTGAAATGGTGCAGAAGTTAGATTATACTTACACACACACACACACACACACACACACAAATTTTCAGTGAACACATTACTGCACTGAAATTGTGCAGAAGTTATGTTGTACTTATATACAAATCAGTTGGTTTTCCTCAGAAATTCATCAATGGAGTAGAAGGAGTTGGCCACCAATAAATCCTTTAGGCTTCTCTTAAACTGAATTTCATTGGTTGTTAAGCTTTTTATGGCTGCTGGCAAGTTATTGAAAATGTGTGTTCCTGAATAATGCACACCTTTTTGTACAAGACTAAGTGACTTTAAATCCTTGTGAAGATTATTCTTATTTCTAGTATTGATTCCATGAATTGAGCTGTTGGTTTGAAAAAGTGATATATTTTTAATGACAAATTTCATTAAGGAATAAATATATTGGGAAGCTGTAGTTAGTATCCCTAGTTCCCTAAACAGGCTTCTGCAGGATGTTCTTGAGTTCACACCACATATAATTCTTACTGCACGTTTTTGTGCCCGGAAAACTTTAGCTTGGCTTGATGAATTACCCCAGAAAATAATCCCATATGACATTATGGAATGAAAGTAAGCATAGTATGCCAGCTTTTTCATTTTTATATCCCCTATGTCTGACAAAATTCGCATTGCAAACAGAGATTTGTTAAGACGCTTCAGCAGTTCTGTGGTGTGCTCCTCCCAGTTGAATTTATTATCAAGCTGTAATCCCAAGAATTTAACACCGTCCACTTCTTCTATCTTCTTGTCATCATATGTTAGACATATACTCTTGGGACACCCCTTACAAGTTCTGAACTGCATGTAGTGTGTTTTTTCAAAGTTTAGTGACAAAGAATTGGCTAGGAACCAGTGATTAATGTCTACAAATATTTTATTGGCTGATCTTTCTAAGACTACACTTGATTTGCTATTTATTGCAATGTTTGTATCATCAGCAAACAAAACAAACTTGGCATCTGGTAATGTTACTGATGAAAGGTCATTGATATACACAAGAAAAAGTAAGGGCCCCAAAATGGAACCTTGTGGGACCCCACATGTAATTAGTTCCCAGTTGGATGATGCCTGATAGCTTGATACATGTCTCTTTCCTAATAACACCCCTTTGTTTCCTGCCAGAGATATAAGATTTGAACCATTTTGCAGCATTTCCTGTTACACTATAATATTCTAGTTTACTTAAAAGGATATTGTGATTTACACAGTCAAATGCCTTTGACAGATCACAAAATATACCAGTTGCCTGCAATTTTTTGTCTAATGAATTAAGTACATTTTCACTGTAAGTGTAGATAGCCTTCTCAATATCAGAACCTTTTAGAAATCCAAACTGTGACTTTGACAGTATGTTATTTGAGATAAGATGGTTATAAAGACGACTGTACATTACTTTTTCGAAAATTTTTGAGAATGCTGGCAACAGTGAAATTGGACGGAAATTTGATGCTATTTCTTTATCTCCCTTCTTAAACAGTGGCTTAACTTCAGCATATTTCAGCCATTCGGGAAATATTCCACTGATAAACGACTGGTTACACAGATAGCTTAATATGTTACTTAGCTCAGAATCACATTCTTTAATTAACTTTGTTGATATTTCATCATACCCACTAGATGTTTTTGATTTTAAAGATTTTATGATGGACATTATTTCTGTTGGGGTAGTGAGGGTCAAATTCATATTATGGAAGTTACTTGAAATGTCTGGTCTAAGGTAATCCATAGCAGCATCTACCAAACCTGACAACCCCATCTTTTCAGTAACAGTTATAAAATGTTTGTTAAAAAGTTCTGCAACACTATACACATCTGTCACCAATGCATCATTTACTCTTAATGCTATTTGTTCCTCTTCATGTCTGGTTCTACCGGTCTCCTCCTTCACTATATCCCATATTGTCTTTATTTTGTTATCTGATATGACTATCTTTTCCTTGTAATATATTTGCTTTGACATCCGTATTACAGTCTTTAATATTTTGCAGTATTTCTTATAATGTGCTATAGCATCAACATTGGAAATGTTTCGGATTGACAGATACAGTTTTCTTTTTGTTTTACAAGATACCCCTATTCCTCGAGTAATCCATGGCTTCTTTGTAGACTTTGCTCTAACCTTGGTAAGTTTTGGGGGAAAGCAGTGTTCAAATAAGGTAAGCACTTTATTAGCAAAAATGTTATATTTTTCATTCATGCCATGAGCACTGTAAACATCAGTCCAGTGAATGTCTCTGAGGAGTGTCCTAAAATAATCAATTTTTGGCTTACTGATTACCCTCTTGAGCTCAGATTTAACAGATTTTATATCCTGTTCAGTATTAACATTTAACAGAAGGAACTGCATGTCATGGTCTGAGAGGCCATTGACTATTGGTTTTGTAATATAATTTTGTTCATTTGACTTTTCTATAAAGATATTATCAATGGCTGTTTGTGAGCAAGTGGTTATCCTAGTGGGGAACTTTACTGTGGGAATTAAGTTGAATGATAGTGTTACTAACTCAAATAGGTTCTTATTGGGAGAGTCTTTAAGGAAATCTACATTGAAATCACCAGCAACCACTATTTCTTTGTTTTTGGTTGTTAAATGGGCCAGTACAGCTTCAAGGTGGTTTACAAACAGATTAAAGTTACCTGCAGGTGCTCGATATACACTTAATATTATGAAAGATTTTTTGTGAAAATCTAATTCTGTTGCACATGCTTCCATATGCTGTTCTAGGCAAAATTTATGAATGTCTATGTTCTTAAATTTATGACAGTTCCTGATGAATGTGGCAACTCCTCCTTTCTCCATTTCTGATCTACAATAGTGAGATGCTAACCTAAACCCTGTAACACTTAAAAGTTCTATACCAGTGGTCACATGATGTTCAGAGAGGCAGATTATGTCAGCTGGGTTTGAAGACTCTAATTCATCTATGCAGATAGTTAATTCATTAATTTTATTTCTCAGTCCTCGAATATTTTGATGCAATAAAGATAGCTGACATTTCACATTGACTGACTTAAAATTGGATGGAGTTAAAATATCTGCTGACAGTTGAAAATTCTTAACCAATGGCTGTTTATGTTGATGTAATAAGCTGGAATTATGTTTTTTGATTTCTTTCTCAAACTGAAGGTTTGTCTCAGTTCTAACCTCTCTTAAAATTTGTTTTCTTTCTGTCCTCCCTACCCTAAAAAAGGGTCTTTTCTGAATCCTATAACCACTGGTATTTTACCACTCATGACAGTGCCTCCCCCCTTTAACTTTCCTGCTATTTCCCCAGCCAATTTACCCTTCCCCTTCCTGTTGAGGTGAAGGCCATGCCTAGTATAATCCCACCTACTGACAGAATCAACATGAACCACACCAATGTGTGACCCCGCACCCGACATGAGCAGCCGTTCCAGCTCCAAATTAACTCTCTTGACAGAAGAGTTCAAATGAGGTCGGTCATGGCGCCCAAGAACAGATACAAACTCAACACTGGTATGCCTCGATGCTGATGCAATCTTCGCCAGGTCACACTCTATGCTGTACCCAGGATCTCTGTCAATACTGTTACAGTGAGATGAAGTTTAGTGAACAGTCTACAAAATGAACCCAGTGTGCTTCTCAAGAGCTGGGCATGTAACATACAACATGTGTGAGAAAAGTAATGGGACTGACAACACTGCAAGCAATCTGGCAACACTGTATTGTTCTGCTTGTGTAGACTAATGTGTTCATCCCTTTCAGAGTTTCCAAGTTTCAGCTCCATAACATACATCATGTGATTTTTGAGAGTGCCATCAGTGCATTTGTCTTTTTGTTTTGCATTAAAAAACTGGAACAATGGAATTTAGAGCAATGTTATGCCATCAAGCTCTGTGTTAAACTTGGGGAATCCATGAGCGTGTGCTTTGCAAAGTAAAAACGTGCCTATAGGGAACATTCCTTATCAAAAGTACAAGTTTTTTGCTGGCACAGATCATTTTTGGAAGGTTGAGAACATATTGAAGATGAACCTTGCTCAGGGATACCTTCAACTTCAAAAACCGACAGAAACGTTAGGTATATGCATGCTCTGGTGAGATCAGACCTACTTTTACCAATAATTGCACATGCGAAAATTTTGTGCCAACTGAACAGAGTGGCTGAGCGGTTCTAGGTGCTACAGTCTGGAACCGCACGAGCGCTACGGCCGCAGGTTCGAATCCTGCCTCGGGCATGGATGTGTGTGATGTCCTTAGGTTAGTTAGGTTTAAGTAGTTCTAAGTTCTAGGGGACTGATGACCTCAGACATTGAGTCCCATAGTGCTCAGAGCCATTTGAACCATTATTTGAACTGAACAGAAGGACAATTGAAGAAATGTGCGCTGTTCTTGAAAGGACTGCCAGTGACCACAAATGGTTTAGTCATGCTGTCATAGGTAATGAATCCTGGATTTTTGAATATGATCCTGAGATAAAGTGGCAACGTGAGTTGTGACACATTGAGACATCTTACTAACCAAGAACAGCTCGAATTAGCAAATCAAAGATTAAAACAATACTGATTTGCTTTTTTGATAGTAGGGGTGTCATGCATAAAGAATTTGTTCCTCCAGGAGAAATCATCAACCAAGTATTTTTCAAAGATGTTCTTGAAAGGCTCAGGAAAGGGTCACACTGGGTGAGACTGGGCATTGCCGACAATGGATGCTGCATTATGACAATACTCCATGTCACACAGACACTTCTTTGACGGAATTTTTGACCTCAGAAGGTATTCCTGTCATTCCACAGCCTATCTATTCACCTGATCTCTGTCCTTGTGACTTTTTTCTTTTTCTGAAATTGAAAAATGCCTTAAAAGGACGTCATTTTGGATCTCTGGAGAACATTCATGTGACTGGCATAAAGGTTCTACCAATTGAAGCCTTTCAGGGCTTCTATCAAGACTGATAACAATGACTCTGCTGGTGTACAGCTGCCAAAGGGAACTAATTAGAAGGGGACGATATTGTTGTTTGAAAAAAATATAAATTTTAATAGATAAAATCTGTCTCATTACTTTCCTCACACACCTCATATGACTGACTGGTATGTGTTGAGAAAATGGTTGCATCTCAAACCATATAAGTTTACAATGTTGCTAGAACTAAAAGACATTGGTAGGATTGTTTGTAAGGACTTCTGTAAGGAAATGTTACATTGATTGGATGAAGGTAAGGATATCAGTGGAAAGATTAGCTTTAGTGATAAACTGACATTTTACTTAAGTGGTAAAGTTAATAAACAGAATTGTAGGGTTTAGGACAGTGAAAGTCCAATAAAATACTTGGAAAATGAGTACAATGGCCCAAAATAGAATGAGTTTTTTGCATTAAGCAAGAGCAAAGTTTACAGACCTTTCTCTCTCCAAGATAAATCTATCATTGAAATGGTGTAATTAGATATGCTACAAAACTCTTCAATCCCGCAGATTGATGCTGATGACCAATAATGCAGTGTACAGTTTATGCAAGATGGCACACCACCACACCCTCTCTCTGATGTTGGAGATTATCTGAATGTCCCTTTCCAGGAAGTGGATGGGCCAAAGTATGCAAACTGCATGACCCCCCTGTTCACCGGATCTGACACCTCTTGACATTTTCTTTTGGGGATTCCTCAAAGATACCATGTTTGTTCTAGCCAAAGGCTTCTCTACCAGAGCTCAGAGCTAGAATCTAGTTCACAACTGAACAAGTCACACCTGACATGCTATAGCATGTTCAGCAAGAAATCGACTTCAGATGGGATGTGTACTGCATAACAAAATAACACCAAAACCATGTCCGTAAGTTAAATGAGAATAAGTTTTCAAAGTTGTAAAGTCCTTTTTGTTTCACTCAATACTACAGCAGACTGAGTTCTAAGAGGGAGAAATTCAGATGTTTGGACCAAGCCAGGTAACTTAGCAAAGGGGAAATATTTGATGGGAAACAAAGATAATTGGTTGTAATTGATAAAGGATACATTCAAAAACAAGGGAAGTCATTACTGGTGTTTCAGGAGATATGTCATTAGTGAACTTATTTAGTTAGAGATATCGATAATTTCTTTTATATTGTGAAGGAGAACATTTCAAAGCTGTGTTCATAGTACAAAAAAAGAATTTAGTAGGACACAAATGATTTTGCTCTTATTAAAATGAATGTGTCTGCTATTGTTCACGCTAATCTTACAGTCTAGGAGAGATACGTGAGAGTGTATATATTGATCAGGTAGTAAAGCTAAGTGTATGTATGGTACTCCCTTGTTTTGTCTCTGTGCAGCCAGTGTAACTGTGCATAAGATTATGAAATATGACTGAAATGTCATTACGGATATGTTGTACTCAAGCATTCATCAGCAGCTCCAGGTACTAGCAACTTAACTCAGATAGCTCTAGCAGGGTAAGACTGCTGTAATCAGTAATTGGAAGTGCAATCTTTTGTATGAGCTTTCTTTCCAGTTCAAAGGAAAGAGGTTTTTTTAGTACATGGAGGGATGTTTCTTGCAATTTGTAGTGTGTATTTAGCCCAATTTAGATTTTTGCCCAGTGTTACACCTGGACACTGAGCTGAGGGCAGGGGAAACTTATTTGTCCCATTTAAGGCTAAAGATGAGAATGATTCCAAAAATTTTGAGTTATGTATTTAGAATGGCCCATCAGCTAAGGAGAACAAAAAGCCTCAGCTGAAATGACAATCTTATGTAGCATGTAAGCTACTATGAATTATAACTGAATAACATTTCCCCCTAAAACAAAGGTATGAAATGATAATTAGACTAGCAGAGTGACTTGAACATCCTACCACCTTCCACAAGGCCCACGTGTGTGTGTGTGTGTGTGTGTGTGTGTGTGTGTGTGTGTGTGTGTGTGTGTGTGTGTAAGTTTTTCACTGTCATTTACAGCTACTGAATGGTGCTGTTTTGAGTGTGGAAGTGATCCTTATTTCCCACAGCTAGTGAGAACCATGAGCAACAGGGGCAGACAGTCATCTGGAACACTCAAGGGGTCAAGAGAGCACAAATACAATTATTATAAACTCCTTCAATACTATTTCCTTTTACATAATAATTCAGTTTGAGAATTACCTAGTAGCTACTCTGTGACTTTTCATGCTTTCCTGGTGGATATGTTGCAATGAACTTCTGAGGTATACCACCAGATAACACTGCAAATCCCACAAAATTTCTGTGAAGCAACTGTTTGACTTCTTCAAGCAGTTATGGTGGTTTCCTGCAAGTAAAAACAAATGTAGGTAGCAAATTTTCTTAACAGATAATTAGATTTAGTGTTGTTCTTCTCTAAAGCAAGGTTGCAAAATACAAATAGCAAATGTAAAGGAATTATTACAGAGTGGTTCTTAGGTCCCTTAAGGGTAAAAGGTAAATAGCATACTTAGTAAGTGTGAAAAAAAATTATAAAATAGTATGAAAACTGATTGCTAGAGACATGATGAGGCTACTAGTCTGAATGTATGTACTCAACCAAAGTACCGTGACTCAGGATTGATGGAAAGAATTTATTTAGAATAAGACGAAACAGAATAAACCAGCACATCTGAATAACAAACACTTAAAGGACATTAAACTTCACAACTCAAAACCTAAGCAAACTACTCTAATACAAACCGCCTTCACTTCAGGATCTCAAAAGCAATGGTCCCTGAATGAGTTTTGTACAGACCTTGCCATGGCATTAATCCAACCAGGAATTCCAGTCCACAAGGTAAGCAATAATGCATTCAAATCATTTCTTGAGAAATACACACAAAGGTCAACACCAGATGAGAGCACTCTGAGAAAAAGTTATGTTATGAATTTATGAGACTGTTGTGGAGAAAGTAAGAGGTGGTCAGCACACATGAAGTAGGATTTATTTTACATTAAACCACGGATGAGCCGCAGAGATATATTTTGAGCATGTTGGTTTACCCATTGTACGATGAATGGGTAAAACCTATGCTTTTTAAAATGTACCAACTCAAGAAGACAAATGTCTGCATGATAATGCAGTCATTCAATGCCTCATGTATGAACCTGGGTCCAGGGAACATACAATATGAAAAAGTCAGAATTGTAGTGACTGATCAAGTACACTACAAGCTTTCACCTTTCCGGCAATTAAAGGGCGTGTACCCAGCATGTTTATACCAATTTCAATGGGTCATGCTCATGACAGGTGTTTTCATTTACATGTCGTGACACATACAGCGCCATCTATTGATCAATTTTTTCTTCTGCCATACATTTTCCCCCTTCTCCAATAACATTCTGTTGCAATTTGACATCATTCTGACCAGTTGTGTAATTTCTACAGCATTTTGAAAGTTTAACTTTAATTATGATCACACTGTATATTGCATATGATCTACAATGAGTTTGTGAAAGTGTCAGGGAGAATTACTGCAGGGTAAATGACTTCACTGCTGCTCTGAAGAATATTCTGGTAAAGGCTCCCAGTCATCAAGCTCCGTTTCAAGAAATGACAGGGCTCCACCTTCCGCAGATAAGGTACTTGCATAAGATCCACAGGTGTCCTATGTTACAACTCTGATAAAATCAAATATTTCATATGTGCCCTAGAGTCAATGGACACAGCAGCCATCAAGCAGGCCCAACAATTAGTCAACAACAAAGACCCAGAGTGGAAACTTTTTGTTGCATATAGCTGCAACTATTTGCCTGATGTGAGAAGAAGATGTGGAAAACTAGGAACAGTGGAAGAAGTTCTGAGTGTTAGGGACACATTTGATGGACTTACTAATGACAAATTCAAATTAAATTTGAAAAAAAAATCCAGATGTGACCTTTGTGACTCTGATCAAACTTTCTTTACAGTTGCTGACAAGATATTCTCCACTGGCTTCTGTAGATGTTAAGCAGAGTTTTTCTGTATACAAGGAGCTATTGATCTCAACATGCCTGTGACTCACTATAAAAAACATTGAAATGGTGTGTGTGTAATACAGTATAACAGAACCCTCTAAATGGGCCAAAATAAGTTATGATAGCTGGTTTAACCTCAAGAAAAGTAATTTCATCATCAAAATTTTGCACCTGTTTGTGTGTATTTCCAGAACCTTTCCCCCTCCATGCCCACTCCTCATTTTCTGGCCATTATTTGTACCATAAAATTCTTTTTCTAGTTGTAAGATAGGAGTGTTTCCATGAAGCTAAAGTAAACTATTCTTAATCAATGAAAGTTCAGCACAAGGTATGAAACACAGCACATAGCATAAACCACTGTCTTTTTCTAACACAATATAAAAGTTCTACATAGCATAATGATGGCTACAATGAAATCTTAGCAGCTTGGGTTATTTATGCTATTTGTGGCTATATGTTAACTGGTTTTCAGGAACCCACAACAAGCAGTGAGGCTCCTACAACATGAACTACCATGGCAATTGATACATAATGGAGTTGGATCATGTATATTGTGATATTGTGTGAGCTCTCCTCTGCAAATTACATTTTTTATTGATGATAACCACAGTGTTATATATGAATTGTTCCAAAAGAATAAAATCTCAGTCTGATCACAGAATAGATGGTAGTAAAAACATTAATGTAAATTATATAAAAAAGTTGTGCAAGGATTGAAAGCAGTCAAACTGAATAGGTGTCACAGTCATCTCAAATATGAAGGGAAGTGGTTTGCATGAGGAAAGGGAAAGTTTGACAATGAAAATTTAGCATCAGGCACAGCAGTCTACACTTTTACAGGTATATGCTAAAGAGTTCTCTTGACAGTCTTCACTAACAAAACAGTAGCTCCAAGCCTGTGGGCTGTTGAGGTAGCAATGAAGCTCAACTAGAGGAATAAAGCATTCACCTGTTTGCTCCTGAAGCTGGGCAGCAAGAGAAGGCATTGAACCAGGGTCCTTCCTTCTGAATGTGGGTTAAAACAATACTACAAAATCAATGGCTATGGTAATGAGACATATTAACAAAATGTGTCTTAATGCCAGAGTGTGTTTCATACTGGTACCACATGCAAAGGTCATGCAGCACACTAAGGCCATCTTCTCCTAAGTCAGCACTGATATGTTTTGCATAAAATTTCATGAAGGATAGAGTTTTGCATAAGTAAAACATTTAGGAGCATCAGACACAGAATACTTAATAGTAAGTGATGATATGCATTACTGATTGATATGTGGGCTCAACCAGAACCAATGAATCATGTGAGATGACAGGTGTGACTGATACACCTGTAAATTTGACAGATGGTACAATTCAGGATACAGGCACGCAAAGTTCCTGAGGAAATGGTACATCCAATTTGAACAGAGGGCATATAAACCACTGCTGTTGGTTGATGTGCCATCTACAAAGTTGTTAAGGTAGTCAAGATGAGTAACAGGCAGTCTAAAGGGTTATTGTGTGTCAGAATTCCTGGGCTACTGATAATTTGAAGATGTGCGTGGCAGATGCAATAAAGCCAGAAACTGGCATTGGGTGTGATTAATTTCATGGCTACCAGTACTACAAGAAAAAAAGCTGGATTAATAAAATTATGGAATAGGCAGGAGCACCACATGAAAGAGAAAAATGAGGAGAAGAAGCATGTTTAAGGATCTACTCTGTAGGTAAAATAGTGTTTTAACACAATGGAAGATGCATCTCTGTCTTTGTTCTTCAAAAATTAATGACTTCCAAATACATTAGATGATCAAAACAAGTAGTGTGTCCAATGAAAGCACTACTGAAAGATAGTATCAGATTTTTTTAATGAACAAAATACAATTTAAATGATGAGCTGCAATATTGTTTCCAAAGACTAATAAATAATTTATGAAATCATCATTTGATTAGAAATATAATGGAATCAGCATGGAAAACTGCAGATGCATAATTTTTATTAGTTGTGAGCTGTTAGTTAATAGTAACAGTAATTTTTATTGAGGAACAGAATGACATAAAACTAATCCCAAACTAAGCTCCCAAAAAAACAGCTAAAAACTAATAACAAGGACATTGCTTAAAAGCTTGTGATGTTCTCATCAAAATTAACTTGTAACATTTGTTATAGCAGTAAGTTTTAATAGAGTTTTTTAATCACTTAAATCCACCCCTGGTTGCTGAGTGGTCAGTGCGACAGAATGTCAATCCTAAGGGCCCAGGTTCGGTTCCCGGCTGGGTCAGAGATTTTCTCCACTCAGGGACTGGGTGTTGTGTTGTCCCAATCATCTTCATTTTATCCCAATCGATGCGCAAGTCGCTGAAGTGGATTCAAATCGAAAGACCTGCACCTGGCGAACCGTCTAACCAACGGGCAGCCCTAGTCTCATGACATTTACATTTTACATCACTTAAATGCCAATTAGTTGTAGTAGAGAGATTATATCCAGTTTGTAACAGATAATCTCTATGAAACTGGTGTACTGTAATATGTCAGAGGGTCACTGTATAAGCACGAATTATGTAATGTATTTTAAATATAAACTTCTGATCAAAAGTATCCAGACACACCCATTTGTGCATGAATTGTCCACTAGATGTCATCAGAGGCAGACCTGACAGTATAAAAGGAGATGGTGAGTATTGTGTTCTCAGTGGTGGAGCAGTAACAGTGAAAGGGTCAGTTGGGAGAGCTCAGTGACTTGGAATGTGGACTAGTCATTTGATGTCACCTGAGTAATAAATCCATCAGGGAGATTTCAACCATTTTAAAGCTGCCAAGTTAACTGTTGATGATGTGACTGTGAAGTAGAAATATGAAGAAACAACCACAGTTAAAACAAGACCAGGCAGTCCTCGTACACTGATGGTCAGGAACTGTCAAGTGTTGTGGAGGATGTTACTAAGAAAATCACATGAAATAAGTGGAAGGAAACACTTATGAGTACCAAAGTCCAGCTAGCACAATGACTGTGCTTAGGGAGTTAAAAAGAATGGGGTACAATGGTCGAACAGCTCCTCATAAGCCACACATTTCTGTAGTCAAAGCTAAGTGACACTTGAGGTGGTGTAAAGAGTGATGCCAGTGGATCTTGGGTGATGGGAAATGAATGATCAGGAATAATGAATCACCTTATACCCTGTGACAATGCAATGGAAGGCTTTGGGTGTGGTGAATGACTAAAGGACATTACATGTCATGTGTAGTGGCAACAGTCAAGTGTGGAGGAGGTCATGTTAAAATATCAGGGCATTTTTTGTGGTCAGGATGCACTCTCACCTTATTGCATTTAAGAGAACACTAAATGCAGAAGGATATGAACACATTTTACAGTGTGGAGGAACAGTTGTGACACAATGGTTTGTGAACACTAACATTACTGATATACATTGACCTACCCAGAGTTCTGACCTGAACGTAATGGAACATCATGGGGAGGTGATAGAATGTTGTCTTCACTCCATGCCTCAACACCCAACATCACTATCTTCTCTCGCTTCAGCTCTCGAGGAAGGACTGGCTACTATTCCTCCATGGACATTCAGACACCTTATTGAAAGTGTCCCCTGCAGAGTTCAAACCTGCAGAGTTCAAGCCATCATAAAGGTGAAGGGTGGACACACCTAATATTAATTTCCACTAATATGTGTCTGGATACTCTGATCTAACAGTGCATACACTCATAACCAATGGAACAAAACATAGTTATCACTGCCCACAGTGAGACAGAATGATGCCTGGTGCTGGTGCTTAGTAACAATAACAATAACAATAATAATAATAATAATAATACAAATTATTTAAAATTCTTTAATGTAATCATCATAATTTGTCCACATGAATATTTAATACAATGATCTTGCTTTTTTGGGGAGGGGGTTCAGTTCCCCTATGACTGCACGTCTCCCCTTCTTCTACTGGGATCAGTGAATTGCCTATTAGCATTGCGGGCCAGCAATGCTGTACGAGAAGTAAGTAATGGTGCTGAGATGAACGTGGAATCATTTTAGTGATTATAGGGGCTGCAAAGGGAAAATATAATGATGTAAGCAACTTTATGTACATAAGGTATGCCCAATTGAAAAGGAGACCTTCACTGTAGCAGGATTGCATGTAATCGCAGTGGATGAATGTGTTTACCAAGAGATAGTGTTGGTGTTATTCCCAGTTGCACAAGCAGAGTTAACAGCTGGAATTCCCACATTTCTGGAGATATGTTTTTGCAGTTTTGCATGGTGTATTCCTTGTGATCAGCAAAAAGAGTGATTATTCAATTTCTTCAGGCAGAAAGGGAGCACGCTTCAGAAATTAAAAATGATTACAGAGAGCAGTGTTTCACACAGTGCACAACAGACCAGTGGTTAAGCATTATGAGGCAGGATGTGTGGCAAAAAAAGACCCTTGAGCTCCTTCAAACATTTTGATGAGAGGTTCTGGAACATCCTCCTTTCAGCCCTCAAATGGGGCACTATGAGTGCTGGATAACCTTGCTAGGTAACCTTGACACCAACCTAGAGGTCATTCTGGGAAACCTACCATGCTCAGGCAAGTGTGCTTCTTGTATTTTGCTGACATCAGGATCAGCACTTCCTTATCGCCAAGTCATACATCATGACATCCTGCCACATGCCAAATCAAGGATCAGAGGAAAGGGGAAGGGAGAGGAGGGGGGGGGGGGGGGGTGTCATATTACAGCTGAGACAGTTGTGCATGTTATGTTTCACTGACAGAAGCATCAGTACTTTCTTATCTCAAAGGTCATTCCTGGACTCATGGCATTCTCTCATGTGTTGAGACCAAGCAGGGAAGGGATGAGGAAGGGAGCATGAAGCACCTTGCCCCACCTTAAGTGCCCCTATTCTTTATCCAAATAAAGTAAAGTATCTGAACTGCTGAAAAATTTGTCACATTAGTTTTTTTGCCTTTGTTTCTAGTTTCATCCCCATTGCTCCTTATAGGTGGGTGGGTTGTCTGTCAGCAGTATAATGTTCCACTCTTCAGCCAAGAGCATTTTTAAAAATATAACAAGGGTGAGATAAAAACATTAGGAGAAATTTATTATTTTAAGTTAAAAAATCAGACAGACATCTAAGAAATGAAAATATATACATTTTAAAAATGCATTACAGCATGGTGAAATTCTTCTAGGAAAAAAAAATAAAACACTGAAACACTGCACTTTCACTCAGAAACCTGAAGGACTTGCACTGTGAAAAAAGTATTTTAGGAGGAGAGAATATGTTCCATGGTGCTGAAGTTTGGGAAAACATTGGAGATGTGGATAGGTGTCAAGGTGGATAGTGGGAAGACAGAAGTTGGGAAAGATAGAGGGTTGGGGAGGGGTTTGATGTGTGGGTAAAGTAGTGGTGACAAGAGGGAAAGGATGGGGATGGATGCAGAGGGACAGGGAGAGAGAAGCCCTGGTGTGGAGTGGGGTTGGTAGGGAAGAATTAAAGTTGGTAGGAGGGATAAATGTGGGGCAGATCTTATTGTCTGGGAGAGAGAGTTGGTTGAAGTTGTGTTGGGATGGGATGCAAAGTGTGTGTAGGTGCAGGGATGGAGGGATGTATGTGTGAAGGCATGGCAGCATACCATGTTTGATGAGGAGAGGTGAGACAATGGGGGTTATTGGAATCTAGTTCAAAGATAGTATAGGAGATGTGGAGGTGTTCGATGTAGGTGAGGAGGGGTGGAAATTTGATGAAATGGTAGAGAATCAATGTGGGGGAAGGTAAACAGGTGCAGAAAGCAATGTAGAGAACATGGTGTTCAATAATATGTCAGGACTTACAGAACTTTGGTGGGATGTAGATCCATGCAGCATTTGTATAGCAGAGGATGGGTAAACATTGGTTACAGAATGCCATGACCCATGGTCTAGAGTTTGCATCTTCAACTAGTAACCAAAACACCCTTGTTGCAGGATTGAACCCCACCACTGCTTAAATTTTGAATAAAAATCTTCAGTATTGGTGACCGAAGACTTCTGGCATAAGCCATCCTCATTCTGCTGACAGCCTTGTCAAAGAGGGCAGGGGAGCAGACAGATGTTCAGGGCACTCTCTTGGCCTTGGGGTGGGAGACTGCCCCTAAAGGCAGAAGAATCAGCAATGATCAATGGCTTGACAATGCAGAAGGCATTGGAAACCACTGCATTAAAGAAGCATAATATGAATCCCGAGGACATCTGGCCTGTAATTTAAAAAAGTATCATCATGATTTCTTCACTGACAAAAGATTCCAGAACAGTCCCCCTTTTGGATCTCAAGGAGGGGACTACTAAGGGGGAGGTGACCACAAGAAAAAGAGTGAATAACCAAAAAAGGATAATGTTCTATGAGTCATGGCATGGCATGTCAGAAGTATGATCATGGTAGGGAAGCTAGAAAATCTGAAAAGGGAAATGCAATGACTCATCTAGATATAATGGGGACCAGCGAAGTGAAATGGACAGAAGACATGGATTTCTGGTCAGATGAGTATAAGGTAACATCAACAACAGCTGAAAATTGTATAACAGGAGTAGGATTCATTATGAATGGGAAGCTAGGGCAGAGAGTGAATTACTGTGAACAGTTCAGTGATAGGGTTGTTCTCATTGTAATTGTCAACAAAGCAATACTTACAATAATAGTTCAGGTATACATGCTGATGTTGCAAGCAGAAGATGAAAAGATAGAGAAAGTATATGAGGATATTGAATGGGTAATTCAATGTGCAAAGGGAGATGCAAATCTAATAGTCATGGGGAACTGGAATGAAGTTGTAGGAGAAGCAGCAGAAGAAAGGGTTACAAGAGAATATGAGCTTGGTTCTTGGAATGAGAGAGGAGAAAGATTAATTCAGTTCTGCAATAAATTTCAGCTAGTAATAGCGAATACTCTGTTCAACAACCACAAGATGAGGAGGTATACTTAGATTGCACTGAGAGATACGGGAAGATTTCAGTTGGATTACACCATGATTAGGCAGAGATTCAGAAATTAGATACTGGATAGTAAGGCATACCAAGGAGCTGATAGAGACCGAGATCACAATTTAGTAGTGATAAAGAGTAGGCTGAAGTCTAAGGGATTAGTCAGGAAGAATCAATATGCAAAGAAGTGGGATATGTAACTACTGAGTTCTCTAAGGCTACAGACACTGCATTAAGGAATAGCTCTGTAGGCAGTTCAGTTGAAGAGAAATGGACATATCTAAGAAAGGCAGTCAGGGAAGTAGGAAAGAAAAACGTAGGTAAAAAAAGGTAATTATGAAGAAATGATGGGTAACAGAAGAAATACATTAGTCCATCAATGAAAGATGAAAGTACATTAATGTTCAGGCAAATTCAGGAACACAGGAATACAAGTTGCTGAGGAATGAAATCAATAGGAAGTGCACGGAAGCTAAGACGATATGGCTGCATGAAAAATGTGAAGAAATCAGAAAAGAAATGATTGTCAGAAGGACTGAATCAGCATATAGAAAAGTCAAAACAACCTTTGGTAAAATTAAAACTGCTACACCAAGAAGAAATGCAGATGATAAACAGGTATTCATTGGACAAATATATTATACTAGAACTGACATGTGATGACATTTTCACGCAATTTGGGTGGATAGATCCTGAGAAATCAGTACCCGGAACAACCACCTCTGGCCGTAATAACGGCCTTGATACGCCTGGGCATCGAGTCAAACAGAGCTTGGATGACATGTACAGGTGCAACTGCCCATGCAGCTTCAACTCGATACCGCAGTTCATCAAGAGTAGTGACTGGCATATTGTGACGAGCCAGTTGCTCGGCCACCATTGACCAGACGTTTTCAGTTGGTGAGAGATCTGGAGAATATGCTGGCAAGGGCAGCAGTCGAACATTTTCTGTATCCAGAAAGGCCCGTACAGGACCTCCAACATGCGGTCGTGCATTATCCAGCTGAAATGTAGGGTTTCGAAGGGATCGCATGAAGGGTAGAGCCACGGGTCGTAACACATCTGAAATGTAACACCCACTGTTCAAAGTGCCATCAGTGCGAAAAAAAGGTGACTGAGACGTGTAACCAATGGCACCCCATACCATCACGCCGGGTGATACGCCAGTATGGCGATGACAAATACATGCTTCCAATGTGCGTTCACTGCGATGTGGCCAAACACGGATGGGACCATCATGATGCTGTAAACAGAACCTGGATTCATCTGAAAAAACAACGTTTTGCCATTCGCGCACCCACGTTCGTAGTTGAGTACACCGTCGGAGGCACTCCTGTCTGTGATGCAGCATCAAGGGTAACCGCAGCCATGGTCTCCGAGCTGATAGTCCATGCTGCTGCAAACATCGTCGAACTGTTTGTGCAGATGGTTGTTGTCTTGCAAACGTCCCCATGTGTTGACTCAGGGATTGAGACGTGGCTGCATGATCTGTTACAGCCATGCGGATAAGATGCCTGTCATCTCGACTGCTAGTGATACGAGGCCGTAGGGATCCAGCACGCCATTACCCTCCTGAACCCACCGATTCCATATTCTGCTAACAGTCACTGGATCTCGACCAACATGTGCAGCAATGTCGCGATACGATAAACCGCAATCGCGATAGGCTACAATCTGACTTTTATCAAAGTCGGAAACATGATGGTACTCATTTCTCCTCCTTACATGAGGCATCACAACAATGTTGCACCAGGCAACGCCGGTCAACTGCTGTTTGTGTATGCACGTTGTAGGTGTCGCCACCGGCGCCAACCTTGTGTGAATTCTCTAAAAAGCTAATTATTTGCATATCACAGCATCTTCTTCCTGTCGGTTAAATTTCGCGTCTGTAGCACGTCATCTTCGTGTTGTGGCAATTTTAATGGCCAGTAGTGTATATTAGACCTACTGATAATGGTTTCAACGTCGTCCGCCAACAGACAACTAGTGCCATAGCTACCAGAGCGCCGTCTGTGTCTATCCTTTAATAGCGAATGCTCACAGTCAGAAGGCTCAGTGCGATGCAGTCGTGTCAAGCAAACAGGCAACCACGCCACGGAGACGCACTTGTGTTTCCTGCAGCTAGGTGAGCGAGTTTTAAGGAGGTTAAGCTGTGGCCTTCCAGATGGTGGGATGGTCCCTTCGGAGAAAAAAAAATGAAACGATGGTATGGCATTGCTGGCCGCAGACAGTCGTCGCTCCGGCAGCGCGCAGAGATGTCGTGGGCGCGCCCGGAGTTCCGAGGATCGCTGAGCAGAGCTATGGGTGTGGCGGATCGCCGTTCGACCGGGCCCGCTCGGTCGACGGCCCCATCCGGCCCCCCAAATACGACGACTGGAGAAGTTGGCGTGGCAGACCGCCGTCCGGAGGAGCGTGCTCCCCAGGCGGCCCCGTCTGACCCGCCGTCTACGACGACTCGGCCACCGAACACGGACCTCGAGTCGGGAGAAGATGACGATGTCATCGTCAACTTGGCAGATTTCCTGCCCACGAAGAACGGGCAAAGCACGGCAGCCAGCGCACCGCATCTCCCAGAGGGCGGGCGGCGCAAACGGCCGATGTCCACTGCTCAAGTCGGCGCCAGAAAGGCAGTGAAGAAGAGGAGGCAACCTACTGTCTCTACCACGGGAGGCAGAAGACGCGCCATCCGTGACGACAGCGTGGTAGGCGCCACCTGGACGACCGTTTCGTCCCGACGGGCGGCCAGACCCAGGGCGACGCCTTCCCCGCCTCCCACATCGACTGCAAACCGCTTCGGCGCGCTTGCAGACGACGAGAGGCCGGAGCAGCCAACGACCTCGCAGACGGCGCCCACGACCGCTGCACAGGTTGGCTGCTCAGACGACGAAGTAGAGACGGCCCCCACCACCGGGCAGTCTCATCGACGGCCGCCGCCGATAGTCTTTGAGGTGGCCAAAGACTACAAGCGTTTCCTGCAGCTCGTCAGGCAGTGGACGACTGCCGATTTCACGCTGCGAGCTGCTTCTGGAAACCTTGTGCGGCTGCAAGTTAGTAATACGCAGGATTACATGAAGGTGACGTCGGAGGCGTCGAACCAGGGCCTGCACTGGTACACGCACGCCGCCGTCCCCGAGAGGCTGCTAAAGGTGGTCGTCAAGGGCTTCCCCATGGCGGCTGAACCTGACCTGCTAAAAGAAGAGCTGGCGGACCTTGACTTTCACGTCAGGAACGTGACGCGGGTCAAGTCCCACGTCAGCCATAAAGAGTCGCCTTCTCTGCTGGTGATTGCCACCGACACACCGGAGAACAGGCGGCTCTTCGAGCTGAAGAAGGTGGCCAACACATCGGTCACCGCGGAGGGCCTCAAGCAGAAGAGGGGGCTCGTACAGTGCTTCCGCTGCCAGGGGATGGGACACGTGGCTCGCCACTGTTCCTTTCCCGAGGCATGCGTGAAGTGCGCAGGCCCCCACGCAAGTGGGCTATGCCCACTTCCCAGGACGCACACACCCAAGTGTGCAAACTGCGGCGGCCCGCATGTGGCGAGTTATCGTGGCTGTGAAGTCTTCAAAGCTGCGATTGCTCGCCAGCGCGGGCAGCCAGCACAGAAGTCTGCCGGCCGCTCCCTCCGCCGTCCGCGCCCAGGCGCAAAACCGGCGAGGCGGCAGGCAACAGCGACTACCCAGAGGACAACCGCAGGCGCTAACAACGTCCCCACCACGGCGGGGAACAGAAGAAGGCGCATCCGCGGCAACAAACGTGCCCGAGAGGGCACGCCTGAAGCTGAGCGCGTTTCCCCCCACAAGGGGAAATTGCGCAAAGGAGACGCCACAGCAACGGACGGTGGCAAGAGTGGCAACACGACTGCCACCGCCCGTCAACCTGCTGCGCCAAGGCGAGACGCTGCACCTGCAGCGAATGAAGACATCCTGGCAGCAGCCGTCTCCGCACTGTCTGTGGCGATCGACAAGGTGGCAAGCCTTGCCGACACGCTGCAGCGAGTTGCGGAGGCCATGCTGACGGCCACACAAGCGGCGGCTAAGCAGCAGCCGAAGTGAGGCGCTCCCTGCGCCGTCCGCGCCGGGAGGAGTGCAGTCGGCCCGCCGAGGGCCAACACCGTTGTCCGCACACGCGGCCAACACAGAAGGCAATTAAACCTGAAAAGGGCAACTAGAAGACAAGAATAAAAAGAGAAGAACCGAAGAAAAACAACTAGTCGAAAGAAGATATGGAGGCAATGCAGGGGAAGCCTGCAAATACTCCGGCCACCAGGGTTAGATGGCAAACCCTGAAGAAGATGCTCTAGCTGGCTGGCCGAGAGGCCCCATCCGCGGAAGTTCGGCCACCAAGTGCGAGTCTTCTTTCAGTCGAAGCCACATTGGGAGACTCGCTTGCCGGTGATGAGAATGAAATGATGATGAGGACAACATAACGCAGAATTTCCTCACAGGCTGGGCATGCTGCGTCAGTTGTGCAGCGATGCTGCTTCCAGTGATCACGTGAATATTAGCAAACAGGTAGACGAGGTTCTGGACGTCCACGCAGCTCAGACGCCCCCCAGGATCGTTGTAGTGTAAGGGCAGCAGCTGCCACAGCACAGATAAGAGGGCTTGATTAGATTAGATTAGTACTTGTTCCAAAGATCATGAATACGACACTTCGTAATGATGTGGAACGTGTCAGGTTAATAAAATGTGTCTATACAAGGTATTACATTACACAAAATATTACATGACACTTAATATTTTTAATTTTTTTTGGGTGGGGGATGGGGAAATTACACACTTACTATATCCAAAAATTCATCTAATGAGTAGAAGGAGTTTCCATTCAGAAATTCTTTTAATTTCCTTTTTAATGCTATATGGCTATCTGTCAGACTTTTGATGCTATTAGGTACGTGACCAAAGACTTTTGTGACAGCATAATTTACCCCCTTCTGAGCCAAAGTTAGATTTAACCTTGAGTAGTGAAGATCATCCTTTCTCCTAGTGTTGTAGCCATTTACACTGCTATTACTTTTGAATTCGTTCAGATTGTTAATAACAAATTTCATAAGTGAATATATATATTGTGTGGCTAGAGTGAAGATCCCTAGCTCTTTAAATAAGTGTATGCAGGATGATCTTGGATGAGCTCCAGCAATTATTCTGATTACACGCTTTTGTGCAATGAACACTCTTTTACTCAATGATGAGTTATCCCAGAATATGATGCCATACGAAAGCAGAGAATGAAAATAGGCGCGGTAAGTTAATTTACTGAGATGTATATCGCCAAAATTTGCAATGACCCTAACAGCATAAGTAGCTGAACTCAAACGTTTCAGCAGATCTTCAGTGTGTTTTTTCCAGTTCAACCCCTTATCAATGCATACACCTAGAAATTTTGAATATTATACCTTAGCTACCGATTTCTGATCGAAGTCTATATTTAATAATGGCGTCATGCTATTTACTGTGTGGAACTTTATATACTGTGTTTTGTCAAAGTTTAATGAGAGCCCATTTGCAGAGAACCACTTAATGATTTTCTGAAAAACATCATTTACAATTTCATCAGTTAATTGTTGTCTGTTGGGTCTGATAGCTAGACTTGTATCACCGGCAAAAAGTACCAGCTTTGCATCTTCGTGAATGTAGAATGGCAAGTCATTAATATATATTATATTATATATTGTAAGTCCGGATGTGTCAACGTGAACAGTTGCGAACCGGTTACTAGCAGTGGCACTATGCCCGTCTCCTACTAACACCACAGCATCGACGTGCGCGGCTCGACTTTTGCCGTCAGAGAATCACTTGGAAGATGGAATTGTGCGTTATGGGCTTCAGCGACGAAAGCTATTCTGCCTGCAGGCAAGTGATGGTCGTATGCGAGTACGACGTAGACTTGGTGAGTGCTGTTCGTGCATTCGTCCAAGACAAACCGGGCCTTATGGTCTGGCGTGCGACGGGCTATAAGTCTCGTTCACCCTTGTTATTTCTGTAAGGGACGCAAACCAGCGCTCGTTACGAGTAGAATGTTGTTAGACACGTTCTTTTGTCGTTCTCGCAACAGGAAGGTGATGAGTTATTCCAAGAGGATAATGTTCGCCCACACGCTGCTCGTGAAATTCAGCTTGTTCCGTAAGATGTGTGCGAACTCTTACAGCCAACAATTCTTACAGAATAATGTGGACAGGTCGAGCAGGCGTATTCGCCATCTGTGCGATCGACTGGATGCGAGAGCTAGCTCCTGTAACGCCGCATGTGGAGGCTACACTACATGCTAATATGTGGGTGTTTCAGCACAGATCGTTACCTGGCACCTCAGAACTGCCTGTGAATATAATCATTTCATTTACTCCATATGCACTGCTGCAACAATAAATCTTGTGTGAATTGTAAACCACTTAATGGTTGTACTAATTTTTTTCCGGCAGTGTATTTGTTGAGGTGGCAGATATAGTAACAAACTACGATGCCGCTTTCCCCTCCCCAAGCTCCGTAGAACCGAACACCTGAACCGCTCCTGGCATATCGTATGGGAGAAGATGGTTTTCATCTAACAAGAACCCATCAAAGCAAGACGCGGCAATCTATCAAGATACACATAATAGTCACAGTGCAGGCCGTATTTAAGTGGACTCTCTACGGCAAAGTAGATATAGCGAAATAAACTGAAATACTGACGATATAAGTAAGTGCTGCGCGCCTCCCGATTATGTAGTGCAAAAGCAAACCAATATTTGGATTTTAAATAAAAAAGCAGCTGATGGACAAACATGAATTTTATGCATTACTCGACGGCTGTTAGTGGTCAACTTCCAAAAACGTTCGACGTCGGTAACGTTCTGCAATGTGTCTTAAAAAACAACAAAATTTTATTTACATTTTTAACCTTAAATTATTGTTATTTTGAAAAGTATTATTCTTTGTAAATGTTGTAGATAAAGCAAAAGAAGAGAAAACTGTAAAAAGATGAAAAACGAAAACTAAGATGTACGACCTGTTTTAAAACATCAGATAACAGGTCTATAATTTGGCTAAAGTAAATATGTCTTCACATTCTCTACAACAATTTCTGGTGGACGTACTTCCCGCATATAGTTCGGTTGCCTCTAGTGGCACGAAACGCAGGATACGCCTAGCTCGTGATGGATCAGTATGAACCATGACCGGTAGCGTGCTTTATCACTTCCGTACAGCTTCCATCTGTCAGAATTAAGTATGAAAGAACGACAGGGAAGGTGAACTCATTATTGCCCAAATGCATGTTATGAATTAACAAGTTTCAGTCTCGATACCAGGATATCCAACGACGTTTTTGGGGTAACATTGTTACATAAATGTCCGCAGCTCGTGGTCTCGCGGTAGCGTTCTCGCTTCCCGAGCACGGGGTCCCGGGTTCGATTCCCGGCGGGGTCAGGGATTTTTCTCTGCCTCGTGATGACTGGGTGTTGTGTCATGTCCTTAGGTTAGTTAGGTTTAAGTAGTTCTAAGTTCTAGGGGACTAATGACCATAGATGTTAAGTCCCATAGTGCTCAGAGCCATTTGAACCATTTTGTTACATAAATGTTTCAATTGCAACAGAAGGGAGACCAGAGTACAGAGAGATAATTTTCCTCTTTCCTCCGAAGTCGGAAAAGGAGAGGAAGGGACCGGAAAGTTTTGAAGACCTCTCCGTCACGAACTATACCGAGTAGCTAATATATATAGATTATTTTGCGATCTCGTCGACGCCGACTAGATGATGCACGAGGACCTTACTGCCTTGCGGCCGGAGAACACTGCAACATCTTCTTGAGTCGTAGTCAGTTTGTCGAAGGACACTCCTCTGCACTCCCGCACAGCCGCGAATGCTTCTGTATTCATATGCTGGCGTTATGCAAATTCCGTCTGAGCCAGCGCTGCCTTCCATGGCTAGCATTACAACACTGCCCATCTGCCACGCACTCGTCATATAGTTGGTAGTCCTGTAGCGTTTCAAACATACATGCGCTCAGGGGGGTGTATTCCGGCTTCCCGGGCGAAACTGTCAGCCTCTGCTGTGACGTCACTGGTGAGGCAAGGCAAAAATTGCTGTGATTCGTGTTGTGATTATACCTTTCAACTCAGTAATATTGAACTGTCAGTGAAATAAATAAGGGTTGTGCTGTTGCGCATTGCAACAATATTGCCTGTTACAACTCGGGATGTTATGTATCACGGTTTTCCGAAAAATTTTGTTGTTCAGCGCTCGAGGGTATCTCGGTGCAAGCGGATAGATGAAATAAATGCTCATAATGTAAGGTTGTGTTTAGAACGTTTTCTCACTGAGGGTAACATATGGGATTAGATAAATGAAATTTTATTTCTGCCTCGAAGCAAGAGGTAAAAACAGAACACTGTCATTTGAATGTAGGAAGTAATAATAAGGATGCGTATGAGACTGTAAAAAAAAAAAAAAAAAAAAAAAAAAAAAAAAAAAAAAAAGAATGGCTCTGAGCACTATGGGACTTAACTTCTGAGGTCATCAGTCCCCTAGAACTTAGAACTACTTAAACCTAACTAACCTAAGGACATCACACACATCCACGCCCGAGGCAGGATTCGAACCTGCGACCAACGCGGTCGCGCGGTTCCAGACTGTAGCGCCTAGAACCGCTCGGCCACTCCGGCGGGCGAGACTGTATCAGTTTAGGGGATGGGAGAACGAATTAATTTCTTAACCTCGTTGGAAAGTCATTAACAAACATTTTTCTAAGTCTGGCCATTACGTGTGTGTGCAACGTGAATGTTAAATACACCGTTTTTGCATATATTATTGACAGAATGTTACTGAGAACCCATATGTACTTCCTTATGATGTATCTTTTCTTGTAGGTTTTCACACAAAGAGAACTTCTTTTGGATATGAGATCTGTCAGAAAAATATGTTATCAATTTTACATTTGTTAAACATGAAAAATACCGCTTAGGTTGTCTAAAATATTTATTGTAATAGCAATTTCAAACATTCCTCATTATCAAACAAATATAACAAAATTGAAATCACTCATCAAATTACCTTTCTAAAATGCTCTTCTTGCTTGAAACATAAACTTAAATTTAAAAAAATCCTGTTCTTAATTTGAGATCGCATGGTACTTCTCAGGAAAGTCGTATCATCTTTGGGATATCGTGAATTTAACGCGTATCATTTAGTAGTTCACCAGATATTTAACAGTTTTAGCAGTGTGACATAAAAGCAACTGTGCAACTATTCTCACTGTTCGTTCTACGTTCCAAGTAATACTCAGAAAGGTCTCTGAAATATGAAACGCTATTGAAAGATCGTCCTTACAACAATTCCCACATTTTGTATTGACTTCCTCGTCACGGCATGACATCTGGCAAATCGGATCCTTCGTCTATATACTATATAATGGTTTCATAGTCGTTTTAACAGCGGATACATTGCAAAATACCCACACTATCCTGTTGCGATAGGCAAGGTTTGAGAGATACATTTTATTTGTGGATAGCTTCCATATCGTCCAATTTTTTGCTCCCCTGTCGTAAGAAAAAGTAAGTCCATCACTCTCCGATCCCTTTTGTTAGCCTTCCTGAAGGTTACTGTGACGTCGTAACGCACTGAGGTGACAAAAGTCATGGAATACCTTCTAATATCGTGTCGGACATCATTTTGCCCGTCGTAGCGCAGTAACTTGACATGGTATGAACTCAACAAGTCGTTGGAAGTCACCTACAGAAATACTGATCCATGCTGCCCCTATAGCCGTCCATAATTGCGGAAGTTTTGCAGGTGCAGGATTGTGTTCACGAACCGACCTCTCGATTATGTCTCGTAAATGTTCGATGAGATTCATGTCGGGCTATCTGGATGGCCAAATCGTTCGCTCGAAATGTCCAGAATGTTCTTCAAATCAACCGCGACCACTTGTTGCCCAGCAACATGGCACAATGTCCATGAATGGCTGCAAATGGTCTCCAAGTAACCGAACATAACCATTTCCAGTTAACGATCGGTTCATTTGGATCGGAAGTCCCAGTCCATTCCATGTAAACACAGCTCACACCGTTATAGTGACTTGTTGACAACTTGGACCCATGGCTTCGTGGTGTCTGTACCACGCTGGAACCTACAGTCCAGACTCATCTGACCAGGCCACGGTTTTCCAGTCGTCTAGGATCCAATCGATATGGTCACGAGCCCAGGAGGGGCACTGCAAGCGATGTTGTACTGTTAGCAATGACACTCTCGTTGGTCGTCTGCTGCGATAGCTCATAAACGACAGATTTCGGCGCACTGTACTAACTGATATGTTCGTCGTACGACCCAAATTGATTTGTGCTGTCATTTAACGCTGTGTTGCTTGTTTGTCAGCACTGACAACTATACGCAAGCGCCGCTGCTTTCGGTCGTCTAGTGAAGGTCGTCACCCCTGCGTTGTCCGTGTTTAGAGGAATGCCCGAAATTTGGTATTTTCGGAACACTCTTGACTCCGTGGATCTTGGGATATTGGTATTCGCTAATGATTTCCGAAATGGATTGGCCCATCATTCCGCGTTCAAAGTTCCGTCGTGCGTCCATAAACACATCGGAAACGTTTTCACATGAATCACTTGGGTAGAAGTGACAGCTCCGCCAACGCACTGTCCTTTTATAACTTGCGTATGCGATAGTACCGCCGTATGTATGTGTGCATATCGCCTTCCCATGACTCTAGTCACCTCAGAGTAGACAGGCTGCTTCCCTGTCGCACATAAGCTGAGGGCGATGATCACCTGACGCATTACGTTAGCTGTTGTAGCTAATTGACTATCAGTACTCGTTTTATCGAAGGTGAGAACAGATATCTCATCGAAAGCTTGAAAATCGCTTTCAGTTTTGATTAAGATTGTTGCTTCGTTCTTCGTTGGAGCGTTGAACGGAAGGTAGGGCAAAGGATACTTCTGCCCCCTCAAATAATTGTATGCTTTGGGAGAAACTGCTCTTAATGTAAGCACCTAAGCATCTCACTAGAAAGTTCAACACATATTACAGTTTTTCCGGTCAGTTATGTGTCAAACAAGAAGCCAATTTACCGATAAAATCGGTACTCTTCCATCTTCTTTCGTCTGGCTTTATTCCAAGTCTTCAAGGGGTCGACATGTTTTCTGGATTGGGAAATGTTAGTCACAGAGGATGGTAGGATGCCCTCGTTGTCAGCGCACCTTCCCCTCTGTGACGGGAATTTGTGTGCACCTAATGTCTGCGCCTAGTGTCATCCCATTTGAAAGTTTGAGCTAGTTTTCGAAATGTACGCCCACCGCGTGGGACGTGAGTAACAGCGTAGTATTCATCTATTCGGATATGGAAATCAGCCTAAAAACCACATCCAGGCTTGCCGGCACACCGGCCCTCATCGTTAATGTACCACGATTCGATTCGGGACCCGAGCGCCTTCCCGAATGCCACGATGCATTACTGTGGTTTCTAAAGGAGGTTTCACGTACCCGTCACGTGAACGGTTGACTGTACAGGTATAAAGTTAGAGCATATTTTCGCAGCTTTTTCGCGATTACAGTATTTAGAAGTGAAAAAAGGAGAGCGAAATTTGACGGTTCCGTCTAAATCATACGAAAACGCTATGTTTAAAAGTCACTTGGTACAATATCGCTCATTGGTTGCTTTGCTTATAAAACCTCGTATTTTTTTATTAAATTTTTTGAGAAATATATCGGCTATAACGTCTAATGCTCAGTTATGTTTGATAAGCATTTGGGGATTACTAACAAGAAAGTAACGCTTATTTTTTAAACTCCAGTTTTCTGCAGACTATTGGTTTCAAATTAGGCTATAAAACGAATACATCGTCAAACCTGAAATGCGTACGCACATCTTAAATGCAAAAAGCAGACGAAGACAACTGATTGCTTGAAGTAGAACATTACGCTGTAGTTTGGTTCAAATGGCTCTGAGCGCTGTGGGACTTAACTTCTGAGGTCATCAGTCCCCTAGAACTTAGAACTACTTAAACCTAACTAACCTAAGGACATCACACACCTCCATGCCCGAGGCAAGATTCGAACCTGCGACCGTAGCGGTCGCGCGGTTCCAGACTGTAGCGTCTAGAACCGCTCGGTCAACCCGCCCGGCTACGCTGTAGTATGCTTTACTGTATTGTATTGTAGAGCTAAATCAACTGGTTGGAAAACTAAGCGACACTGTCTTTGCTGAGCTCAACATCTCACTCATTCTAGAGGGATGCTGACTCAGTTTTTCAGGATAGCAAATGGAAAGTGGTGGTACAGAAAATGGCCCAGAGATCACCAGTGTGTGTGTGTGTGTGTGTGTGTGTGTGTGTGGTGTGAGTGAAGTGTTATGAAACAATGTGAGTATAGTGTGTGCAGTGACTGATAGTGAAATATGATTGAACAGTGTGGCATTACATTATTTAATAAGATCTTTCTCACATTCTTCGAAACATCTTGGCCTTGTTTTCTTAGATCGGATGAAACAGACTTCCCTTACCTTTTCGTTGTGTGTTGTTTGCTGAAAAGAATGTGTTGGTAACGGCGTTGTCCAATCGTTGTCTTCTTTGCTATCGAAAATGAGCTCATTAGGAGTGTACGGAGTTTCATAAACATTGAGGTTGTTGTGTACCTCTTCAAATAAAGACAAATATGTTACCCAATTGGTATGTAGGTTCTCGTAAATCTGTTAAACTCACGGAACACTCGTTTAATGGTATTACAGTGGGGACTATACCTTGAGAAATTTATGCCACTTGTACTCAATATAGAATTAAAACGTTACTATGAATTAATTTTGATTTAAGTTAAAGTACTCATCGTAGCTGGCAAACTGTCGCAGCGGAAGTCCTGGAAAACAGCGACTGTAGGATTTAACTATAAAGTCAAATGAATATTTAATCCAGTATAATGGTGGTGGTGGTGGTTAGTGTTTAACGTCCCGTCGACAACGAGGTCATTAGAGACGGAATCCAGTATAATGTTTCAGCTGAGTATTTATTACGATCTCAAAGTAAATAAAAGCATCTTGACAAATCTGAAATAAGTTGTAACATACTTACAGTAATGAAATGAATCATGTTCAACAAGCTACATGCTTTCTGTACAAATACAACAAAGTACTGACTCCCTATGCCAATATGGCTACCCCTATATATACACTCCTGGAAATGGAAAAAAGAACACATTGACACCGGTGTGTCAGACCCACCATACTTGCTCCGGACACTGCGAGAGGGCTGTACAAGCAATGATCACACGCACGGCACAGCTGACACACCAGGAACCGCGGTGTTGGCCGTCGAATGGCGCTAGCTGCGCAGCATTTGTGCACCGCCGCCGTCAGTGTCAGCCAGTTTGCCGTGGCATACGGAGCTCCATTGCAGTCTTTAACACTGGTAGCATGCCGCGACAGCGTGGACCTGAACCGTATGTGCAGTTGACGGACTTTGAGCGAGGGCGTATAGTGGGCATGCGGGAGGCCGGGTGGACGTACCGCCGAATTGCTCAACACGTGGGGCGTGAGGTCTCCACAGTACATCGATGTTGTCGCCAGTGGTCGGCGGAAGGTGCACGTGCCCGTCGACCTGGGACCGGACCGCAGCGACGCACGGATGCACGCCAAGACCGTAGGATCCTACGCAGTGCCGTAGGGGACCGCACCGCCACTTCCCAGCAAACTAGGGACACTGTTGCTCCTGGGGTATCGGCGAGGACCATTCGCAACCGTCTCCATGAAGCTGGGCTACGGTCCCGCACACCGTTAGGCCGTCTTCCGCTCACGCCCCAACATCGTGCAGCCCGCCTCCAGTGGTGTCGCGACAGGCGTGAATGGAGGAACGAATGGAGACGTGTCGTCTTCAGCGATGAGAGTCGCTTCTGCCTTGGTGCCAATGATGGTCGTATGCGTGTTTGGCGCCGTGCAGGTGAGCGCCACAATCAGGACTGCATACGACCGAGGCACACAGGGCCAACACCCGGCATCATGGTGTGGGGAGCGATCTCCTACACTGGCCGTACACCACTGGTGATCGTCGAGGGGACACTGAATAGTGCACGGTACATCCAAACCGTCATCGAACTCATCGTTCTACCATTCCTAGACCGGCAAGGGAACTTGCTGTTCCAACAGGACAATGCACGTCCGCATGTATCCCGTGCCACCCAACGTGCTCTAGAAGGTGTAAGTCAACTACCCTGGCCAGCAAGATCTCCGGATCTGTCCCCCATTGAGCATGTTTGGGACTGGATGAAGCGTCGTCTCACGCGGTCTGCACGTCCAGCACGAACGCTGGTCCAACTGAGGCGCCAGGTGGAAATGGCATGGCAAGCCGTTCCACAGGACTACATCCAGCATCTCTACGATCGTCTCCATGGGAGAATAGCAGCCTGCATTGCTGCGAAAGGTGGATATACACTGTACTAGTGCCGACATTGTGCATGCTCTGTTGCCTGTGTCTATGTGCCTGTGGTTCTGTCAGTGTGATCATGTGATGTATCTGACCCCAGGAATGTGTCAATAAAGTTTCCCCTTCCTGGGACAATGAATTCACGGTGTTCTTATTTCAATTTCCAGGAGCGTATATTTTCCAAACAATCCCGAACATTCCTCGGCTTTGTTTAGGTTCATTTTTTGATTAACTAACAATTAAAATTAACATATAAAAACTGAAAATACATATAAAAACGTATGTTTACTCCAGAACAGCAAGTACAATTCTATGTGGGGTCGTATTTGTGATACTATTTGAGTATAACTTCTCGAATACATGATTACAATAATGCATTTACATATCTCGTCAATTACTTGAGGCTCCCTTCATGGAAATTGTTCCCTTCATCTACAGAGCTTCTACACTTCGAAGTAAATGAAATCAAGCAGTTATTTTTGCAGTTATAATTTTTTCTAGACGAGTTACATATTTTTGTATGCATGTGTAATTCCGAATTCGTCTGGAGAATGCATGCTTTAAGTGAGTCTAATTGGGCTGCTACGTTTCAACACCCCCAAAAGGATTTGTGAAACTGACAGTGGAACAAAACCTTTTTGACACATGGAGGAACAAGAATTTTACTTATGGTATGAAATAAGTCCAGTATTTGATCAAATATGTAAATTAATATGAAGCATAATACAAAATTATTACTCATTAGCACAACAAGTTATTTCTTAACTGTATGAGCTAATATGTAACTTAGAGTTTCAAAACTAGTACAAAATTCCTAAGTGTAAATGCACTAATCTCTGTACTTTACATATATGTAAATAGTATTGATGTTCACAGTACACAGACTGCTTTATGGATAATCGTGAAGTTTGCAGTACACAGATTGCTTCATAGAGAATCATGAAGTGTGCAGTACACAGACTGCTTTATAGGATGAAATGTCTGACCAATGACCAATCTTACTATTTTCGTTTGTGCAGATACGTCCAACGCCTCCTTCCCACCTTTACAATCATTCAAACATTAATTAATGTATTTTTTTCAAGAATATATGCACAACACAGTTGTGATACGTATGTGTCCAGTTACATATTACTCTGAGTGACAATATACAAAGATTTGAATAAGTGACTAATACATCATATTGGTTGTGTTTTATAAGTAACTGAAATGTCACCAACAGTTATGTGGTTGGGCATTATACACAGGTACATGTTCATCACTTGTGTGTGAATACACAATAAATGAATCATAAATGATTGGTACATAATGACAAAACATGGTTAGGCATTATACATTCGTAAGTGTTTACCACTTAGGTGTGAATACACAATAATTGAATCATAAATGACTGGTACATCATGACAAAACATGGTTAGGCATTATACATTTGTAAGTGTTCACCACTTAGGTGTGAATACACTATAATTGAATTATAAATGACTGGTACATCATAACAAAACATGGTTAGGCATTATACATTGGTAAGTGTTCACCACTTAGGTGTGAGTACACAATAAACGAATCATAAATGATATGACAAAAATATGAATAGGTTTTATACATTGGTAAGTTGGTTTGTATATATTACTATTTTCATTTGTCCAGACACTTCCAACGCCTCCTTCCCACCTTTACAATCATTCAATAGTATATATATATATATATATATATATATATATATATATATATATATATATATCCGGCAGATGCTGCTTCATCTGATCAGAATAGCAATAATTAGCATAGCAAAGTAAGACAAAGCAAAGATGATGTTCTTTAAAGGAAAAGCTCAATAAGTCCACCATCAATCGTCAACAATAGCTGTAGTCGAGGAATAATGTTGTTAACAGCACTGTAAAGCATGTCCGGAGTTATGGTGAGGCATTGGCGTCGGATGTTGTCTTTCAGCATCCCTAGAGATGTCGATCGATCACAATACACTTGCGACTTCAGGTAACCCCAAAGCCAATAATCGCACGGACTGTGGTCTGGGGACCTGGGAGGCCAAGCATGACGAAAGTGGCGGCTGAGCACACGATCATCACCAAACGACGCACGCAAGATATCTTTCACGCGTCTAGTAATATGAGGTGGAGCGCCATCCTGCATAAACATCGTATGTTCCAGCAGGTGTTTATCAGCCAGGCTGGGGATGATGTGATTCTGTAACATATCAGCGTAACCCGTCACGGTAGCAGTTACAAGACCAGAATCTCGCAACTCCTCGAAGAAAAAAGGTCCGATAACGGTAGATGTGGTAAATCCAACCCATACCATGACATTCTCGTCGTTCAATGGAGTTTCCACGACAGTTCTAGGATTTTCGGCAGCCCAAATTCTGCAGTTGTGGGCGTTGACAGACCCTCGGAGCGTGAAATGAGCTTCGTCAGTCCACAACACGTTACTCAACCAATCGTCATCTTCCGCCATCTTTTGAAACGCCCACACCGCAAATGCCCTCCGCTTCATTAAATCGCCAGGTAACAGTTCATGATTCCGATGGATTTGTACGGACAGCAT
The DNA here is from genome assembly GCF_021461395.2 of Schistocerca americana. NCBI lineage: Eukaryota > Metazoa > Arthropoda > Insecta > Orthoptera > Acrididae > Schistocerca > Schistocerca americana. Next base: position 456,309,468 of record NC_060122.1, read on the forward strand.
CGGAGGGTACGCCTAAGTGCCAACCAAACTGTAGTGTATGGAATGTAGGTGCGACGTGCGGCTGCACGAGCTCTGACTTCCCCATGCATAGACGAACCCGCTACAGTCTCCATTTCTTCCTGAACTGTCTCAGCATCATTACGCCTTGTGCTCGGTCGGCCACTATGGGGTCTATCGTCTAAACAACTCGTGGCTTCAAACTTCGAAATCATTCAGGCCACAGCTGCATTTGTCAACGGACCTTTACCCATTCGAATCCTCTTCCTATGGCGATAGGATCGTAATGCTGAACTAGCACATTCTCCATTCCGATAATAGAGCTTCACTAAAAGCGCCTTTTCGGGCAACGTCAACATGCTGTGACTTCCGGCGCTTCTGATTCTCTCTCTCATTACAGCTCCTTTTATACACGATTGTCATGCGCTGTCACTGACGTTTGGCTGTCCAGCACCATCTGTTGGACATTTTGTGAACTTTGTTTTTTGGTTCTAATGAAACCCCATGTCATTCCAAGCATGTGTGCCAATTTTTACCTCTCTATCTACATTATTCCACGGTTTATTAAGTTTTCAAATTTATACTGACTTTTTGATCACTCAGTATATATATAAATTCAGTATCTTCAATAGTGCAGAAATACTAGCTTGTTTCCCGGATCCTCCTGTAAAATAGGCTTTTGTCAACAATGACAAGTGTTGACATGGTTAGCTAGAAGGATCTCAGCAATAGAGGCATATGCATGTTGACAGAGGGAAGGATAGCTTGGTACTCTGATGAGAAGTAAGAAATGAAACAGAAGATTCGGAGTGTTAGAGATGAAGAAAAGATGGCAGACCCCACAGATTAGAACAGCTTAACTCATAAAACATAATTATGTGGCAGAGAATAGTATAAGCAAGCCATTCCTCACGAAAATATATTAGCAGAGCATACTTGTATATAAGTAAGTGTTCACAACTTTGAGTGCTGGTATATAGCAAAATAAAAAAAAGTAAATATTTACCATTTGGGTGACAACATACAACAAAGTCAGACATAAATAAATAATACAGTATGACAGAGCATAGTTACATTTAATAACACAGATACGCTAGCTTGTTCTCCAGATCCTCCTATAAAATAGGCTTTAGTCACTTATAAAGCTGACATGGTAAATTAGAAGGGTCTCAGCAATAGAGACGTATGCATGTGGACAGTGGGAAGGATAGCTTGGTGCTCTGATGAGAAACAAGAAATGAAATAGAAAATTCGGAGTGTTGGAGTTGAAGAAGAAAAGATGACAGACCCCAAAGACAGGAAACCCCCCTACCCTCCGCCCCCCTCCCCCCCCCCCCCCCACACACACAGGACCCTCACTGGTCCAGTACTTCACTGTAGCACCAGAGGGATTAGTGTTCGGCATTCCCTGCAAATTGGACTTGCCACAGCTTCACCTTCCCAGTCCGCAAAAATTAACCCCAACACTTACTGTTGACTGATCAACGAACAAAGGGTGAGCAATTAGCATTCTGCAGGAAAGAGTAAATGACATATATAATGCTGTATTGGTTAATTCAAGTAACAAATGCTAGATACTACCAACTGACTTACAAGCAGTCCCTCTAATATCCGAGTTTCATCAAACATAATCAATTACTTAAACATGAAATATCGAAACCTGTGACATACTTGAGACACAAACATGAAAATACTGAAGTGTGGTACAGAATTACTGTGTTCCTCTGATATCTGTTGCTGCTCAAACATAAATTAGTGCACAAATATGAAAATATAGAAATAAGATAGCCAAATGCATCGAATTACAACATATCCCATATCACTAAATAAACAAAGTCAACTGCCTCATATTGATGGCTGGGTGTTGTGTGATGTCCTTAGGTTAGTTAGGTTTAAGTAGATATAAGTTCTAGGGGACTGATGACCATAGATGTTAAGTCCCATAGTGCTCAGAGCCATTTGAACCATTTTTTTTCAACTGCCTCATAGGGCAGATCATCCAAATGTTACAATGTTCACATTATGGAAGTACTTTCTCATGCATCAATATGTTTGATAAACACCATGAAGTCAAGCATGAAAATTACAAAAAAAATTTATGTCACAATTTCAAAATTAAACAGAAGGCAAGTCTAAGATACCAAATTTTAGGTTCCTAAAATCTTAGACAAGTGTCATGTTATCCCTCCAATAGACAAAGGATATATGAAGTGCTATTTCAAGTTCAGGAACATATTTGATGTGTTTAAAATGTTACAAAATTATATATAAGTCAAAGGTAAGAGATATATATTTTTTCAAGTTCCAGTACATATGAATAAACAGTTGTTATTAGAGTGATGGAATTAATTATAGTCAAGACATTGTTGTTAATAATCGCTGGGGTAAGGTGTACGCCACAAGAAAGCAGTTTACCACTTGGACAATGAATGATTACAGAGAATTAGATTGCGTGTGACAGCACAGTATGGTATAATATATGACAATACATTGCCAGTTCTAACTTTCTTCCCATAAGTTGTATATCTAATTAAAGTAAATATATTTCTTTTGAAAGGAAAAGAGCGTTGATTATGAGTGATTACTGAGAACCATTTTGCAATGGCAGGATATCACTGTGTTAAGTAGAGGTAGAAGATATTTCAGGCAGCAGAGAATACATTGACTATGGGTGATTATAAAGAATTATATTGCATGTAACAATATATCTTTGTATTAAGTCTAGATAGTCCAGATTAAACAGATGATTTTACTGTATGTCATATCATGTAAAGGCAGCTGTTAAGCAATTTATAAGAAACAGGAGTTGTTAGCCCTTCAGAAACTATTTTAATGGAAAAATTGTGTTAGTTTTCAACTGTTGAAACGTACCTAGACATAATGACTGTACCACTTGTAGGACCAAACATCCTTATTTCTTTACAAGTCAAACTCAGACTTTAGAGCAACTGAACTGACATTAACGTTTCAGGTCAGGAAACCACAAGGATGGATAGAGGAATTTGCCGACAATAACTGTCAAAGGTGCCTTGTTCTCGTAGCTTGAAAGTTGTCATCCGAATTTTTTTTGCATCTTTTTGTAGAGACTGAGAGCCACCATGGCCACATGCCACCATAGAATCAAATTTATATTGGTAAATTAAGTACCCACAGTGTACTTCCAGATAACTGCTTGTGTCTGTATATGTGTGGATGGATATGTGTGGGTGCGAGTGTATACCCGTCCTTTCTTCCCCCTAAGGTAAGTCTTTCCGGTCCCGGGATTGGAATGACTCCTTATCCTCTCCCTTGAAACCCATATCCTTTCGTCTTTTCCTCTCCTTCCCTCTTTCCTGACGAAGCAGCCGTCGGTTGCGAAAGCTAGAATTTTGTGTGTATGTTTGTGTTTGTTTGTGTGTATGTTTGTGTTTGTTTGTGTGTATGTTTGTGTTTGTTTGTGTGTCTATCGACCTGCCAGTGCTTTCTTTTGGTAAGTCACATGATCTTTGTTTTTAGATATATTTTTCCCACGTGGAATGTTTCTCTCTATTATATATATTGTACAGCACTGATTTGCTGTAACATACAGCAATATCAAACAGTACCTAACTCAAACATTTTGTATCACATGATGTTAATAGAAGAGCTGTTTTTTTCAGATTTGTGTAGATATTGTGACAAAGAACACCTTGCATCTATATTAAGGAGATAGCATTACATATATCAGATACCAGACATGTAGCAAACATCATCCCTATCTTATAGTACAAAGACGGCAAAAGAATAATTAAATAAGACTACCAATGGTTGATCATAATAGTCATTGAAACGGTAGAAATAACATGAAATTAAAACTGTGTGCATCTCAAATCCTTGGAATCAGAAACCCTTCTGTCCCAATAACTATCTCCAACATAAAATTCATTTTTTTCATGCTCCACAGATGGAACCATTCAAGTAACACAAACATAATGAATTTCTTTCTGAGAAATGTTCCTTTGCCAATTACACAGTAGATCTAATACATGTTAATGACAAGATTATGACAGAGTATTTTCATATGTGGTAGTAAATCAACATCTATCCAGTGACTTTCACATAACAGGTATAGTAACAGGACAAGCCAAATGAGAACACATATGTAAGACTGCAAAGAGTTTAACCTAATTGTAATCACACCCCAGATGTAAAGTGATAGAATTTCACTGTAACTGCACAGATATCTTAAGTAAACTTCACACCAACTCTAAACATTTTCTTTACTTTTCACAAGATCATCAGCACAATGAGAATATAACATTATCAGCACAATGAGAGTATCATATCCAAAATGTAAATTAACACAACTACATTATAACTGCACAGACATCATAAGTAAATATCAGACCATCTCTCCTCAAAATTCATACATATGTTGCATTGCCACATTTTCTGACTACCTGTATTCATTCAAACAACATAATCATTGACTTACTAACTATTGGATGACATGGATCGTAGAAGGAGGGTCAGTTTGTACAGAATAGTAAGAGAGGATGTGACTTGAAAAAGGAAAGGGTCATACGAGCTCGGAGTCTTGAGTTCGCAACCCCCAAATTGCAAAAAGAGTTTGCAACCTCCTGAGCAAAAACAGTTCGTGTGATGTTATATGAGTGATGAAGGCTGTTTGTATAATTTCAGCTGTGTAACAATCCTGAGTCCAAATAATCTTTTGTATAAGTCTGTAAGCATTTGGGTGTGGGTTTTCAAACAATTTCGATAGGTCCGATACAAATATGAAAAAATTCTTTATTTCTTTGTTTAGTTCTTTATATTTGGTGTAACTTTTTGTCAAAACTAGATCTCCAACTTTGAATACTGTGTTTTTTGTTTGTTTGTCATGCATTTTTCTTTCTTTTTTCATAATAATCTTTCATAGTTCTTCTAACTACCTCCTCTCTTTCAGCTGCTATTATGCTTTTGCAAGCTGGGAACTCTAAGTTCTTTGATTAGGTAAGGTGGTTTTTGGTCAAACATGATCTCATAAGGAGAGTATCCTGTGGTGATATGTTGTAAGCTATTCATAATGTCTTCAAATTCATTAATATAACATAACCAATTTGTGTGATCTTTCTGTCAGTAAGTTCTACATAATCTACCAATTACGTGAATATGATGGTATTAAGATATGTCTGATGTTATGTTCTTCTACAAATTCCTTCCAAAATTTAGAAGTAAATTGGCTCCCATTGTCAGATAAAATTGCTTTTGGTGTAGCCACTTTAATGAAGCAGTGTTTCACAAATTGATTAACTATTTCCTTACTAGTTGCTTTCTTTAAAGGATAAAATTTCACATATTTAAAAAATAAATCTACAATGACAAAAATATATTGAAATCCTCCTTTAGCTCTTCGAAGTTGACCATACAAATCTATTCCTACCAAATCCAACTGTATACATGGTACCACATTCTGTAAATGTTCCTTATTGGTCTTATTACAAACTTTCGTTCTTTGACATCTGTCACAGCAGGCAAGTAATGTCCTAACTCTCTTACATATGTTATGAAAATATGTACATTCTTGTATCTTTTGAATACATTTCAATGCACCACAGTGTCTGAAGCTTGCATGTGTGTATTATATCAAAGTATTTATATGCGAATCAGGCCAGCAAACTTTCCAAGCATCACTATCTGGACTGTGCCTATAAAATAAAATACCTTTGAAGACCTGGTAGTACATTTGTACTTTCTCGTGACCTTTCTTCCCTAGCTTCTAATGTTCATCACCATTTTGATATCTTCTCAATTGATTACAGATTTTCCTAATTTCACCTTGCTCTTGGAAATCTTTAAAATATATTATTTTAAATATTTTCTCCTGACTTGTTTTCATTATCATTTTCATTGCTCACTGGCATTCTTGACAGGGCATCAGCAATGACAGTTTCCTTTCCCTTTATAAAATGAACTGTGTATTTGAACTGCTGTAAGAACATTGACCACCTGGTCATTCTCCCATGATACAATTTACACTCTTGTAAGTAGGTTAATGCTTTATGATCTGTATAAACTTTGACTTCATGCTCAAACAAATAATTGCTTTTTTTTTTTTTGAACCCCCATACAATTGCCAAAAGTTCCTTTTCAGTTATCATGTAATTTCTCTCATGTTTTTGTAAGGTTCTGCTTGCAAATGCCATAGAATGATGTTAAATTTTCCTGTTAATTTCTTTCTCTTGGAATAAATGTACCCCCAGCCCATAATCACAACTGTCTCTCATCAAACAAAATGGTAAAGATAAATCAGGTCTATAAAGGATTTCACTTTCTACCAACACCTTAATTTTATCAAAAGCTAATTGGCATTCTTCAGACCAATCCTACACTGCATTTTTTCTTAACAGGTTATTCAAACATGGTGCATTAATTACCTGTGTTTTCACATATTTTTGATAGAAGTTTACAAATCCAAAATAAAATATTAAATCTTTTTTATTTCTAGGTTTTGGGAATATTGCGATGGCCTCTATCTTTTCCTCGTCAAGGAAAATCTCTTTTTCATTTATGCAATGGCCAAGAAATTTTAATTGTTTCATTGCAAATTTACATTTTTCTAATTTCAAAGTCATATACCCCTGGCTCAATTTCTCTCCAATTTACTTTAAAATTCGAATATGTTCCTCCCAGGTCTTACTTGATACCAAAATGTCATCCACATAAATACACTACTGACCATTAAAATTGCTGCACCAAGAATAAATGCAGATGATAAACGGGTATTCGTTGGACAAATATATTATACTGGAACAGACATGTGATTACATTTTCACGCAATTTGGATGCATAGATCCTGAGAAATCACTACCCAGAACAACCACCTCTGGCCGTAATAACGGCCTTGATACACATGGGCATTGAGTCAAACAGAGCTTGGATGACGTGTACAGGTACAGCTGCCCATGCAGCTTCAGCACGATACCACAGTTCATCAAGAGTAGTGACTGGCGTTTTGTGACGAGCCAGTTGCCCGGCCACCATTGACAGGACGTTTTCAATTGGTGAGAGATCTGGAGAATGTGCTGGCCATGGCAGCAGTCGAACATTTTAGGCCCGTACAGGACCTGCAACATGCGGTCGTGCATTATCCTGGTGAAATGTAGGGTTTCGAAGGGATCGCATGAAGGGTAGAGCCACGGGTCGTAACACATCTGATATGTAACGTCCACTGTTCAAAGTGCCGTCAATGCGAACAAGAGGTGAGCGAGATGTGTAACCAATGGCACCCCATGACATCATGCCGGATGATAAGCCAGTACTGTGATGACGAATAAATGCTTCCAATGTGCGTTCACCGCGATGTCGCCAAACACGGATGCGACCATCACAATGCTGTAAACAGAACCTGTATTCATCCGAAAAAATGACGTTTTGCCATTCGTGCACCCAGGTTCGTCATTGAGTACACCATCGCAGGCGCTCCTGTCTGTGATGCAGCATAAAGGGTAACCGCAGCCATGGTCTCTGTGCTGATAGTCCATGCTGCTGCAAACATCGTCGAACTGTTCGTGCAGATGGTTGTTGTCTTGCAAACGTCCCCATGTGTTGACTCAGGGATCGAGACGTGGCTTCACGATCCGTTACAGCCATGCGGATAAGATGCCTGTCATCTCGACTGCTAGTGATACGAGGCCGTTGGGATCCAGCACGGCGTTCCGTATTACCCGCCAGAACCCACCGATTCCATATTCTGCTAACAGTCATTAGATCTCGACCAAGGCGAGCAGCAATGTTGCGATACGATTAACCGCAATCGCGACAGGCTACAATCCGACCTTTATCAAAGTCGCAAATGTGATGGTACGCATTTCTCTTTCTTACACGAGGCATCACAACGACGTTTCACAAGCCAACGCCGGTCAACTGCTGTTTGTGTATGAGAAATCGATTGGAAACTTTCCTCATGTCAGCACGTTGCAGGAGTCCCCACCGGCACCAACCTTGTGTGAATGGTCTGAAAAGCTAATCATTTGCATATCACAGCATCTTCTTCCTGTCGGTTAAATTTCGCGTCTGTAGCACGTCAGCTTCGTGGTGTAACAATTTTAATGGCCAGTAGTGCAATTAACTTTTCCAAGAGTTCTTTACTCAAAGCAAAATCCAATCCCCTAATAAATTCTGCCACAGATACATTTAAGCCGAATGTTACAACGCAGCACTGAAAACATTTCCCATTAAACAAGAATGCAGTGTATTTTCTAGAATCACTTTCTAGTTCGATCTGATGAAAGCCGGAAGTTGAGTCAAGGTTAGTCATATGTTTTACATTTTCAAACTTATTTAGTAGTTCATTTATACTTTCAGGCTGGTCAGTTTCTCTCTCGAAATATTTATTCAGAGGTCTGGAGTAAAGCACTAAACGAATACCCCCATCTTGTTTCGAAACTACTTCTAATGGGTTATTGTAAGGACTGCAACTTCTTTCTATTATTTTCTACCTTTCCATTTTCTGAAGTTCTCTTTCTACTTCCTCTCTTTTACAGATAGGGATAGCGTATGGTTTTATGAAAAATGGGCCACGAGGTTTCAATTTTAGCCTGCATTGATACCCTTTTACTCTTCCAGGTTTTACATCAAATATATCATTAAAATCCCTCAAAAAATCTTCAAGCTCTCTCCTATTCTCTGTATAAGGCTTTCTGTTTCAGACACTTTTTTCGCTACCAGTTCACTGTAATAATCAACACTATCCTCATTAATACCAAATTCTTCCCCTTCCTCACAGTAACCATCACTGTTAGTCTCTTGCATCCCTCTAATCAGACTACTTAGACCATGATCTTCCATTACAATACTCGTTTCCCCACGAATTCCACTTTTTGGTTCAACAAATGTTATTTTCAAGTCACCCCAGATAAAATGTACTTTAGTCTTAATAATCCAGTTTATACGTAATATCAAGATTTCATTCAAATCATCAATTACTAAGCATCCTTGTATAAATTGTACATAATTAATCTTAATTTCAAGTAAGACTTGTCTGGTAATCAACTTACTGCTTTTACCTGTAGTCCCTTTTATCCTTACCCCTGTTACTGGAAATTCTGTAAAATTTTTATTATCTTTGTCCTGTCTCTTAACTTTCTTGATATTCCTGTAACTGGGCTGCCTGTATCCAGAAGGCAGTTTCCTATCCAGTCATTAACCTGTGTTTCAATATATGGACTTCCAAGCTTTTTACCCATTTCATTGACCTCATTTTCAAATAACAAATCCTCTTCTATGTCCCGGAAATTCACACCTTCATCACAATCACTACCTTTTACTACAGACTCTACACATTTACTAATCATATTACTACCAGGAGACTCTTCGACATTTTTCATAGTAATATTACCATCGGAGTACACACTTTTACGAATTTCACTTAAGATCTTACATTTTTGATCGCCATACTAACATTTGCTACTATAATCACTAACTACACTTAGTGCTCTATGACTAATTATATCTTCTTTTCCATTTTCACCAACACATTCAGACACAACATCACTAACATCAACTGGCAACATTAATCTATCTGGAACTGCTATAATGGTTTCTAACTCATCACTCGAACACACATCAGAATTTCCAGAATCATTCAGCATCAAATAATCAACTTTAACTTTGACATATACCATCCCATCTAATTCTGTAAGTAACATATCATCATCAACATCATTATCACCATCATCTGAGACATCCTCATCAGAAACATTATCATCACACTTAATGTTATTTTCAACGCGAAACTCATTTTTTTTCACACCCTTCTTCAACAACCTCGACACTGTGACCACTCTGTTCTATGACATCCTCATTTTTCTGTCTATTATCTACTGGAACTTCATCTGGTATTGGTCTGTCATTCTCATTTTTATTGCCAAGAACATGAGCATCAGCTTCCACACATACAGCACCAGTATCAACTTTTTGACTCATTTCACAGTCACTCAACATTCTCACTAAACAATACTCATCAGATATGTTCTCATTACTATCAACAACTGCTACTGCGTTACTACTGTTAAAGAAATTTGTCAAAGTGTTTTCTTCTAAAGCGAATTCAGATTTTCTACTTTTTTGTTCATCCTTGTTTTCAGATAAAAAATTTTCCCAAAATGCCCTATCAAACTTTATTTTATTCTTTTCAGATTGTATACTAGGTACAAAATTTTGGTATGTCCTATTTGTTCTGCCTCTTATCCTTTTGAAATTACTACAGTGTGCCTGATAATAATTCCTGTGTCTATTTATCCCATTTCCCCAGGCTCTGAAGAAGTTCTTTCAAGTTAAAGAATTTTTGTTGTACATCACAAAACAGGTATAACCAGTTTTAATAAGGTCATACACACTTAAATGTATAATAATTGCCTGTGGAGACTATAATGTTGGTTTTCTTTTAGATAATACTGACCGAGGGCAGCCAGAATCATTGATGGTCAGCTCTGAATTATTTTACACTGTACAATTCCCTACGTGGTTTGGAAGGAAGAGAGCGAGAGTTTGTTTTTAGACCGAACAATTTGAAATTATTTAGCTGTAAAACCAGTAATCATTGACTTGTCTGACCATGAAGGACAAAATTAAAAATAAAATTTACTGTCTAGTTAGGTATAGATTATAGAAGAAAAGTATTAGGTCACAGAATCATAAACACTGACTCAATCACAGTGCTTCGAAGGAAATTATGGAAATAACGTTTGAGAGAAATTTATAAAACGGAGAGTGGGAATGAGAAATTTACAGTGTTTTCATCACATAACTGTGTCACTTTGAGTCTTGTTTTCCCCTAAAACAAATAAGGCTAAAATTGATGGAAAGCAAGGATAAGGTGTGGATAACTCCTGAGATTAGCGTATCTTGTGCTACAAAGAGAGATATCTACCGAGTCTGGAGGATAAGCTATAGTAAGTGATGGAAACTCGTTTATTACCAGTATCGTAATGTCCTACGATGTGTTATTAAAAATCAGAACTCGTGCACTATGCTCAAACACTGATACACACTAAGTGTAAGGCCAAAATTACTTTGAACAGTATTAAACAAGAAAAGAGAAATGAAACTACTTATCCAAATGTAATTGAACACCTAGCAAACAGCCCTGGCGGAAATGGTGACACTTTGGAATCGTTCAAATCACAAAACTCAATGATTACCTTTCACAGTGGCTGAAAATTCAGTGTCCAGTAACAAAAAACCAATCACAGACATGTTAGATTTACTTTTGCAGACACTGCTTGCAGCTCCAACAAATACAGATTAAAAAAAATGTAACCGCTAAAGAGATTACAGAGTTCATCAGGTCACTAGAAGCAGAAATACTGCTAGCTATGATGGTGTTCCTAGAAGAATGTAAAACCCTTTTCTGACTCGTTTGGGTTAAACTTATTTTTGTAATCAATCAACAACTCGACTCATATTTCCTGACAGAGTTAAATGTGTTGTAGAAAAATCTTTTGACAAAAATGTTTGAGAAAGTGACGGATGTTAGAATACAGACTACTTTAACTGAGCAGTACTTGTTAATATACTTGATTTTAGTGAAGGATTCTCCATGCTGAAAGCAATACGTCATTAATGATATGCTAGCAGAGCTAAACAAGAAACATTACCCTTGTAGTACTTTCTGTGACCTATCCAAAGACTTTGATTGTATGGTTCAAAAAATTCCATTTAGCAGCCTAAAGTTTTGTTGTATTAATGACATCCCTGTAGCATGTCTCTACCCTCCATAACCTCAGAATGGTAAAACATAACATGTGGAGTGCTGTAAGAATCAGTACTGTGCCCACTTATATTTCCAACCTATATAACTGACCTTGTATGACTTTAAGGGGCAGCTCAAAACCTGTAATGCTTACTAATAACACAAGCACACTAATGAAGAGATAGACGCAGCTTGGATGATAGGTGGACAGGGCTGCAAGTGGTTCACAGTTAATGTCACAAAGACAAATACTATGCAATAATGACCTCTTAGCACCAGAAGTAAACATTTAGTGGTCATACGCTAAATGAAGCACAGTATAATAAATATCTTGGTGCCCAGTTGGATAAATGTTAAAATCGAGTCAACACACGGATTAAATAACAGCATTAGCAGAAGCGAACAGTAAGAATATTATGTGCAATAGATAACTATACATCCTGCACAAGCTTTTTAAGAATCTTGGAATTCTTACACTCGGTTCCCAGAACATTTACTTCTCAACTATTTTTATTGCTGTAATAAGAATCGGTTTCAGCCGAACTGTGATATACAGTCATAATAAAAAACACACAAATGGTTTTCCTTGTCTAGGTCACAGAATGGAGTTACATACCCTAGTGGTAACATATTCAACAAGCCCCGTCTAATATAAAGCAAGAAACTGGGAATCCCTACCGGTAAAAAAGAAAATGTAAAACAAAATTTATTAACAACTACCTCTTCAAATCACACTAGTCAACAAATTAAAATTTTATACGCATCTGGTTTGCAAAGGGATGGATTTATCTGATTCTGGAGTGCTTAATTCATTAGTAAAAATAAGTTTTTCTCCATTACGTCACATTTCCTAGACGCAGCAGGATCAAAAACAACACTGGCGAACATTGATACAATTAAAGCAAACAAGTTGTACATATGCAGAACCTTAGAACTCAGTGCTATTTAGTATTTATAAGTGGTCATGAAGTCAATAGAAGGTCTATTTCAGAACACATTTTCACTTTTAATTTTCGTTAGTACTCGGAAAATTCGACAACGATGCACTTCTTTTGTTTTCAGTTTCATCACTGTCCCTAACAAGACCACAGCAGCAGTCGTCCGTCATCGAAGGATTCCAGTGTTAATAGTGTTGCATCGTACGCTTGTCTTGGTGAAAACGTTTGCCCTGCTCGTTACTTATGACTCCCACATTTTCAGCAAATAAATCAAAATTACTCTTAAAAGCTTGTACTGTAAGCGACATTCTACACCCCATGGCTGTTTATAAGATCACTCAAAATGGAAACATAATTATTATCTCTTCTGTTTACCAAAAAGTCCTTCACGATTGTTTGGGCAGAGGACCAAGCTGGTAATTCGGCCTTTTTGAGTTTGGTATTAAGTCTGGATCTTTAATCGATTTTCTTAGTTGTGGTCCAACAAATACAATCTCTTTCAGGTCTACTTCACTCAGTCTGGGAATCTCTTCGTTGAAATGATTGAAGGTCCGACCTCCTTTATCCATAACATGTATAATCTTCTTCCTAAGGTCCAACTTGAGATGAAGAGGAGACAAAATGATTTTATTGGGCTCAACCAATGAATATTCCTCAGATTATCCTTACCAGTAACACACGTCTCCATCTAGTGACGATTTGTAGATCTAGCCAGCATACTTGTACTATAGGTATATATTCACAAAATTCATACTGGTTGATATATCACACCTAAGATGCAAAACGGCTGCGAGTAGTTTTATCTGAAAATTTAGACTCTCGCATTGAATACCTCTGTTTGCTACATGGCAAGTAGAAGTGTTCCTTATCAAGCTGTAAGACAAACAATAATGTACTATAAATAGAACTCAGTACTTACAGACATAATCAAGTAAATTTTAAGCTAATAATATCAGCTAAACAACAGCTATGTACAGGAAAACTGGGGAGGCAGCAGATTTTTTCCAAAGTAGCAGCATTATTAAATTTAAACGGAATAAGCGCTTGTAACATTATGGGATGTTGAAGTTCGTGTTAAGAGTAAATGTGAATTGTTGCCTTAGGAAACTACGAATTTCTTTCCGAGTAGAGGACGGTGGCATCTAAATTACAAGACATCGATACACAGTCCCGAATAGTGGGTTGAAACTGCAGAATTTTTTTTGTGAAGTTCTCAGCTGTTATTACGCAAAAGTAAGGTGTGGTGAATGGTATCGTAGAACAAATATAACAGAGGTACAAACAAGATTCTCTGATTCGCTTTCAGACAATAGTAATCTGTCGGTATGGCTCATATAACTGGTGGATGCTATTAGTGAATGGAATTCATCAATCAGAAGACTGATGACTCACAGAAAAAAAAAAAAAAGAATTGGTGAATACTTTGTGATACCTCACTATTAGGTTAGAGTGCTGTACCTTAACACTTTTCAGACTTTCACGTAGAATTTTTATGTATTTTCCTATTCTATATCGAAATGATAGCAATCACTTTAAGTATGGTGCCGTCTTTTTGTGAAAGTACAAAAATTCCTCCTGAAAAATAAGGTTTTTCCAAATGTGTAAAACTGTTCCAAGGTAACAACATGGTCACGTACCTAGGAGCAAACACGTTATCCAAATTTAAAAGTATTACAATCGAGAAAATCTAGTCAATACTGTATACAGGATGTTCGGAAATTCCCATTACAAGCTTCTAGGACTTGTAGTGGGGAGTGAGTAAATAATGTTTTGAGTAGGAATCCATGTGCTACAGCTTCAGTCTGGAACCGCGCGACCGCTACGGTCGCAGGTTCGAATCCTGCCTCGGGCATGGATGTGTGTGTTGTCCTTAGGTTGGTTGGGTTTAAGTAGTTCTAAGTTCTAAGGGACTGATGACCTCAGATATTAAGTCCCATAGTGCTCAGAGCCATTTGAACCATGTGCTACAGCCGTTTGAAAACATGTTTGCTAGGCAGGTACACAACAGGGTAGTCATGGTGGGAAATGTACACGTGCTCTAGGGGTAGCGTCTTTGATTCATAATCAAAACTTCTTCGGTCCCGGGTTCGATCCCCGCCACTGCCTAAATTTTGATAAATAATCAGCATTGGCGGCCGATGACTTCCGGCATAAGAAGTCAGCCTCATTCTGCCAACGGCCTTGTCAAAGAGGGCGGAGGAGCGGATAGAGGTTCAGGGCACTCTCTCTTCCTAGGGGTGGGAAATTGCCCCTAAAGGCGGAAGAATCAGCAATGACCAACGACATGAGGATGCAGAAGGCAATGGAAACCACTGCATTAAAGACACGTAACTTGTATCCACAGGACATGTGGCCTGTAATTGAAGAAGTGTCATGATGATCTCTCCATTGGAAAAAGATTCCGGAATAGTCCCCCATTCGGATCTCTGGGAGGGGACTGCCAAGGGGGAGGTTACCATGAGAAAAAGATTGAATAATCTACGAAAGGATAACGTTCTACGAGTCGGGGCGTGGACTGTCAGAAGTTTGAACGTGGTAGGGAAACTAGAAAATCTGAAAAGGGAAATGCAAAGGCTCAATCTAGATATAGTAGGGGTCAGTGAAGTGAAGTGGAAGGAAGACAAGGGTTTCTGGTCAGATGAGTATCGGGTAATATCAACAGCAGCAGAAAATGGTATAACAGGTGTAGGATTCGTTATGAATAGGAAGGTAGGGCAGAGGGTGTGTTACTGTGAACAGTTCAGTGACCGTGTTGTTCTAATCAGAATCGACAGCAGACCAACACCGACAACGATAGTTCAGGTATACATGCCGACGTCGCAAGCTGAAGATGAACAGATAGAGAAAGTGTATGAGGATATTGAAAGGGTAATGCAGTATGTAAAGGGGGACGAAAATCTAATAGTCATGGGCGACTGGAATGCAGTTGTAGGGGAAGGAGTAGAAGAAAAGGTTACAGGAGAATATGGGCTTGGGACAAGGAATGAAGGAGGAGAAAGACTAATTGAGTCCTGTAACAAGTTTCAGCTAGTAATAGCGAGTACCCTGTTCAAGAATCACAAGAGGAGGAGGTATACTTGGAAAAGGCCGGGAGATACGGGAAGATTTCAATTAGATTACATCATGGTCAGACAGAGATTCCGAAATCAGATACTGGATTGTAAGGCGTACCCAGGAGCAGATATAGACTCAGATCACAATATAGTAGTGATGAGGAGTAGGCTGAAGTTCAAGACATTAGTCAGGAAGAATCAATACACAAAGAAGTGGGATACGGAAGTACTAAGGAATGACGAGATACGTTTGAAGTTCTCTAAGGCTATAGATACAGCAATAAGGAATAGCGCAGTATGCAGTACAGTTGAAGAGGAATGGACATCTCTAAAAAGGGCCATCACAGAATTTGGGAAGGAAAACATAGGTACAAAGAAGGTAGCTGCGAAGATACCATGGGTAACAGAAGAAATACTTCAGCTGATTGATGAAAGGAGGAAGTACAAACATGTTCCGGGAAAATCAGGAATACAGAAATACAAGTCGCTGAGGAATGAAATAAATAAGAAGTGCAGGGAAGCTAAGACGAAATGGCTGCAGGAAAAATGTGAAGACATCGAAAAAGATATGATGGTCGGAAGGACAGACTCAGCATACAGGAAAGTCAAAACAACCTTTGGTGACATTAAAAGCAACGGTGGTAACATTAAGAGTGCAACGGGAATTCCACTGTCAAATGCAGAGGAGAGAGCAGATAGGTGGAAAGAGTACATTGAAAGCCTCTATGAGGGTGAAGATTTGTCTGATGTGATACAAGAAGAAACAGGAGTCGATTTAGAAGAGATAGGGGATCCAGTATTAGAATCGGAATTTAAAAGAGCTTTGGAGGACTTACGGTCAAATAAGGCAGAAGGGATAGATATCATTCCATCAGAATTTCTAAAATCATTGGGGGAAGTGGCAACAAAACGACTATTCACGTTGGTGTGTAGAATATATGAGTCTGGCGATATACCATCTGACTTTCGGAAAAGCATCATCCACACAATTCCGAAGACGGCAAGAGCTGACAAGTGCGAGAATTATCGCACGATCAGCTTAACAGCACATGCATCGAAGCTGCTTACAAGAATAATATACAGAAGAATAGAAAAGAAAATTGAGAATGCGCTAGGTGACGATCAGTTTGGCTTTAGGAAAAGTAAAGGGACGAGAGAGGCAATTCTGACATTACGGCTAATAATGGAAGCAAGGCTAAAGAAAAATCAAGACACTTTCATAGGATATGTCGACCTGGAAAAAGCGTTCGACAATATAAAATGGTGCAAGCTGTTCGAGATTCTGAAAAAAGTAGGGGTAAGCTATAGGGAGAGACGGGTCGTATGCAATATGTACAACAACCAAGAGGGAATAATAAGAGTGGACGATCAAGAACGAAGTGCTCGTATTAAAAAGGGTGTAAGACAAGGCTGTAGCCTTTCGCCCCTAGTCTTCAATCTCTACATCGAGGAAGCAATGATGGAAATAAAAGAAAGGTTCAGGAGTGGAATTAAAATACAAGGTGAAAGGATATCAATGATACGATTCGCTGATGACATTGCTATCCTGAGTGAAAGTGAAGAAGAATTAAATGATCTGCTGAACGGAATGAACAGTCTAATGAGTACACAGTATGGTTTGAGAGTAAATCGGAGAAAGACGAAGGTAATGAGAAGTAGTAGAAATGAGAACAGCGAGAAACTTAGCATCAGGATTGATGGTCACGAAGTCAATGAAGTTAAGGAATTCTGCTACCTAGGCAGTAAAATAACCAATGACGGACGGAGCAAGGACATCAAAAGCAGACTCGCTATGGCAAAAAAGGCATTTCTGGCCAAGAGAAGTCTACTAATATCAAATACCGGCCTTAATTTGAGGAAGAAATTTCTGAGGATGTACGTCTGGAGTACAACATTGTATGGTAGTGAAACATGGACTGTGGGAAAACCGGAACAGAAGAGAATCGAAGCATTTGAGATGTGGTGCTATAGACGAATGTTGAAAATTAGGTGGACTGATAAGGTAAGGAATGAGGAGGTTCTACGCAGAATCGGAGAGGAAAGGAATATGTGGAAAACACTGATAAGGAGAAGGGACAGGATGATAGGACATCTGCTAAGACATGAGGGAATGTCTTCCATGATACTAGAGGGAGCTGTAGAGGGCAAAAACTGCAGAGGAAAACAGAGACTGGAATACGTCAAGCAAATAATTGAGGACGTAGGTTGCAAGTGCTACTCTGAGATGAAGAGGTTAGCACAGGAAAGGAATTCGTGGCGGGCCGCATCAAACCAGTCAGTAGACTGATGACCAAAAAAAACTCATGGTGGGGGGGGGGGGGGTTACGTCGGGTCGGCCGATGTCATTTGATGTCTGTCCTACTTCTCAGATCTGGTTAGAACCTGATTCACGTGGCCGTTGAGTGTTGGAGCAAAATGGTTGGCTATTCATATGCAGAATATACCGAAAATGAACCTTCTGAATGGCGAAGCAGAAGACAATGGAGGGGCTGATCGTTGCTTTTATCAAGATCGTTCTCCAAAACTTACGACTCCATCGAATACTCTCTTTTGCCACAAGTACGCAACAACTTCAAAACCAGAGGTATCCTCACCGTCTGCAGGCGTGACTGTGATGCTTCAAGGTGACGCCGAACACCCGAGTTGGAAGAGGCGCTACTGCAAAACTTTCGCTAAGATAAACAAGTACGGTACACGAGCAATTTCTTTGACTGTTAGTGAGTGGAACTGTAAAATAAGTGATATACTGGGTTGCGCCTAATCAATTACTTGTAAGACTGTTTTCATTATCAACATGTTTTCGAATGGTTAAAGCACGAAAACGTACGTTTCTTGATATGGGTCCCTGATTAGAATATTATCCGCTCACACCCCTCTACAAGTCCTAGAAGTCTGTAACGGGTATTTCCGGACGCCTTCTATAATAATGTATATACTACGTTACTAATCTAATGCGCCATAGGACATTATCAAGTGAAGGCAGATGAAAAATACACTACTGGCCATTAAAATTGCTACACCACGAAGCTGACGTGCTACAGACGCGAAATTCAACCAACAGGAAGAAGATGTTGTGATATGCAAATGATTAGCTTTTCAGACCATTCACACAAGGTTGGTGCCGGTGGCGACACCTGCAACGTGCTGACACGAGGAAAATTTCCAACCGATTTCTCATACACAAACAGCAGTTGACCGGCGTTGCCTGTTGAAACATCGTTGTGATGCCTCGTGTAAGAAGGAGAAATGCGTACCATCACATTTCCGATTTTGATAAAGGTCGGATTGTAGCCTATCGCGATTGCGGTTTATCGTATCGCGACATTGCTGCTCGCCTTTGTCGAGATCCAATGACTGTTAGCAGGATATGGAATCGGCGGGTTCAGGAGGGTAGTACGGAACGCCGTGCTGGATTCCAACGGCCTCGTATCACTAGCAGTCTAGATGACAGGCATCTTATCCGCATGGCTGTAACGGATCGTGAAACCACGTCTCGATCCCTGAGTCAACACATGGGGACGTTTGCAAGACAACAACTGATGTGTTGGTAAATGTGCCAACACCTTGTAGATAGAGGAGGCCGAAATGGAAGCTATCTAACGCAGACGGGCGTGAATTCTGGAACAGGATAAGTAGTGAATTCTAATAAGAAAAGTATGCAGCTCCTCGAATACTTATCTTTATTCCATCCTTGTGGTACATCACTCTTGATAATACAAATAAGACCATCTTCAGATACGGTTAATGGCGCCTTGCTAGGTCGTAGCCATGGACTTAGCTGAAGGCTATTCTAACTGTCTCTCGGCAAATGAGAGAAAGGCTTCGTCAGTGTAGTCGCTAGCAAAGTCTTCGTACAACTGGGGCGAGTGCTAGTCCGTATCTCGAGACCTGCCTTGTGGTGGCGCTCGATCTGCGATCACACAGTGGCGACACGCGGGTCCGACATGTACTAAATGGACCGCGGCCGATTTAAGCTACCACCTAGCAAGTGTGGTGTCTGGCGGTGACACCACATTCCTCCCCCGCAAATCGGCGAACGGTCGTGTTATAAGGCTTCTGCCCGCCGTGGGGAGGACCCCATGTTGACGTATGCGATGAGGTGGGGAGCCTAACAACAGGTGAGGCTGTGCCACCCGCACCCGGCCATTCGGTCTGAGGGGAGCTAGGAAACGCCTGAAAACCTAGTCCAGGGTGCACGTCAACATGCGGTGTATGCGCACGTAAAGAGACAGGAGGGGCCGAAGGGTCGACCTCCATTGCGTCGGGGTACCCGACGCGCGATGACGTCATGTGGTCCGGAGCGGGCAAGAGTTCCATGGCGGAGGACAGCTGGTCACGGGAAGCGATCGGCGGCGCGTGACCCAGGGAGGCGCTTGGCGGCTGCAGCGAAGCGTCGAATGCGGGCGGCGCCGGCGGGAGAACAGGCGGCGGCGGCTGCGGCGGCGCGTCTCCACGGGGCAAAATGGAAGGCATCGTCGGTAACACCTGGGGATGAGGCGAGCCAGTAGATGGGTCCCCAGGGCGCTGACCGGACGGCACCGTCGCTGAAAGCAGACGGGGAGCGGCAGAACCCGTGCGACGACAGAGGCGCAGCTGATTGAGATGCCGACGCACCTCACCAGAGGCCCCCAAAACCAAATACATCGCGCGGCCGGGGCAGCGAAGAATGCGCCCTGCGAGCCAACGCCGTGAACCGCGAAGTTGCGATAGAATACAACGTCGCCTGGAGCAAAAGCAGGAGTCTGCCGCTGCACAGGAACCTGATGCGGCGGATGCACCAAAGACATCAAGGTTCGATGAGGACGACCGTGGAGCAACTCAGCCGGCGAGCGACCATCTCGGGGCTGAGAGCGATACGAAGACAAAAAGAGCAACAACGCGTCCTCCCGAGAATGCGACTCTTTCAACTTCAACATCTGTGACTTGAAAGTCCGGACCAATCGCTCAGCGGCACCGTTTGAGGCGAAAACGGCGCGGATGTCAGATGTTGAATACCATTGGCCTGGCAGAATGACAAATTCTGCGGACATGAATTGTGGGCCATTATCGGAAACAATAGTCTGCAGAAGACCTTCAATGCAAAGAATAGCAGACATCGCTTGGATGGTGGCAGAGGACGTCGTGGAAGACATCCGGACAACAAAAGGAAAATTACTGGAGGCATCGACCAGAACCAACCATCGAGCATTCCAGAATGGACCAGCAAAATCAATGTGCAAGCGTTGCCAAGGGGAAGTGTCTTGTGGCCATGCAGAGACTTTCTGCGGCGGTGCGGATTGTTGTTCGGCACACGCCATGCAAGAAGAACACATATTCGTAATCGCAGCATCGCTTCCGAACCAAGTACAGTGCTGACGAGCAAGTTGTTTCGTTCGCACTATACCCCAATGTCCTTGGTGAAGAAGCCGTAAGACAGAGGACTGTAACGAACGTGGGACCACGACTCTGGACTGATCATTATCAGAACGCAACAACAAAACACCACGTCGAACAAAAAGTCTCTCCTTGGGAGCAAAAAATCTGCGAACCAACGGATCCTCGATCCGAGACTTTGACAAAGGCCATTGCGTAGCAACAAAACGCAAAACGGTAGCAAGGACAGGGCCAGCAGCTGTGGCTGTAGCTACACGACGAAAATCAATCGGAAACGATTCGACCACTTCATCGGTTTCCGCATCAATGAACATGCAAGCAAGTTCGGAAGAATCGAATGCTTTATCCTCAGCAACAGGCAAACGGGACAACGCATCAGCGTTGACGTGCTTAGCAGTGGACCGATACAAGATATCGTAGCGTTACTGCGAGAGGAAAATAGACCAGCTAATGAATTTCTGCGCTGTACGCGGAGGTACAGGCTTGTTCGGATGAAAAAGCGACGTCAAAGGTTTGTGGTCTGTGATGATGGTAAAGTGACGACCATACAAGAAATCATGGAACTTAGTAACACCAAACACGAGAGCCAAAGCTTCTTTCTCTATCTGTGAGTAATTTCTTTGCGCAGACGAGAGCAATTTTGACGCAAAGGCAATAGGGCGATCATGCGAGCCAACTTTGTGCGCAAGCACAGCACCGATCCCGAAATCCGATGCATCTACCATCAACAAAAGGGGTTTCTGGGGATCGAATGGCGTAAGGCAAGTATTAGAAAGCAACGCCGATTTCAACTGGCGAAAGGCGCGTTCGCATTCCGTCGTCCAGACGAACGGAACACCCTTACGGCGTAAGCTATGAAGCGGAGCTGAAATGCATGAGGCATTGCGCAGAAAGCGATGATAATAGTTAATTTTACCCAACACACTCTGTAGCTGCTTCACATTTTGTGGTGAAGGTAAATCTTGTATGGCACGGAGGTGCTCTGGACTCGGATGTATGCCTTGGGCATTGATGACATGGTCCAGGTATGGTAAGTCACGAGCAAAAAACACACAATTGTCCTTCCGCAAGCGAAGACCATGTTGGCGCAATACCTGAAATAATGTTCGTAGGTGTGCTAAATGCTCGTCTGCCGTCTTTCCGGAGATCACAATATCGTCCAGATAGTTCGCAGCAGTAGGGACCGACGCACAAACAGTTTGTAAATATTGCTGAAACAATGCAGGGGCGGATGCACACCCGAATGGCAGTCGTTTGAATCGGTACAAACCAAGATGCGTGTTAACCACCAAGACGAGCTGGGATTCGGCGTCCACTGGGATTTGCAAGTACGCATCTGCTAGGTCCAACTTGGAAAAGCATTTACCCGGGCACAGTTTATCAAAAAGATCTTCCGGGCGGGGTGGAAAAAGTTGCAGTCACTAGTTGTGGATTCACTGTTGCCTTGAAGTCCACACCAAGTCTCAGTTTTCCGGAAGGTTTTGGCAAAATTACTAAGGGTGAGGCCCAGAGAGAAGCTTGCACACGTTCAATTACACCCTGTGATTCGAGATCGTTTAATGTTCTTGCGACCTCATCACGCAATGCGTGAGGAACATTGCGCGCTCAGAAAAATTTCGGTTCCGTGTATACTTTCAGTTCCAAATGTGCTTCATAGTTTTTAGCTCAACCAAGGCCCGGTGCAAAAATGTCTGCAAATTCTTCACACAGACGAGAAACACTGTCTGAAGGCACAGTCTGGTTCACGGATAGGACCCGATTTACAATAGACATGTTAAACAACTGAAATAAATCCAAACCAAACAAGTTCACTGCAGTAGAAGAACGAAGAACGTAAAATGACAAGTTTTGTTTGTCCCTTGTATGTTGCAAGAAGGGTGCACTGTCCTAACGCAGGGATAAGCTGTCCTGAATAACTTTTTAACTGAACATTTGAGGCACACAACGGAGGTTTGCCCAGTTGTTTGTACGTGTCGTGATTGAGCAATGAAACTGCAGCTCCGGTATCGAGCTGGAATGGTATGACCTTGCCATTTAAGTCCAAATCTACAAAAAGTTTATTGTCCTGCTGACGACAAGAGCGACTGTCTCGTGCAATTTGAACTGATACAGGTACAGCATCACTTGCTGATTGACGTGATTTCCGGCGACGTCGACGCACACTTTTTGTGGGACGAACACTGTCACTGTTAGAGAAAGTGGCACTGGACGAAGTGGAATTAACTACATGAATGTCCATGGGCGAAGGTCCACGAGCCTGAGTGTTCTTGGTTTGATTCCGGCGCGAAGCAAAGGGCCTGGAATGATTGTGATCGTCTGATCGGAGCTTTTTCTGGCAAACACTTTGAACATGTCCTTTCTTATTACAGAAAAAGCAAATAGCTTGGCGTGACGGGCAATTGTCACGCGAATGTCTAGCAGCACACCGCGGGCATGATTTCACTGCAGGTGTACGCTGGCGCGGCACACCTGGTTTAGAGCGTGGCGGCAGCTGCGCCGACGTGCGCGAGGGCAGGTTACCGGGCCGCGCAGCGCGTCCGGCGGGCCGGTTAATGTTACACACGGCTGGTGAAGTTTCAAAAGATTCCTGAGCACAGTCAAGTGTGTCTTGCCTATCCAATATGTCTATCACTTGCTGAAGGGAGGGATTAACTAGTTTCAAAATCTGTTCCCATATGCGAACATCAGAAACGTTCTGTGCAATTGCATCATGCACCATAGTATCAGAATAAGGAAGGCCACAGTCACATTCAAAAGCACAGTCCCTTGTAAGGCCTTGCAAAGTTGCAACCCACTCCCGATTAGTTTGACCGTCCGTACGCTTTGTACGAAAGAACGTATACCTTTTTGCAACGACATTTACTGTTTCTTTGAAATAGGCGTCCAATGCCGACAAAATTTCTTCGTAGGACAGAGTTGCTACGTCGCGTCGGGGAAACAATTTCACTATCACACTGTATGTTTGCACCCCTACACACGACAATAAATGAGGCTGCCGCTCGTTACCTTGATTTCTGTAGGCGGCGAGATGAAATCCAAACTGGCGGGACCACTCGGTCCAGGATTCGTGCGCCGGGTCGTAGGGCTTAAAAGGCGGTGCAACCGCATGTTGTGGATGCGGTAGCGGTGAAGCGGCGGCTGCCGCATCGGTTTGAAGGGCACGTTGACCCTGGACGAGCTGTCCAAGGGCATCCAATAACGCCTGCGTCTGCTGATTCTGCAAGCGATAAAATTCGGACAGTACATCTGGGGATTGTGGCGAAGCCATGACACAAGTAAATGTAAGCAATTAGAAAGAACAAGACCCTTTCCCTCGTCGCCAATGATGTGTTGGTAAATGTGCCAACACCTTGTAGATAGAGGAGGCCGAAATGGAAGCTATCTAACGCAGACGGGCGTGAATTCTGGAACAGGATAAGTAGTGAATTCTAATAAGAAAAGTATGCAGCTCCTCGAATACTTATCTTTATTCCATTCTTGTGGTACATCACTCTTGATAATACAAATAAGACTATCTTCAGATACGGTTAATGGCGCCTTGCTAGGTCGTAGCCATGGACTAAGCTGAAGGCTATTCTAACTGTCTCTTGGCAAATGAGAGAAAGGCTTCGTCAGTGTAGTCGCTAGCAAAGTCTTCGTACAACTGGGGCGAGTGCTAGTCCGTATCTCGAGACCTGCCTTGTGGTGGCGCTCGATCTGCGATCACACAGTGGCGACACGCGGGTCCGACATGTACTAAATGGACCGCGGCCGATTTAAGCTACCACCTAGCAAGTGTGGTGTCTGGCGGTGACACCACAACAACCATCTGCACGAACAGTTCGACGACGTTTGCAGCAGCATGGACTATCAGCACAGAGACCATGGCTGCGGTTAGCCTTTATGCTGCATCACAGACGGGAGCGCCTGCGATGGTGTACTCAATGACGAACCTGGGTGCACGAGTGGCAAAACGTCATTTTTTCGGATGAATACAGGTTCTGTTTACAGCAATATGATGGTCGCATCCGTGTTTGGCGACATCGCGGTGAACGCACATTGGAAGCATGTATTCGTCATCGCCATACTGGCTTATCACCCGGCATGATGTCATGGGGTGCCATTGGTTACACATCTCGCTCACCTCTTGTTCGCATTGACGGCACTTTGAACAGTGGACGTTACATATCAGATGTGTTACGACCCGTGGCTCTACCCTTCATGCGATCCCTTCGAAACCCTACATTTCACCAGGATAATGCACGACCGCATGTTGCAGGTCCTGTACAGGCCTAAAATGTTCGACTGCTGCCATGGCCAGCACATTCTCCAGATCTCTCACCAATTGAAAACGTCCTGTCAATGGTGGCCGGGCAACTGGCTCGTCACAAAACGCCAGTCACTACTCTTGATGAACTGTGGTATCGTGCTGAAGCTGCATGGGCAGCTGTACCTGTACACACCATCCAAGCTCTGTTTGACTCAATGCCCATGCGTATCAAGGCCGTTATTACGGCCAGAGGTGGTTGTTCTGGGTAGTGATTTCTCAGGATCTATGCATCCAAATTGTGTGAAAATGTAATCACATGTCAGTTCTAGTATAATATATTTGCCCAATGAATACCCGTTTATCATCTGCATTTCTTCTTGGTGTAGCACTGTTAATGGCCAGTAGTGTAAGTATTAAACGAGTTACGAGAGACAATTATTTTGAAATAGAAGCTATTGGAAACTAAAACAAATTTCATTTGCAAAATGGGGAAGGCTGTTAAGACCTTCAAGTCACTCAGTTCGTTTGTAAATATCATGTGTTCCATTCTAAAAAGACCTTCCGTTTCTAGGTACAAGATAGTGCACCACCGGCGGAGTATGAATTAACCGTCCACACGTCACGTAACTAGTTTCTAAAATCTCCAGAAATTTTACTCATTATAAAACTCTGTAACTGAAGAATTAACAATATCCACTAAATAGTTTTAATATATTATACGGCACATAAATATGTAGAACACGTAATATTTATAAATGTTGCACAAAACACAGCTTCGTGTCTTATAGCAACAAAAATAGTAGAAAACTCCGGTAATAGTATATTGTGGCCTCTATCGCGCGTTTCTTAATGTGGCTCTAAAACTGGCCAGGTGAAACACCGCCCGGGAAGCGTAATGTATTCCTAGGTACAATAGTCCTACACAAAATATACACTAGATAGCCGTCATTATCAACAATATGAGCAAGGTGTTATTACGGTATATTTGATCAGTTTCCACCCGATACCTAATACCCCAGTGTTACCGGAACTTCTTAAACTGTGTAAACTGCGCGTGGCAAAAGTAGTCTTCCTGTCGCTGAGGTTCTCGTGACAACTTCTAACATCCAATTAATGACAAATATGGTGCTGAAAGTTCTGGCCCTGGTACCAGGACAATAAACTTACGTAATATTAGTCACGGTAAAGCAAAAGACTAGGTAAACTCTCGTATCTGGTGTATCAATATTCGTGGCGAGTAACTCTCTCTCTACAGATGACTAAACATACCCTTCTTTTTATGTGTACAGACGACTTTCAATTTGTCACACATCCACTCGGAAGCAACACCGCACAAAAATAACATCCACTGGGACTGAAATGCATATGAGCGCTCAGCAAATTAGTGGACGCAAGAAGAAGACAGAAGTTTCAGCCCTTGTAATTTCCAAAATAAGCATCTCTTTCATTTTGATAATTACCTGAAAGTAACAAAAGTGCTCTACCATCACTCGAAAAGTTTTTTTTTTGTCAGCAGTGTGTATGCGATATGGCAAAGAAGCATCTAATGCAGTTATTATTCTGAACACCTTACTTACTCCTGTGAAACAATCCAAAATATGAGTTCCCAAAACAGAATTCGCTCTTCCAAATTTAAAGTCAATTTTCATTTTAGTTAATCGGCAGTTGGCATATCTGGTGCACACAAAATGAGGATAACAACAACTATTTGAAATGAGAAATACGACGAACTGTAAAACATATGCATACAGTGTGTCTTAAAGTAAAAGTGTACCACTGTCTTACTACAGACAGTACTAGTGAAGATTACAGAGACAGAAATCTAAAGTGATATATAGGGTATCCCAAAAGTCTGCTAACATTTGAAAATGTACTAACTTACGTAATACACTCCTGGAAATTGAAATAAGAACACCGTGAATTCATTGTCCCAGGAAGGGGAAACTTTATTGACACATTCCTGGGGTCAGATACATCACATGATCACACTGACAGACCCACAGGCACATAGACACAGGCAACAGAGCATGCACAATGTCGGCACTAGTACAGTGTATATCCACCTTTCGCAGCAATGCAGGCTGCTATTCTCCCATGGATACGATCGTAGAGATGCTGGATGTAGTCCTGTTGAACGGCTTGCCATGCCATTTCCACCTGGCGCCTCAGTTGGACCAGCGTTCGTGCTGGACGTGCAGACCGCGTGAGACGACGCTTCATCCAGTCCCAAACATGCTCAATGGGGGACAGATCCGGAGATCTTGCTGGCCAGGGTAGTTGACTTACACCTTCTAGAGCGCGTTGGGTGGCACGGGATACATGCGGACGTGCATTGTCCTGTTGGAACAGCAAGTTCCCTTGCCGGTCTAGGAATGGTAGAACGATGGGTTCGATGACGGTTTGGATGTACCGTGCACTATTCAGTGTCCCCTCGACGATCACCAGTGGTGTACGGCCAGTGTAGGAGATCGCTCCCCACACCATGATGCCGGGTGTTGGCCCTGTGTGCCTCGGTCGTATGCAGTCCTGATTGTGGCGCTCACCTGCACGGCGCCAAACACGCATACGACCATCATTGGCACCAAGGCAGAAGCGACTCTCATCGCTGAAGACGACACGTCTCCATTCGTCCCTCCATTCACGCCTGTCGCGACACCACTGGAGGCGGGCTGCACGATGTTGGGGCGTGAGCGGAAGACGGCCTAACGGTGTGCGGGACCGTAGCCCAGCTTCATGGAGACGGTTTCGAATGGTCCTCGACGATACACCAGGAGCAACAGTGTCCCTAATTTGCTGGGAAGTGGCGGTGCGGTCCCCTACGGCACTGCGTAGGATCCTACGGTCTTGGCGTGCATCCGTGCGTCGCTGCGGTCCGGTCCCAGGTCGACGGGCACGTGCACCTTCCGCCGACCACTGGCGACAACATCGATGTACTGTGGAGACCTCACGCCCCACGTGTTGAGCAATTCGGCGGTACGTCCACCCGGCCTCCCGCATGCCCACTATACGCCCTCGCTCAAAGTCCGTCAACTGCACATACGGTTCACGTCCACGCTGTCGCGGCATGCTACCAGTGTTAAAGACTGCGATGGAGCTCCGTATGCCACGGCAAACTGGCTGACACTGACGGCGGCGGTGCACAAATGCTGCGCAGCTAGCGCCATTCGACGGCCAACACCGCGGTTCCTGGTGTGTCCGCTGTGCCGTGCGTGTGATCATTGCTTGTACAGCCCTCTCGCAGTGTCCGGAGCAAGTATGGTGGGTCTGACACACCGGTGTCAATGTGTTCTTTTTTCCATTTCCAGGAGTGTAATATAGGTGAACAGGTAAAACTTGGCACCCTGACACAAGATATTATTGAAACCAAAAAACGAGTGCAAAAACCAGCCAACAGTGACGCCGCACAAGTATCAAAAATGGTTCAAATGGCTCTGAGCACTATGGGACTTAACATCTTAGGTCATCAGTCCCCTAGAACTTAGAACTACTTAAACTTAACTAACCTAAGGACATTACTCTCATCCATGCCCGAGGCAGGATTCGAACCTGCGACCGTAGCAGCCCCGCGGTTCCGGACTGCAGCGCTAGAACCGCACGGCCACCGCGGCCGGCGCACAAGTATCGCGGTGGGTGCGAGGTACGCCGTTATCTTACGGAATTCGCATCATCCTTAGCCTTGCTGACAAAAGACGTGTTGGAAGGTACGACTTTTATGCAAGATGGCGCTCCACCCCGTATTGCTAGATTTGTGAAAGATCTCTTGCACACTTCGTTTGCTGAGGATCACGTGTTCATTGCTACTTCCGTCATGGTTGTTCACTCAGGTCCCCTGATTTCAATCCGTGTGATTATTTGTTGTGTGGTTACCTCGTTATGGATGCCAAAGACAACATTCGACGACAATTTCACACCCTACCTATTGGTATGCTGTACAGTGCTGTTCACAAATGTGTCCCTCGACTACAGGTGTTGTTGATGAATGACGGCCAACAGGCTGAGAATTTGTTATAAAGAACATAGTACTTCGCTGAAAAACAATTGTAATGGCAATAGGATCTAAGTGAGTTTGAACGTGGGGTTATAGTCGGCCCACGAACGATAGGACACAGCACCTCCGAGGTAGCGGTGAAGTGGGGATTTTCCCGTACGACAATTTCACGAGTGTACCGTGAATATCAGGAATTCGGTAAACAACAAATCTCGAACATAGCTGAGGCCGCAAAAAGATCCTGCAAGAACAGGACCAATGACGACTGAAGAGAATCGTTCCACATGACAAAAGTGCAACCTTTCCTCAAATTGCTGTAGATTTCAGTTTTGGGCCATCATAAAGTGCCGTCCGTATCATTTAACGAAACATCATCGATATGGGCTTTCGGAGCGGAAGGCCCACCCATGTACCCTTGATGACTGCACGATACAAAGCTTTACACCTCGCCTTGACCCGTCATCACCGACGTTGGACTGCTGATGACTGGAAACATGTTGCATGGTCAGACGAGTCTCGTTTCAAATTTTATCGAGTGGATGGACGTGTATGGGTGTGAAGGCAACATCATGACTCCATGTACCCTGCATGTCAGCAGGAGACACTTCAAGCTGGTGGAGGCTGTGTAATGGCGTGGGGCGTGTGTAGTTGGAGTGATACGGGACCCTTTACACATCTAGATACGACTATGACAAATGTCATGTACGTAAACATCCTGTCTGATCACCTGCATCACCGGAAAATTTGGAAATTTGTGGTAAGTACTTATGGGACCAAACTGCTAAGGTCATCGGTCCTTAAGCTTACGCACTACTTAATCTAACTTAAACGCTAAGGACAACACACATACTCATGACCGAGGGAGGACTCGAACCTCCGACGGGGGGGAGCAGCGCGGACCGTGACAAGGTGCCCCAACCCGCGCGGCTACCCCGCGTGGCTGCATCACGGGACTTGGGCAATTCCAGCAGGACAATGCGACACCTCACAAGTTCAGAATTGCTACAGAGTGGCTCCGGGAACACTGTTCTGAGTTTAAACACTTCCGCTGCCCACCAAACTCCCCAGACATGAACATTATTGATCTTTGATGCCTTGTAACGTGCTGTTCAGAAAAGATCTCCACCCCTTCGTACTCTTACGGATTTATGGACAGTCCTGCAGTATTCATGGTGTCAATTCCCTCCAGCAATACTTCAGACTTTAGTCGAGTCCATGCCACATCGTGTTGCGGCATTTCTGCGTGCTCGCGGGGGCCCTACACGATATTAGCCCGGTGTACCAGTTTCTTTGGCTCTGAGATTTAAATCAAATTTGAGTTTAATAAGTCATTTATTTTCTCTAAAATCTCGACACGTACCGCATTAATATGGCAGAGAATAATTTTCGAACGAAATGAACACAAAGTCTCGTAAAATTGACAGAAAAATCCCTCCCCCCACCGCCCTCCCCCCCCCCCCCCCCCCAATGCTCTAGAAGCTCAGTTTAATCGAGAGTGTCCCGCTAGTAATTTGGGGAGGTACCTCATTTATGTTGATGACTTCTAGGGAAACACAAGTTTTCCTAATCACAAAGATCGCAGATGAAAAGTAGAGGAGTCCAAGATCCATGAAACAATACTATCAGGCAACACAAGCTGCGTAGCAAATACCGCAAGATATGCATTTCTCAGAAAGCGGATAGAGCTATTGCTGAAGGCGACACTTACACCAAATTCGGCAAACGTGCGCCAGACCGGGTCGACCGCCACATGATAAACATTATTTAGATAAACATTATGTTAGAAAAAGAATCTAAATTGACCAAGCTGAAATCCACTTCATGAAATAAAATGTCGCAAGAATAAATGAAGAGACCGATACCCAACATAACGAAATCCCATATCAATAATACCGTCACAAGGTTAAACTGTCAATCTTTATATTAAAGGTGGATATTTTTAACATGTTTTCGTGCATTTCGCTTTACTTTCCTAGCTTTATGGCTCCTCTATATTCAGCAGCATCATAAATAGCCTCATGGGACTTCCTACGTGACCCACTTTGTCACTTACATGCAGGGCGTTTCAGATAACGTGTTCTTCTCTGCAGCTTACGATCAAAAATGAAAGAAATATTTATTTAGATAGGTAAATGTAAGAAACGTTACTGTTTCTGCGGAGTTGTGATCATGGTATGTTTAGTTATTTTCCAGAGAGCTACACAACGATTTATAATTATTTTAAACACAACGTTTTTTTCTGTCGTGTAGCTAGCGCATTTAATCCTTACTTGACACACTTTCGTGTAGTGACGCACTTGACGCACGAGGTATATCGCACCCCAAGGACAACAGTTGTTATAACTAATCTACTGAATGTTTTTAGTTGAAATTTTTTTAACTTCTCAAAAACTTACTTTTCGAAGTTATATTGGTCACACAACCAAAAAATAAGAGTAAGAAACTGAAATATAGGAAAAACTGAAAAACATTACTGGTTTAAAAAATCGTGCCCTTTTATGTTTTCATATAAATGGCTAAAAATTGAACTGACTTTGCTGAAGATATAGTAATACATGAAAAAGATAGAATATTACTGAACTATCTAAAAAAAGACATTTACTATGGAGAATAAAAGCGAGGGTTATCGTGAAGAAGTGAAAATTCTGTTGTCATAAAAAAAAGAAGTTTTTATTGTTTAAACAAAATATTCATATGATTCTAATAAGAAGAAAACAAGAAACATGTTAATAATAACTAAGTGAACTCATTTTAATCAAGTTTTCATATCTCTGGCGTACACATGCGGCGCAAATAACGTAGCTGCGTTCACTGCAAACTGAACGGTGCCAGGACGAGCAGCCTTTCTTTGCTTTTCTGGTCCCTTTTCCTGTTGTAAAGGACACACCGCATCGCATTTGATAGATCAATGTGCTTCGATTTTTATCAGCAATAAGATCTTTGTTCAAAATTCAGGCGTTACCATGTCAGATAGCCCGTCTCTGCATAGTTACGGCATACCTCTCCTCCACGTACGGTGTCAGCACATCGAGGTGTTAAATTCTTTAAGCAATAGATTGCCGTCTACATCTACATCTACATCTACATTGATACTCCGCAAGCCACCCAACGGTGTGTGGCGGAGGGCACTTTACGTGCCACTGTCATTACCTCCCTTTCCTGTTCCAGTCGCGTATGGTTCGCGGGAAGAACGACTGTCTGAAAGCCTCCGTGCGCGCTCTAATCTCTCTAATTTTACATTCGTGATCTCCTCGGGAGTTATAAGTAGGGGGAAGCAATATATTCGATACCTCATCCAGAAACGCACTCTCTCGAAACCTGGCGAGCAAGCTACACCGCGATGCAGAGCGCCTCTCTTGCAGAGTCTGCCACTTGAGTTTATTAAACATCTCCGTAACGCTATCACGGTTACCAAATAACCCTGTGACGAAACGCGCCGCTCTTCTTTGGATCTTCTCTATCTCCTCCGTCAGACCGATCTGGTACGGATCCCACACTGATGAGCAATACTCAAGTATAGGTCGAACGAGTGTTTTGTAAGCCACCTCCTTTGTTGATGGACTACATTTTCTAAG
Organism: Schistocerca americana; assembly: GCF_021461395.2. Classification (NCBI taxonomy): domain Eukaryota; kingdom Metazoa; phylum Arthropoda; class Insecta; order Orthoptera; family Acrididae; genus Schistocerca; species Schistocerca americana. Next base: position 456,342,354 of record NC_060122.1, read on the forward strand.
CACTCTCCCAATGAATCTCAACCTGGTACCCGCCTTACCAACAATTAATTTTATATGATCATTCCACTTCAAATCGTTCCGCACGCACTCCCAAATATTTTACAGAAGTAACTGCTACCACTGTTTGTTCCGCTATCATATAATCATACAATAAAGGATCCTTCTTTCTATGTATTCGCAATACATTACATTTGTCTATGTTAAGGGTCAGTTGCCACTCCCTGCACCAAGTGCCTATCCGCTGCAGATCTTCCTGCATTTCGCTACAATTTTCTAATGCTGCAACTTCTCTGTATACTACAGCATCATCCGCGAAAAGCCGCATGGAACTTCCGACACTATCTACTAAGTCATTTATATATATTGTGAAAAGCAATGGTCCCATAACACTCCCCTGTGGCACGCCAGAGGTTACTTTAACGTCTGTAGACGTCTCTCCATTGATAACAACATGCTGTGTTCTGTTTGCTAAAAACTCTTCAATCCAGCCACACAGCTGGTCTGATATTCCGTAGGCTCTTACTTTGTTTATCAGGCGACAGTGCGGAACTGTATCGAACGCCTTCTGGAAGTCAAGAAAAATAGCATCTACTGGGAGCCTGTATCTAATATTTTCTGGGTCTCATGAACAAATAAGGCGAGTTGGGTCTCACACGATCGCTGTTTCCGGAATCCATGTTGATTCCTACATAGTAGATTCTGGGTTTCCAGAAATGACATGATACGCGAGCAAAAAACATGTTCTAAAATTCTACAAGAGATCGACGTAAGAGATATAGGTCTATAGTTTTGCGCATCTGCTCGACGACCCTTCTTGAAGACTGGGACTATCTGTGCTCTTTTCCAATCATTTGGAACCATCCGTTCCTCTAGAGACTTGCGGTACACGGCTGTTAGAAGGGGGGCAAGTTCTTTCGCGTACTCTGTGTTGAATCGAATTGGTATCCCGTCAGGTCCAGTGGACTTTCCTCTATTGAGTGATTCCACTTGCTTTTCTATTCCTTGGACACTTGTTTCGATGTCAGCCATTTTTTCGTTTGTGCGAGGATTTAGAGAAGGAACTGCAGTGCGGTCTTCCTCTGCGAAACAGCTTTGGAAAAAGGTGTTTAGTATTTCAGCTTTACGCGTGTCATCCTCTGTTTCAATGCCATCATCATCGCGTAGTGTCTGGATATGCTGTTTCGAGCCACTTACTGATTTAACGTAAGACCAGAACTTCCTAGGATTTTCTGTCAAGTCGGTACATAGAATTTCACTTTCGAATTCAATGAACGCTTCACGCATAGCCCTCCTTACGCTAACTTTGACATCGTTTAGCTTCTGTTTGTCTGAGAGGTTTTGGCTGCGTTTAAACTTGGAGTGGAGCTCTCTTTGCTTTCGCAGTAGTTTCCTAACTTTGTTGTTGTACCACGGTGGGTTTTTCCCGTCCCTCACAGTTTTACTCGGCACGTACCTGTCTAAAACGCATTTTACGATTGCCTTGAACTTTTTCCATAAACACTCAACATTGTCAGTGTCGGAACAGAAATTTTCGTTTTGATCTGTTAGGTAGTCTGAAATCTGCCTTCTATTACTCTTGCTAAACAGATAAACCTTCCTCCCTTTTTTAATATTCCTATTAACTTCCATATTCAGGGATGCTGCAACGGCCTTATGATCACTGATTCCCTGTTCTGTACATACAGAGTCGAAAAGTTCGGGTCTGTTTGTTATCAGTAGGTCCAAGATGTTATCTCCACGAGTCGGTTCTCTGTTTAATTGCTCGAGGTAATTTTCGGATAGTGCACTCAGTATAATGTCACTCGATGCTCTGTCCCTACCACCCGTCCTAAACATCTGAGTGTCCCAGTCTATATCTGGTAAATTGAAATCTCCACCTAAGACTATAACATGCTGAGAAAATTTATGTGAAGTGTATTCCAAATTTTCTCTCAGTTGTTCTGCCACTAATGCTGCTGAGTCGGGAGGTCGGTAAAATGAGCCAATTATTAACCTAGTTCGGTTGTTTAGTGTAACCTCCACCCATAATAATTCACAGGAACTATCCACTTCTACTTCACTACAGGATAAACTACTACTAACAGCGACGAACACTCCACCACCCGTTGCATGCAATCTATCCTTTCTAAACACCGTCTGTACCTTTGTAAAAATTTCGGCAGAATTTATCTCTGGCTTAAGCCAGCTTTCTGTACCTATAACGATTTCAGCTTCGGTGCTTTCTATCAGCGCTTGAAGTTCCGGTACTTTACCAACGCAGCTTCGACAGTTGACAATTACAATACCGATTGCTGCTTGGTCCCCGCATGTCCTGACTTTGCCCCACACCCGTTGAGGCTGTTGCCCTTTCTGTACTTGCCCAAGGCCATCTAACCTAAAAAACCGCCCAGCCCACGCCACACAACCCCTGCTACCCGTGTAGCCGCTTGTTGCGTGTAGTGGACTCCTGACCTATCCAGCGGAACCCGAAACCCCACCACCCTATGGCGCAAGTCGAGGAATCTGCAGCCCACACGGTCGCAGAACCGTCTCAGCCTCTGATTCAGACCCTCCACTCGGCTCTGTACCAAAGGTCCGCAGTCAGTCCTGTCGACGATGCTGCAGATGGTGAGCTCTGCTTTCATCCCGCTAGCGAGACTGGCAGTCTTCACCAAATCAGATAGCCGCCGGAAGCCAGAGAGGATTTGCTCCGATCCATAGCGACACACATCATTGGTGCCGACATGAGCGACCACCTGCAGATGGGTGCACCCTGTACCCTTCATGGCATCCGGAAGGACCCTTTCCACATCTGGAATGACTCCCCCCGGTATGCACACGGAGTGCACATTGGTTTTCTTCCCCTCTCTTGCTGCCATTTCCCTAAGGGGCCCCATTACGCGCCTGACGTTGGAGCTCCCAACTACCAGTAAGCCCACCCTCTGCAACTGCCCGGATCTTGCAGACTGAGGGGCAACCTCTGGAACAGGACAAGCAGCCATGTCAGGCCGAAGATCAGTATCAGCCTGAGACAGAGCCTGAAACCGGTTCGTCAGACAAACTGGAGAGGCTTTCCGTTCAGCCCTCCGGAATGTCTTTCGCCCCCTGCCACACCTTGAAACGACCTCCCACTCTACCACAGGTGAGGGATCAGCCTCAATGCGGGCAGTATCCCGGGCAACCACAGTCGTAGTCCGATCAGGGGATGCGTGTGACGAGCTGGCCGTCCCCGACAAACCCCCATCCGGACCCCCACAGTGATGCCCATTGGCAACAGCCTCAAGTTGTGTGACCGAAGCCAACACTACCTGAAGCTGGGAGCGAAGGGATGCCAACTCAGCCTGCATCCGAACACAGCAGTTGCAGTCCCTATCCATGATAAAAACGGTTTCGCAAAGAACGTCTGAACTAATCTACAGAGAGCGCAAACAAATCGACAAAATTTAAACGGTTATTAAAATACAAGATTGCCTAGTAAATGTAGCAATGCTGCTACTTGCGCACTGCTGACACTGCTCGGCGGCGGAAGGAGACTAAGCGAAATTACACTATTCAGGTACTAAAACGCGATGCTACACTCTCAAATACTGTAATACGCCCGAAATTTATGAATTAAACAATGCAAGTACCAAAAACACGCAAAGAAATTAAGAATTAAACTATGTAACAAATGAGTGAGCTAGGAGTATACGACTTGTTGCTCAGCTGCTTATCCAACGGCGGCAGGGAGCACACTGACTGTGACCAACCGACACTGGCCGTTCAAAACAAAAACAGTAGACAAACGACTACGCGAATTTACACTATTCAGGTACTAAAACGCGATGCTACAACTCTCAAATACTATAATACGCCCGAAATTTATGAATTAAACAATGCAAGTACCAAAAACACGCAAAGAAATTAAGAATTAAACTATGTAACAAACGAGTGAGCTAGGAGTATACGACTTGCTGCTCAGCTGCTTATCCAACGGCGGCAGGGAGCACACTGACTGTGACCAACCGACACTGGCCGTTCAAAACAAAAACAGAAGACAAACGACTACGCGAATTTACACTATTCAGGTACTAAAACGCGATGCCACAACTTTCAAATACTATAATACGTCAAGTTCGCAGATTAAACGCCATTCAAGTATTTTATGTTGGACAAAAAACTGGCATGATAAAACATAGTTTGCTCATTTTATTTTTCACTCGGATGCCAAAACATGTTTGAAATGAAAGGCATTTAAATTTCACACACTCGACCTTACCTGACATACAGGAGTGTAGGCAACCCCCCTCGACTGTGGACGGCTGCCGCAGACGGACTGCGGCTTTCAGTGTGACGCTATTGACTTCACGGGTAGTGGTCCTATCGAACCCATGACAGAAGGCGTCACAGAACCGATTTTCTCAGATTTACATACATAAAATTAACGAAAAGTGGGTTTAAAGTGTACTGCATCCGGAGTGCCAAAATAAGGATTAAACCCACTGTGTGCAAATCAGTTAATTTACATTTCTATCATGCGTAGTTACGGAGCTAGAAACGTACGAAATTTTAGGGGAGGATGCAGGATGATGTACATAATTGACTACGTTGAGAGGGTATTATAATGGCGGAATGTCTACTTAACTGTTCTGATTGCACAACTCAATAAGCCTTCTAAACGACATGCAGGCGAGATGTTCAGTTGTTGGAGAGACAAGCTTCCTTGACGAGCTCTTTGAACCCATGCTCAGTTACACTGTGGACTGTGTCCTTACACTACGAAATACAGGGTGGGTATGACTGCACGAAAAACGAGGTACAGTCTGCTGCGAATATTTATGTGGAACAAATCTGGCATGAACATCCTACGTGTACCATTTGTTGTAGATGCTCGGAAAACGCCGACGCGATGTGACTGATGCAGCCATGGCATATGCAGTGATCGAAGTGCTTCATTAACCAATACATTCTTATGTTCTGAACAATAACGTCGAAAGACAAGAAGTTGACAACGGCTGGCGGTAATAGACGAAAACCACGTAGAAGGGAGGAAATGTTTCTTTTAGCTGCAGTACTACCAAGAGCCTCATGTCAGCCTCACATTTGTGTGGCGAATAGTACACGGTCACAAGTTCGACCTGTAACACCTGTTACTGACACAGGAGCTGCGTAGTAACGGTTCAACTCGGCGAGTCACTTTCTGTTAATGGACCACTTATAATTTCACTCTCGATATTTCAGAGAATGTTGTGTTCGCTGATGAATCCATGTTCGCGTATTATGATGCAGTGAGCAGTAATAATATGCGTTAGTGGGCCACAGAAAGTCCTAGGTAGACACGTCACGTCGATCGTCAATAGAAGTGGTCGGTTAATGTGTGGAGTGCAATACTTAGAGATAAAATCGTGGCTCCAAACATACAGCAGGTACTCTGACAAGTGACTGACACTGAGGTGGCAAAAGTCGTGGGATAGCGAAATGAAAAAATACAGAAGGTGGTAGTATCGCGTAAACAAGGTATAAAAGGGCGACAAATTGGCGGAGATGTCATTTGTACTCAGGTGATTCATGTGAAAGTGTTTCCGACTTGATTATTGTCGCCCGACGGAAATTAACACACCTTGAATGCGAAATGATAGTTGGAGCTAGATGCATAGGACATTTCATTTCGAAAATCGTTAACGAATTCAATATTCCGAGAACCACAGCGTCAAGAGTGTGCCGAGAATACCAAATATCAGGCACTGCCTCTCAACACGGACAACGCAATGGCCGACAGCCTTCACTTAACGACCGAGAGCAGTACGCGGAGTTGTCATTGCTTACAGACAAGCAACACTGTGATAATACCTTCATAAATGGATGTGGGACGTACGAAGAACGTATCTTAAGGACATGCGGCGAAATTTGGCGTTATTGGGCTATGGCAGCAGACGACGCTAGCAACGACCCAAGACTACTGAGAAACCGTGGCGTGGTCAGACGAATCCCGATTTCAGCTGTTAAGAGCTGGTGGTAGGATTAGAATGTGGCAAAAACCTCACTAAGCCATGGACCTACTGTGCATGTTGGTGGTGGCTCCATATGGAGTGGGCTGTGTTTACTTGGAATGGACTGGGTCCTTTGGTCCAATTGAACCGATCATTCACTGGAAATGGTTATGTTCGCCAACATGGAGACGCTCTGCAGCTATTCATGGATTTCATGTTCCGAAAGAACGATGGAATTTTTATGGATGTCAATGCGCCATACCAGAGTTTTTCGTGATTGGTTCGAAGAACATTTTGGACAATTCGAGCGAATGATGTGGCCACCCAGATCGCCTGATACGAATCCCAGCGAGCATTTATGACACATAGTCAAGGGATCAGTTCGTGCACAAAATCCAGCACCGGCAACACTTTCGCAGTTCTGAACGGTTATAGAGGCAGCATGGATAAATACTTCTGCAGGCGATTAGAAACGACTTCAAAGTCGAGTTGTTGCACTATGCCGGGCAAAAGGCGGCCCGGCATGATATTAGAAGTATCGCATGACTTTTTTTATCTCGATGTATACTGTGCTGTCCCGTCAACAGTTTAGATGCTGTACTTAGAAATGTCAATCAGGACATTAGAGGCTGTATGTGGATGCAGCACATTGGTTATTCAGCGTATTCTACACGTGAAATGCACAAACAACGACATATTTTCTGGGAAATTGGGCGGAAGCCGTGGTCTTCAGGAAAGGCCCTCATGGCCATTCTTTTAAGTTCTCCTTGTGGGGATATCTAAAGAACAAAGGACCCAGTCCATTCCAAGTAAACACAGCCCACTCCATTATGGAGCCACCACCAACATGCACAGTGTATTGTTGACAACTTGGGTCCATGGCTTAGTGAGGTCTTTGCAACAAACAATCCAGAGCTAATAGAGAGCATCATGACTGAACAGGGATTAGTGGTCACAAGGTCGTTGTAGCTAGGCTCAATACCGTTTCTTCCAAATCCACCAGAAACAAACGCAAAATAATTTTATTTAAAAAAGCGGATAAAGTGTCACTAGAAGCCTTCCTAAGAGACAATCTCCATTCCTTCCGAACTGACTATGCAAATGTAGACGAGATGTGGCTCAAATTCAAAGATATAGTAGCAACAGCAATTGAGAGATTCATACCTCATAAATTGGTAAGAGATGGAACTGATCCCCCATGGTACACAAAACAGGTCCGAACGCTGTTGCAGAGGCAACGGAAAAAGCATGTGAAGTTCAGAAGAACGCGAAATCCCGAAGACTGGCTAAAATTTACAGACGCGCGAAATTTGGCACGGATTTCAATGCGAGATGCCTTTAACAGGTTACACAACGGAACATTGTCTCGAAATTTAGTAGAAAATCCGAAGAAATTCTGGTCGTATGTAAAGTACACAAGCCGCAAGACGCAGTCAATACCTTCGCTGCGCAGTGCCGATGGAACTGTTACCGACGACTGTGCCGCTAAAGCGGAGTTATTGAACGCAGTTTTCCGAAATTCCTTCACCAGGGAAGACGAATGGAATATTCCAGAATTTGAAACACGAACAGCTGCTAGCATGAGTTTCTTAGAAGTAGATACCTTAGGGGTTGCGAAGCAACTCAAATCGCTTGATACGGGCAAGTCTTCAGGTCCAGATTGTATACCGATTAGGTTCTTTTCAGATTACGCTGATACAATAGCTCCCTACTTAGCAATCATTTACAACCGCTCGCTCACCGATAGATCTGTACCTACAGATTGGAAAATTGCGCAGGTCGCACCAGTGTTTAAGAAGGGTAGTAGGAGTAATCCATCGAACTACAGACCTATATCATTGACGTCGGTTTGCAGTAGGGTTTTGGAGCATATACTGTATCCAAACATTATGAATCACCTCGAAGGGAACGATCTATTGATACGTAATCAGCATTGTTTCAGAAAACATCGTTCTTTTGCAACTCTTTATTCGCACGAAGTAATGGCCGCTATCGACAGGGGATCTCAAGTTGATTCCGTATTTCTAGATTTCCGGGAAGCTTTTGACACCGTTCCTCACAAGCGACTTGTAATCAAGCTGCGGGCCTATGGGGTATAGTCTCAGTTGTGCGACTGGATTCGTGATTTACTGTCAGGAAGGTCGCAGTTCGTAGTAATAGACGGCAAATCATCGAGTAAAGCTGAAGTGATATCAGGTGTTCCCCAGGGAAGCGTCCTGGGACCTCTGCTGTTCCTGGTCTATATAAATGGCCTGGGTGACAATCTGAGCAGTTCTCTTAGGTTGTTCGCAGATGATGCTGTAATTTACCGTCTAGTAAGGTCATCCGAAGACCAGTATCAGTTGCAAAGCGATTTAGAAAAGATTGCTGTATGGTGTGGCAGGTGGCAGTTGACGCTAAATAACGAAAAGTGTGAGGTGATCCACATGAGTTCCAAAAGAAATCCGTTGGAATTCGATTACTCGATAAATAGTACAATTCTCAAGGCTGTCAATTCAGCTAAATACCTGGGTGTAAAAATTACGAGCAAATTCAGTTGAAAAGACCACATAGATAATATAGTGGGGAAGGCGAGCCAAAGGTTGCGTTTAATTGGCAGGACACTTAGAAGATGCAACAAGTCCACTAAAGAAACAGCTTACACTACACTCGTTCGTACTCTGTTAGAATATTGCTGCGCGGTGTGGGATCCTTACTAGGTGGGATTGACGAAGGACATCGAAAGGGTGCAAAAAAGGGCAGCTCGTTTTGTATTATCACGTAATAGGGGAGAGAGTGTGGCAGATATGATACGCGAGTTGGGATGGAAGTCATTAAAGCAAAGACGTTTTTCGTCGCGGCGAGATCTATTTACGAAATTTCAGTCACCAACTTTCTCTTCCGAATGCGAAAATATTTTGCTGAGCCCAACGAACATAGATAGGAACGATCATCAAAATAAAACAAGAGAAATCAGAGCTCGAACAGAAAGGTTTAGGTGTTCGTTTTTCCCACGCGCTGTTCGGAAGTGGAATGGTAGAGAGATAGTATGATTGTGGTTCGATGAACCCTCTGCCAAGCACTTAAATGTGAATTGCAGAGTAATCATGTAGATGTAGATGTGTGACGGTCATCGAAATCACAACCCCCGATGACTTCTTCAAGCGGCGCGTCTAGGAAGCTGTCTCTCTGCGACACCAGCAAACTTTACATCCCGCCCGCAGGTCGTTTAGAAGGTGCAATAAGTAGTGCGTTCATGAAAATGGGCATTCGTTTGAACACCTCACGTAGTTGAATATTCTGCCACAAGATCTTCCATCTGAACACAGTCAGTTACGTTCAGCATGTTGCATCCACCCCTAAAACTTTGTAAGTTCTAGTCCCCCAGTAAAAATTGATAGAAGTATGATTTTATTTGATTGGACAGAGTTAGTTCAAATACATCGGACAGGGGAGAGTATTGTAACTTTGAACACTTTTCAGACATTCATCTCTAGCCAGCCCTATAACGCAAGTTTAATTTAATTTCTTATTCCATTTTTAAGTTATAGCATTTACTTTTTGTGTGCAGGAGTGTTTTTCTAAAATTGCAAAAATTACTCGGGAAAAGTAAAGTTTTACAACATGTGAAAAAATTGTTGCAAGGAGAAACGTGGTCATGTACGTAGGAACAAATATTTTTTGCAATAGAGGAAATTTTGACAGTACGCTATATGTCATCTTTTACATTACTACTCTAATAAAAAGCAATAATCAGTGAGTGAAATTACATTAATAAGCAGTAGTATTAAAACCAGTTACAAGTTAAATAAATTTTGGAATCGAAGCTACTGGAAACTGGAAGAAATCTCATTTTTAAGACACATAAAATTCTTAAGACATTAAGGAAATTCAGTTCATTTGCAAATATCACGTACTCCTTGGTAGAAGACCTCATTGTGTCTCACGGTAGAAGATGCTCCACCATCGCTGAAGTATGGCTTAACCGTCGATACATTATGTAACTACACTTAAAATTCGTTTACTGGGGAATTAACATTATCTGCCAAATAGCTTCAATATATTATACATAAAAATTATACACTAAACGTTTAGTATCCAAAATATTTACAAATGCAGCACGAAACACTACCTCATGCCTGACAACAAGAAACACTGTGGAAAACGCCGGAAGCGTCTTATGAAGGGCCCTCTTGTGCTTTGCTTCACGTGATTATAAAATCAGTCAGTTGATTTAATATCGGGTGGAAACATCATGTGTTCCCAGCGTCCCCTAAATAATATAAAGAATAATGTTCTATTCAAAAAATTATATCTACCTAAATAAATTTTCCTTTCTTTTATGATAAGGGGCAGTTAACAGAAAAGGAGACAGACGGAAAAAAAGTAAGTACACTGTTTACGAATTCAAAAACAATCGCCGTAGCAGTTAATACAGTACATTTTCTAAAAAAGAGTATATCGCCATTTGACTGTGTATTCCTGTATTTATCTTTTCTACTATCTATATTTCGACGTTTATGCCATTATCAAGTACAATGCTAAAAGTCGTTATACCATTATTATGTCGTATCTGTTAAGGCAGTCCAAAGCAGGTAAACAAGACTAACACATGTCTTCAAGATGTAACTTTTTTAATACTTACGTCTTAAAGACATGTGTTAGTCTTGTTTACCTGCTTTGGACTGTCTTAACAGATATGACATAATAATGATCTAACAACTTTGAGGATTGTACTTGATAATAGCACAAAAACTGAAATCTAGAAAGTAGGGAAGACAAATTTTTAGGAATGCATAGTCAAATGGCGGTTTACCCTTTTAAAAAGTGTTGCGTGACTGTGGCTCAACATCATAAAAATCTTTTTCCAGTACGTTTATTCCACTGTGAGACAAGACGATCAATACCTTCAAGAGAAAGTGTTTGTAATTGCCTATGGAATCATGGTTGTACACAGACGTACACCTCTTCGTCCGAAGCAAATCGAGCCACCAGTGGCTTCCTTCAGAGCTCCAAAAATATGAAAATCGCATGGAGAGAGATCAAGACTGTATGGAGGATGCATAAGGTTTTCCCAGCGAAACTTCTGGAGCGTAGTCGATACAGCTTTGGCAAATATGTGGGCGGGCAATTCCCTGCGACATTGTGGTGCCGTCCGTCAACATTCCTGGACGTTTGAACTTGAACGTGCGCTTCAATTTTTGCAACGTGTCCACGTACCGATGTGCGTTAATCGTGGCTCCGTGTTCCAGAAAGTCAACGGGCAGTGGGCCATTGCAGTGAAAGAAAAGGTCATCGTGACTTCCCCGAAGCTGGCACACCTGTTGTTTCGACTACGCTGCTGATATTACACTGGGTAGCCTTTACACGTCCTCCACGTAGTCCCGATCTCTCCCCATGTGATTTCAATTTCTTTGCAGCACCGAAGAAAGACATTCGTGGCTGTCGATTTGCTTGAGACGCAGAAGTGGACGCTTGGATACGATCATGATTCCGTACGCAGCCAAACATTTTCCTGTGAAGGCACTGACCGTCTTGTCTCACAATGGGATAAATATATTAACAGCTGTGGTGATAACTTTCGAAATAATGAATGTTTACTTACTTTTTTCCCACCTTTCTCGATTTCGTTTGACTGACCCTTACACATTGCGCAATAACATTAAAGGATCACTTTTCCTAAACCCCCTGACAGCTTCCCACTGACTCAAAGCTACCAACAACCTTCCTCTGTAATGCTGCGTTTACTTACCATCAAGTACTACAGCAGCCGCCAGGCTGATTTGGTGTCGAAGTTTCTGAACGTATATTTCTGACGTGCTCAAAAAAGATGCATGGGTGACACCGAGGGCGTAGCCGAAGTGGCGGGGCTTAGAGGGACCATTTGTCGTTTTATTCACAAACGTACTAACGTTGAACTCCGACGTAATCACTCCACAGGAGTGTGCAAAACAGAAGGGCTGAATAAGTATAAGTACCCTTTCCTGCTTCGGACTGCGTTCAAATCTCGTTGAATGGCTTTGAACGGTACATAGTGGTTTCATCCTGTACACGAAAGCAAAAATTGCGGTCAAGGCGTGCGATCACGTCCAACCTAGATGCAGCCCCACAATTTTCTTAGAGAAGGTTTGACACGTCCAAGGGGTGTCAGCAATGTCAAAGGTTGGCAGGAACATATTCCTATCCCTCATTGGAATGCAAACTGTCGTTTTCAACCGCTTAACATGAGAATCATCGCCTCAGAGAAAGGGGTGGTTGAATTGGCGCCCTTAATGCCATCCCCTGAGGCATTTTCGTGACAATTCTGAGCGGCGGTGTGTCTGAAATGATTTCCTCGTCCACTCAAAAGAAAAGCGCGTGATTTAAGCGCTATATGTTGCGGTTCTAACCTCCATCGCAGGGACGTCAAAGTAAGATGTGAAAAGTTGGTTGAGGTGGACTGTGACGACCTCATTGTGAGACACGTCTACGGTGACAATGAGCAGAGCTGTGGTAAAATTTGGTGCCAATGTGACGTCATAAACCGTCCTTACAGCTCAATCGATCTTCCGAGCGGTGGCCTTTTTTTTTTTTTTTTTCAAATGTCGACACGTTACTGTTTCAAGCGTCGGCGGGCACCAGAGTGACGTCGCAGGACGCCACGCTTTTGTGCATTACACACAGAGGTTGTAGGCACTTTTGAGCCAAATTTCAAACTTATGTACCGCAGTGGGAGGCAATTACAGGGTTTCGAAAAAGTGATCCTTTAATTCTGTTGCGTAGTGTATTTTGAAAGACACCGAGAAAAATAATTTTCCCGAAACATCCTGTATAATGGGAACGGTAACAGGCACTGGGTTATGCCAGAAACTACGTTTACGTCTGAGGATTGCCCTATATTACGAGGGAGAAAATCGAGGAAAGGTAGACCATGGGCTAGGAACCGCGAGCCACCGCTAATACGATTCCGGAGGCTTGGCTGCAGCTACGTGTCACATGGCCCCTTCCCCAGACGGACAGCGCTACAGCGGAGTCGCGCGGGCAGCGTGGTCGTTAGGCGCGACCCACGCGTGGCTGCCGCGCCGGCTTAACGACCTCTCCAGGGCGAGCTGTTTGCCCGGCGCCCGAGAGCTCCGCAGGCCCGCACTCCGTCGCGGCCAAAGCTTTGGCTAGTCGCCGCGTCCAAACCCCTGGCACTCTGAGCAGAGAAGTGAGCGACATAGTAAAAGTATGATTTTCAGAAGTGAGGAAGAGTTTTTGCATAGTGCCCAATTAAGTATTCGACACTAACTTTGTGATTAATCTGATATATTCGCTCGATGAATAAGAGAATAAATGAAATGCAGTACCAGAAAAAAATCTGGACAACCTTTTAGAGGTTTCCAATTGATTCAAGATTTATTGTTTCAGCATTGCATCGGAAGTACATGGGACCATTACATTTACAAATCAATAGCACAAACCGTTCTGAGGTAGCAGGTATTGACCTATGCTGAAACACCCATACATCGGTACGTTGTGTAGCCTCCACACGCAACAATGAAGGCGCATGCATCCTATCGACCGTACAGATGACGAATACCGTCCTGGGATACGTTATGCCACGCCTGATCGATCTGTTCACGTAGTTGTGTAAGCTTTGTTGATTGAAGAGTCGCATGAGTCACTTACCGTCCCATCATATCCCACACATGCTCGAGTGGAGACAAGTCTGGAGAACGTGCTGGCTAGGGAAGTTGCTGCGCGTCTTGCAGACCACATTGAGGTTCACAGGCACTGTGTGGGCGAGCATTATCCTGTTGGAACAACACAATACCTTCCTGTCGCAAGGCGGCGAAAGAACGGGTCTAACAACACCCTTTACGTACCGAACGCTTGTTAGCTATCTCACCAGAAACACCAAAGATGAACGACAGTTATAGCTTATCGCAACCCAGAACAGTCGAACGGCGGACGCCTATGCTGTGGCGTGAATGGAAGACGGAGTAGAGTCGTGCGAGCCCATGGTCCCAACGCTAATAACCGGTTCGCAACAATTCGTGTTGACACGTCTGGGCTCACAAACCCTCTTACCTGTACTGTGGTAGCTGTACGATCTGCCACTGCTGCCCTTACAATACGACATCCTGGCGAGCGTCTGCGCTACATGGACGTCCAGAACTTCGTTTGCGGGTGTGAGAATGTTCACACGAACATCGTTGCACAACCGACGCGGCACGGAGGTCCTATCCTCCGGATAACTAGCAAGCAGGTGCACCAAGTGGCTCGACAAGCCATCCTGAAAAGCTTGTAAATAATTTCCCGGCCCTACAAGCTGTCAAAAAAAAAGGAGAATCATGCCATAGATCTCCCTATTGTTGTAAGCCTGGATGACGTGCTCGACCACCAGCAAGAGCCGGAAAGGTGTGGAATGGCTTTCACGAGACCCAAATTGTTTATCTGGCTGTACTGATTCAGTAGTGACGTATGTGGTTAGTTTGGGCAGCGCAACTCCCTCAAATGCCTGAGAGTTGATGGAAGGCTGACAGACCAATAGATGGTTGGTTCCTGAGCCTTCCAGTTGGAGCATTACCTACTAAAGGGTAGACACAGAAGGCGCTCTGATAGCTGTGCCACTACGCTTTCTGTTGATTGACAACATTGAAACCAATATCACTACATGTACTATCCCCCAGGTGGCATATGCCATCATCGGATCAGAATCGTCTTTCTTGGTGTACTAATTTTTCTCCGGCAGTGTAGTTCTTGACCTGCCCATGCCGAGTCAAGGTGCATTAAAGCCCAAAAGAGAACAAGCAGTCTAAAGGAATCCAAAGTCATATCGTCGTGCTTAATAACAAAGTCCCCCGAAGTCTGAGGCGATGTCATAAACTGCTAACCGATAAGCAGATTAGGGGAGCGGACGACACTCGTCCCTATAGTGGCGTACATGTTGAGAGTGGTTCCCAACGCTGGTTACGATGCCTTGCGAGTGCCGAATTGCACTGGCCACAATGTATTTCAGTGAGATTACGGTCTCCATAGCGGCATCTGGGACATACAGGGTGTCCGAAAAGTCTTTCCCTGATTATATAAATTGATAACTCAGGCTAGAAAGATACAAATATGAAACTGGTGTCTAATTGTTTACAGACTATCAAAGTTTTTTTCACACATCAGTAAACTTCCACATGAGTACCCTTGGTAGCACGTAGCACATCTAGGCGATATTCAATTTCCGTCCACACATTAGCCAACATCACTGGAAAGATAGATTCAACGACTGTGGTTATCCGTTGCCACAGTGTTTCAAGATCTGGTACACGTGTTCGGTAGACCTCGTCCTTGACATAACCTCATAAAAAGAAGTCTAATGGGGTTATGTCAGGAGAGCTTGGAGGCCAAACCGTTGGCCCATCAGGACCAATCCAGCGCCCAGGAAGGGTCATATCGAGATAGGCACGGACGTCTAAACCTCAATGAGGCGATTCACCGTCTTGCTAAAACAAGACATCGGGGTGACACTGAAGCAGCTGAGGAACAGCATACAGTTGCAACATGTTCAGATACACCGCAGGTGTGATGGTAACCTCAGCCAAGAAGAATGGTCTGATAATTCGATCGTGCAATAGCGCACACCAAACATTCACCTTTGGACTGCCTCTGGTGCACTCCATGACCTCGCCAGCGGGTTGTGAATCCCAAATGCGCACATTATGGCGATTCACTACTCCACTGACAAAAAAGGTCGCTTCGTCGGAAAAGGCAATTCGTCTGAGATAACCATCATCGTCCTCAATACGTGATAGCATTTCGACCGCAAAGTCATATCGACGTGTACTGTCATTGGGCAACAAGGCCTGAACGATTTGCACGTTGTATGCACGAAACAATAAAAGTTTGTGTAAAATGTCATGTAGAGAGCTTTTTGACATCTGTAATTCACCTGAGGCCCTGCGCACCGATTTCTTCGGACTTCGCAGAAAAGACTGCCATACAGTTTCCACCCTGTCTGCTGAGGTTCTTGGTCGACCAGACCTCGGAAGGTCAGCAACCGATCCTGTGTTCTTGAATCTCTCATACCAGGCTTTAATGCTCTTGACATCAGGTGGATTCCTTCCAAATCTTGCCTGGAAGTGTCTCTGCACTGTGGTTGGTGATCGTGTCTCATGGTATCACATGACACATTGTGCCTTCTCCTGATTGGTTAACATGGCTTCTTGGGCGCTGCACCTCATCCACTACTTACGTACTGCGAACCTAAAACAGAAAAAAAACTTTGATAGTTGTAAACAATTCGACACAAGTTTCGCATTTGTATCTTACTTCTACCCGAGTTATCAATTTATGGAATCAGGGAAAGACTTTTCGGACACCCTGTAACACCCAGTGCTGCAGTTGTCAGTGCATAGAATCTGATAACGCAACCAGTTATACTATTAGATCAAAATTATGCCCACTGTAAGGCGGAATTGGCAACTAGATGTCACCAGAAGCGGACCCACAAGTATAAAAGAAGTCGGGGAGTTTTGTGTTATCAGTAGAGAAGCAGCAACAGAAGACTGAGTCGGCCAGGAGAGATGAATGACTGCGAATGCGGTCTACACATTGGTAGCTGCCTCAGTAACAAATCCATCAGGAACATTTGAACCCTTCTAATGCGGTCAAGTCAACTCTTGGCAATGTGGTTATGAAGTGGAAAGACGAAGGAACAACTACAGCTAAACCCGGACCAGGCAGACACCATGTACAGAGACCGTCGAGCATTGCGAAGGGTGATTGCAAAAATTTGCATGGAATCAGCGGAACTAATCGCTTGTGAGTTCCAAAATGCTACCAGCAGTCCAGCTAACACAATGACTGCGCTTACAGGGTTGAAAAGAGTGGGATACAATGGTCGATCAGCTGCACATGAGAACATGTCTCTGAGGTCAGCACTAAGCAACCGAAGAGGTACTGGAAAGAGCTGCACCACAAGACGATGAGTAAGTGGAAAGAAGTCATACGGAGTGATGAATCGCATTAGACCCTGTGGCAATCTCATGGAATTGTTTATGTTTGGCGAATACCAGGAGAACGTTACCTACCATCGTACGCTGCAGAGTCAAAGAAACTGGCACACCTGCCTAATATCGTGTAGGGACCTCGCGAGCACACAGAAGTACCGCAGCACGACGGGGTATGAGCTCGACAAATCTCTGAAGTAGTGCTGGAGGGAACTGACACCATGAATCCTGCATGGCTGTCCATAAGTCCGCAACAGTACGAGGAGTGGAGATCTCTTCTGAATAGCATGTTGCAAGGCATCCCAGGTATGCTCAATAATGTCCATATCTGGGGGGTTTTATGGCCAGCAGAAGTGTTTAAACTCAGAAGAGTGTTCCTGGAGCCACTCTGTAGCATTTCTGGACGTGTGGGCTGTCGCATTGTCTTGCTGGAATTGCCCAAGTCCTTCGGAATGCACAATGGACATGAATGGATGCAGGTGATCAAACAGGATGCTTACGTACATGTCATCCGTCAGAGTCGTATCTAGACGTAACTAGGGTCCCATAAAACTCCAACTGCACACGTCCCACGCCACTGCAGAGTCCCCACCAGATTGAACAGTCCCCTGCTGACATGCTGGGTCCATAGATTCATGATGTTGTCTCCATACCCGTAAACGCCCATATGCTCGATACAACTTGAAACGAGACTAATCCAACCAGCCAACATGGTTCCAGTCATCAACGGTCCAATGTTGGTGCTGACAGGCCCACGGGAGGCGTAGAGCTTTGTGTGATGCAATCATCAAGGGTACACGAGACGGATCTTCGCCTCCGAAAGCCCATGTCGATGATGTTTTGCTGTGTGGTTCGCATACTGACAGTTGTTGATGGCCCAGCATTGAAATCTGCAGCGAAATGGTTGCATTTCTGTCACGTTGAACGATTCTCTTCAGTCTTAATTGGTCCCGTTCTTACAGGATCTTTTTCCGGCGGCAGCGATGTCGGAGATTTGATGTTTTACTGGATTCCTAATATTCACGGCACACTCATGTATTGATCGTATGGGAAAATCCCCACTTGATCGCTAGCTCGGAGATTCTGTGTCCCATCGCTCGTGCGTTGACTATTACACCACGTTCAAACTCACTTAAATCTTGATCAGCTGCCATTGTAGCAGCAGTAGCCGCTCTAACAACTGCGCCATACGCTTGTTGTCTTATACAGGCGTTGCCGAGCGCAGCGCGGTACTCTGCCCGTTGTATTTGAATACGCACGCCTACAGCAGTTTCTTTGACGCTTCAGTGTATGTAGCATCAACAGTAACGTATGAAGGAGATGGTGTTACGGTTGGGTGTGTTTTTTGTGGTTAGGGTGTGGTCTGCTTAGTGAGCTTAAACAACGCTAAATGCGGAAGGATATTAACACGTTTTACGGTACAGTTCGGTGACGGTGATTGATTGCATCAGCGTCACAAAGCACTTTGTCGTAAAGCAGAGTCTGTGTGGCGATGATTTGTGGACGATTACATTCCTGAAATGGACTGCACTGGCCGGAATCCTTACCTGAAATTCTTTCACTGCATTTTACTACAACGCAACTTTCCCTGCAAAGTGCTGAAACGCAGCTTTGAAGTAATGTTAAATTTCACTATAGGTTTATTAATAAGAAACCAAAAAAGCGTTTTTAAGTATTATAGTATTTTTCTTACGGAAAGGTTGTATGTGTAATAAGTGGAATGTTATCAGTAGTTTCTGAAATACTGCGGTTGACTTTCAGCACAGCTATTCTCTGTAGGGATCCGTCAATCTAAACATGTTGCACTCCATAGAGTCCATAGTGCCACTTTCTTCGAAATTAATCATACAGCGAAGTACAAGATGAAATCCTGAAAAATGCCTTGATACAATCGGAGTAAGCGAACTGGGAATATGATCAAATGAGAAGTCAAAATTACTAGTATCAGGGCATGCTAGACCGCCAGTCAGTAACATATCAATCGTTTGTAGGGGCAATAGAAACAAACATGGAGTCTTTGGAATCAGAACAGGATTCTCAAATGCACTCTCAGAATTATGAAAAACAGATGTAATGTCAATGAACTCCAGCCTAGCCTTCCTGGAGATCCACGACTCTTTCGTTGGTATGAGCATGGCCTGCATTAGGTCCTGAGTCACTGTAGCATTTGTCTCTCCATTTCTGATGCTGCAATTTTCCCATTCTCTATTTCTCTTCAGATACTGCTGATGCCAGAGTTACGTCTTGATGCTGATGAAACTTTTTCAAAAGACAAGGCATAACCACAACATTCAAAACATACAATTCAGTCCAAAAGTACATTCCAAAAATATCAACAGACAATGACATCTACCAGAAAGTAGGAGTATACCAACTAAGATGTAACACATCTGTAGGAAGGTATATAGGACAAACGAGCAGAATGTTGTACACCTGATACAAAGAACATTTCAGAGCATGAAAATATGGAAGAAGTCACTCAACTTTTGCAGAACAAAGTATGAGAGAACATAAACTATGAGAGAAAAACATGCAAACAGAATAAATAATGAAAGACACTGTCTAACTTTACAAGAAAATTTTCACATTTATAAAACAAAGGCAGGAAAGAAGCTATTACTAAATGGCCAAGTGAATATAACTGACCACTCACAGTTTACACTGACTGATCATATTATAGACAGGTATCCAAATATCACAAATTCCATTTCCCTCTTAAGTGTATAACTGAAAACACACACAACCACACACACACACACACACACACACACACACACACACAAGTGGTAGGATGATGGGGGTGTCAGCACATTTTGTTAGAGCAGGCTGCACAGATGAGGAACATGCATACATTCAGGGGCAAACTTGATTGATTTATGACCCCCTAGGATTATAAATCAATTAATCCTCAGGGGGCTCATGAAAGCATACATGCCCATCACATATGCAACACGCACTAACAAAATGCGCTGACACCCCCATTAGCCTACTACTCTTCTACACAATCTCAAAAGCAAAACTGAGCAATCTGGCAACACTTACGAAACAAATGACACTCTATACACAAAAAATGGCAGTTACAGTGCTACACGTAGGAGACAGAGTGGCCACAAGAAATACTGCCTGCTTTCAACCACTTTTCCATACGAAAGAAAGCTGCTTGGACTACGAACAATGAATTAGACGCTGATATGCAAGTACCTTTCCATTTCTTTGTAAGAACGTCCGGAAGCTGTTTTAAATCTTTAGCCAATATGTGAAAAGTAAAAAAATCGAGTAATACTTCAGGACGCTGTTAGAAGATGTCTTTAAAAAAAGGCGAAACGTGTCAGAGTGTATAAATAAAATAAAAAAGAACTAACGTGCAGCATGCAAAAGGTATTTTTGTGTAAACTGTGCGATTTATACACAGCTTCTGTAAAAATGGCCATTACAAGAAACTTGTTATTTTGACAATAGCACGGATCGTTTTTGGAAGGAAACTTTAGATGACAACCTATCCATGGGGTATGACGATCACTTACACAGTACTTGCAGTGGGGACTACTATTATTGCTTAAAAATGCAATGCGAAAGCCAGTCGAATGTGGTGGAATCGTCATGTACCACTTCGACAGCAGCTCCCAACAACGCAAGGCTTACACGTTGATTCCTGAGTGGGAAAACCCTCTACTGAAGTAGGTGACGTGGTGACGAAAACCCAGCAAATGACACAAACTAAACTGCCACTAGAAAACAGCAGTGTAGAACCGACTGTCAAGTCACTGGATGAAGAAAAAAATTTGCCATTGAAACCTATAAACCCACAGCTTTCTCTTTCCTAACCATCCCTCAGGACGAGAGAGAACTAAAAAACTACGAAATAAGCATTTTGCTCAGTAGTTAGTTTGGGATTCTTTACCACCAAATATAAAGCGCTATCTGTAAGTAAAGGATACTAAAGACTGGCGAAGGGTCACCCCAGAAAAAAATGTGGAATGGACTTAATTGATAGAAGTAGCGGCCGAAACCCAAACGCAGGTACTCCAAGCTTGTACCAAATCAGGAGATACCTCTATCAATACTACCTCGTGTAAGAAGCTTGATATCGCTCTATAACAGAGATCTAACGCTTTAACCTGACGAAGGGCTCGGAACGAACCTGAATCGCAATGTTCTTTTTATACAGTACATACAGAGAGTCCTAAATAAAAAAAAAGGTTGATACAGATGCCCTCATATTGACACTTGAACGACGAGTAAAAGTCATGGTACACAGAGGTCATTGCAATATTTTCATTTATATCATACATTATTTGAGAAAAAGTATCCGAACACCCCTGTGTATTGCGAAACTGGTCGCTAGATGTCACGAGAGACGGACCCGCCGGTGTAAAAGGCGGTGGAGAGTATTTTGTTGTCAGTAGTCAAGCAGTAACAGCAGACTAAGTCGATCAGAAAAGCTTGTGACTTCAAACGTGGACTAATCACTGGATGTCGTCTGAGTAACAAATCCATTAGGACATTCCAACCCTTCTAAAGATGCTCAAGTCGACTATTGGTGGAAATTTACAACTACAATACCGACTGTTGTTTGGTCGATTCCCCGTTTCTTTGCCCTGTACCCTTTGAGACTGGAGCCCTTTTTTATCTTTTCCGAGACTGTCTAACCTAAAAAACCGCCCAGTCCACGCCACACAGCCCCTGCTACGCGTGTAGCCGCCTCCTGTGTGTAGTGGACACCTGACCTATTTAGCGGAACCCGAAACCCCACCACTCTATGGCGCAAGTCGAGGAATTTGCAGGCTACACGGTCGCAGGACCGTATGAGCCTCTGATTCAGACCCTCCACTCGGCTCTGTACCAGCGGTCCGCAGTCGGTCCTGTCGACGATGCTGCAGATGGTGAGCATTTCAAGGGAAGCATTAGACAACATCTGACTGAAACAATGAGTTGAATATAATTGGAGGCGATTGGGTAGTTTTGGCAGATGAAATAGTGAAGGTGGTCGTAAGTGAAATAGACAAGGCGTAAGAGAAAGCCTACGATAATAGGTCAGTGCTTTAGATGTCTACCTTTAGCAATAGCCTGTATAATTTATAAGATATTATCAATCCACTACATAAATGCGCATCCAGAAGGAACATTACTCGAATAGAGCATAACTCTACTCATCTTTCTTAGATATTGTCTCTATGGGACCAATTTTTCTTTCTTGGTGTTCGCTCCAAATCAGCATCTCAGAGTCATTTCCATTTTATGTCTTTCCTTTTTCGCACATTGTCCATCCGTTTTATGTTACTAGGAATGAGACGCAAGTTGCTGATATTAGCCATGTTTAAGTTGTGCAGTATCGTTCCTCCATAGCAGGAGTAGTAGGGAGAGAGCGTAGAGTATTGCACATATCGTCCACAAGAAAGCGAAATTGACACAAGACTCATGTATAACACTTGGTACTTACATTATTATAAGCTAACAATAAGCCTGAAACTTCAATATTATTCTTATTTGCTCTCTTTTACACGTTTAGCGAATAATTGATTCTGTTAAGGATGCATACTGAAATACGCAAAGGAGGAAAATGTACTTTTCATAGGTAGGTGCCAATAACGTTTAACGCCAGTTATCATACCAGAAAGAGCATTTTTATGTATTGAAAACAGTGAGACATAATATGGTAAATAATATAGTAGAACAAATTTGTGTGATTGTACTGCCATGTATTTATGAGACAGGTGCCAGACAAATTCGGTAGTGTGGGAGTCCGCTGCAAGTCAGTTCGTTGAATATACATACGTTTAGAGCAATTTACCCTTTGAAGTAAGTTTTTTACATGGGAGTCTGAGTTACTGAGTTATACAGATCTCCAGACTACTGTCACAGTAGGTGACATAGTGCCTATGTCACATAGAATCTGTATGCACGATTAATAATTTAGTTGCCGAAACTGAACGAAGGTACAAATATGGAGCTAAAAAGGAAAAACTGAAGAATTTCATCACCAAAAATATTTCAAATTATGTCGCATCAGTAATTTGCTGCACATCACAGTTCAAAATTCTGTGTTTTTCCCGACACTTTCACCACGGTGCACAGGAAGACTTTTCGCAACACCAACGCAGGATAATTGATTAAAACAAAGATTCGGCGATCCGATCAAATGCAAGTACAATTAAGAAAAGCAGTGGCCACTTTTTATTTTGCCGTAGGAGGAAAGCGACACGTGAGCTGTGACACGTCTCTACGAAGACTTAAGCCTTATTACTTCCGGATATCGAATACAAATTGTTAAAATGCAAATGAAACGAGTGTATAAAATTCACGGTATTTTCGATCGGGATCCGACTGTACTAGCGATGTAATTACATCAAAAGCTGCAGAGAGCACATGAGAAGGCTTACACCATCCTATAGTCACGTGACTTTTACAGGCATTGTATGTTGTCGACAAAAGTTGCGTTCTCTACATCTGAATGGTCACTGCATTGCTATACTTAATCTATGGCAGTGCCAATGGGCAGTGCCAAAATACGTTACTGTGCTCGCCTCGGACCCGGATGGATTCCCGGAAAACCATCATCACCTTCAGCTGGATGCTGGACCTGGTACACAATTGTGGGGCCTGACTTGCAACAGGTGCCTTTCGAATTCGTACTGTGAACAGTCTATTCGTAGAAAATGGCATCCCTTCCCTACAAATCAGGCACGAAAACTGCTGTTCAACTACGTAATACACATTCTCTGCTCTTCTGAGCGTACGAACTATCGTGTTCTTTTTCTGGCAAGGAGTTTTACCTCCCACAACAGAGGACAAGGTCTGGGATCACTATCGTAAGCAGCGTTATTTCGCTACGATCTCAAAATAGTGCGTTAAGAGGGCTCAGTGGACAGCCCGTCCAAGAATGAACACAAATCAAGCATGAAAACAGGCGGAAGGTGTACTGGATTGTAAAAAAAAAAGCAAAATAGAAACAGTTAACAGTGCAAGAACAGCAAGTGCACTATCGAGTAGCCGGGAACAATAATGGCGCTGTGGTTTAGCTGTTACGGTGTTCGGTTATGAAGCGGGGGATCCGTGTACAAACCACACTTGTGCCATTTTTTTTCACTGTTCGCTTTATTCAAATTAGTGTCTGCTTCGTGGTGTAACGTCCGTTTGCAACAGCGAGGTGTCAGGTAGGTAAGGTATCTATAATGACAGTTGATTCTGCACAACTACTTTATTAGCAACCGAAAGGAAGTGGTTTTTGAATGGGAACCGCAAACGTTTGACGTCAAGACGACGAGTCAACCGAATGCTCCACCGGAAAACACGTCTGCTGTGTCATACAAGGCATTAGTGACAGTACGTGTGTCATATGAAAAGGATCTCTTATCGACGCACGAAATTTGTACGACTGGCAAGTGAGTGAGATATAGGTGTTCGTATGAATGTGAATGTGATCACTCCCAAGGAAATGACGGAAACATAATAGTTTGTCACATAAGCTGCAAGAAATGAAGGCAACAGTTTCACAACCACACAGTTTCTCTGTGCGCTGCCAAAACATATGTTTTCAATGTTTTTAAAGTTGCGCTCCGTTTTGGATCGTTTTTTCCTTTGTTGTAACATAGTTCACTCATACAACATGACTCACAGCACTGCCAAGACTACAGAAAGAGAACAAACATTTTAATGACCGGAGGGACAGTTCACAATGTTGTGGAAAAAAAAGTGACACAAGGAAGTTTGGAACATGGCGCGCCCGCATGGTAGTCCAACACCATGACCACTAACCCATATCTGTGACTTAACGCTGGTCTTTATTGCACCTGTTTGTCTCGGACCGTTCACTGTTTCTATTTTGCTTTTTCTTCACAGTTCTGTACAGCTTCTTCGTGTTTTAATGCTTAATCTGTGTTCAGTTGTTGCCGGGTATCCACTGGGCCATCTTACCACTAAATCTGAGGGCATAGCGATGGGGAGTTGCCCTTGTAAGAAGTCTTTGTCGAAGTCTCGCACCGGTTTTGATATCCCACAACTAGTTTTTGTTTCCTGGCCGGTCGTGTGTAGCTGTGTCGAAGACTCCTCGGAAGTCAACAAACACTCAAGTAGGATCCTGCTACCTACTAACTTCAGGAATTCGTAGCGTTAAGAGCAAGATAGGTAGCGTTGCATAATACAGTCTCCTTACAGAAGCCTGTCTGATTCAAAGGAATGGACAGCAGGAAAACAACATTCTGAGCTCGATCTAACATAATTAAGTAAAAACGAATTTGTAACGTATCACGCTTTTAAATTGAATTAAAATGTTTAAATGACTTCTCCTAGCTACATACAGATTCCTAAACCTGTACAGAAAGTACCGAATATGTCTGATTAAGAATTTTTAATAGCTATGAAGGTACTTGTAGGGTAAAAAGCAAAACGTGGAGAGCGTGCAACAGATAACAATAAGTTATTACGTGAGCCCAATGTTTTTCGTTTTAAACCTCAAACTTATTTTCATAGCTATAAAAAATTAACAATAACAAATTTTCAGGACTATCTTTAAGGGATTCAAAGTCTGTAAGGGTCCAGCAGAAATTATTTTGTACTTTTTAGTGCTGTTTAAAACAGTAGTATATTGAAAATTCATTTTTATTTAAATAATTATTTTCTGCTTTTCTGTCTTGTGTGTGTGAATTTTTTAGTCGGTTTAAAACATTTTGATGAGGTTACAACAAAGGTCTGTGGGTAAATTTCAGGCTTATTTCACCTGACTCAGCCAATGTGTTGCCTCCTGCTACGTATATCTCGTGAAGAGACTGTGAATGTTAGGGATTCGGGCTCACACAGAGGCCTACCAGCAATCGCTCTTCCCGCGAACCATTCGTGAGAACTGGAAAACGGGGTAAATGGCAGTGGCACACCAAGTATCTTCCACCACTTATCAGACGAAAAAGTGACTTAATATTGCAATTGTCATCTAGTTCTGAGCGATGTTGAAAGTTTCAAGTATTTAGCTCATCATCTACACACCAGACACGAAAGCGAGTTAATATTGCATTCTGATCCTGTTCTGAGCTACGGATAAAATTTCAAGTTTCTAGCTCATCGGGTAGTTAATTTAAAATCAACTGCAATATTGGTACCGAACAGACAGACAGACAGACGAACATATAAAACAGCGTCGTAATAAAAACGTGGTAAAAATGGTAACAGACCGAAGAGAAAAGCGTTTAAGATGCTTTGCTTTGCTCTGTTTGACATTCAGTGTTTTAAGCACGCAAGTTTCTCGTATACTTACACGTACTACGAACGAAATTGTTCCTTGAAGGACGTTCCAAGTGGGATCTGTGGTGCATGGAAGTTCCTATACCGACGTACTTCATATCATTCGTTGCATTTACCGCTGCTGTTTGCTGAACTCCAGATACTTTTTTAAAATGGGAACCATAGTATTTGTGTACAAACCAACCGAAGCAAAATACATCGATGTTGCAATGAATTAATTTCTGTGCGTCAAATATATGTATTAACAAGCGTCGATGCGCGATCATTCTGTTGTGTTTTATGTTACAGCTGTTTGTTTTAACTGGCGTCTATCGGTACTCATATTTTGCAGATAAATAAACAGTTCTGCGATGCGCCTGTGTTATAAACGGGTTGTGTGCAGTTTTATTTACAGTCCCCTCTCCATGACCCTGTGTGTGTGTGTATGTGCGAGCACTGCATGTGCATTTGCGTTTGCAGGTGGTGCGTGCGATAGCGTTAGTGGTTACAAATTATCTACGTTACTTGACGGTTGGGTTGCGTTTGTGACCATATCATTAGTTCTCTATAATAACTGTATTGTTCTGAATCTATACCTGCAGTTCACATTTTTGCTTCTACAATTATCTGTTTACTAAAGACCTCCATCGCCGCAGAGCGTCTGTGTTCTCAGTGTGATTATGTTATCATTGCAATATGTTTTTGTTTTGCTTATATTTAGCGACCTGTCCCGTCTTCACACAGGTCGGACGACATCTGAAGTAACAGTGAAAAATTATACACATAAAGTTTCCTCGCGAATTAGTGTAACTATCAGTGAAAGCCATATCAAAATCGATACAGTAGTTCCTGAAATAAAGCTTCAACATACAGAGAAAAAACGTGGCGAGGCACTCTAATTTAGCAATTTGCATAAATTTACACTGAGGTGCCAAAAGTCATGCGGTTCGCCCTAATGTCGTGCCGGACCTAATTTTTCCCGGCTTAGCGCAGCATCTCGACGTGGCACGAACTCAACAAGACGTTGGAAGTCCCCTGCAGAAATACTGAAGCATACTGCCTCTATGCCATCCATAATTACTAAAGTGCTGCCGTTGTAGGATTTTGTGCATGAACTGCCCCATAAATGTCCCACTGTAGATACGTTGACGATATATCAGTAGTCTACAAAGGTCCTCCTGATGGGATCAACCACATTTTCAATCAGTTTAATGATCTTCATGATAATATTAAGTTCACTTGTGAACTAGAAAATGAAAATCGTCAGTTAAATTTCCTCGATCTTACGTTGTCATTAACTGAAAAGAGAATTTCCTTCAACCTTTTCCGTAAAGAGACTCAAACTTATCAAATTGTTCCAGCTTCTCCTACGCATCAAGCCTCTCACAAAAATGCTTTCTTTTTCTCGGCTATTCACAGAGCACTTTCCATTCCCCTCTCGAAAGAAAACTTTAATAATGAGATTAATCTTATTAAAACTGTGGCGGTCAATAATGGTTACGAAGCTCGGTTGGTAGATGATATCCTCAGAAAGAAGATTGGCAAGAAGGGTACTACACTTGGTTCTTTCATCAGCTTCCCAGAAGAATCGGAGAAAAAATTCTTCTCAGTTCCATTTTTAGGTCCAGTGTCATACCAGATTCAAAGGTTGCTTCGGATTAAAATGTAATATCGCCTTTTCTACAAATAACAACTTCAGAAAAAATGTCGTCCATAATTTAAAGTCAACTACTAGCCCTCCGCAGAATTCTGGTGTCTACAAGATTTCAAGTGACACTTGCGGTGCCTATTATATTGGTCAAACAGGAAGTGCCTTTTCAATTAACTGTAAAGAACATTTTCTGAGGTAAACGGTTCGTGTGCCCCTAATTCTTCTTTTGCAGATCACCTTTTAATCACAGGGCTCTCTCCTAAAGGGATTGAGAAGTTGGAAATTTTGTATATTGAAAAAAAAGGGAGTAAACTTGATATTTTGGAAGAGCTGGAAATTTTCATGCATTTACTTTCGAATGACGGACTTTTTCTCAACGAGCAGGGGCAGATGCGCGGAAGAAATTATTTCAATGCTATAAAGCCGCTGCTTGACGAGATCTAACACTTTGATGTACCAACTACTTCTTGCAGATTCAAAGATACCTTTTCTTTCTACTTTGTACGGCTCACATACGTAAATTAAAAAAAAAAACTTTTTTTGGTTTTTATAACGTATCTATTATAGCAAGCAGTAATGTCATTTAATGGATTGTTTCGTATAGTCTTCTTTGTGCATTTATTCTGGAATTTTTGTACTACAGCCTGTCATTCATTAGTTGTATTTTATATCATGCAGTATCCCGCTATTGTAATTACTTCATGTACACCGTTCAGGTGTTTATTTATTTCCCTCTATGCAGTTACGAGAGATGTTTACAAAATAGCTTGTTTTACCAATTAGCCACCAGATGGCGGCATTGTCTTGAAATTGCCGTGGCGCACAAGTCACATGATGTTTCAATTTTGTGTTGACTGCAGCACAGGACACATGGCAGCCCCTAGTGGCTTGCACCTCTGTTGCATTTCATTTTAATTCTGACTATCAGGTTGATAGGACATGTTCTGAGGCATCAGGGGATCACAAATTTAGCATTGGAGGGCAGCGTGGAGGGTAAAAATCGTAGAGGGAGACCAAGAGATGAATACACTAAGCAGATTCAGAAGGAGGTATGTTGCAGTAAGTACTGGGAGATGAAGAAGCTTGCACAGGATAGAGTAGCATGGAGAGCTGCATCAAACCAGTCTCAGGACTGAAGACCACAACAACAACAAAATCTGACGCTGTCAGGTATGACCGCAGCTTTCGTATTTTTTGGTACGTTATGCTGTAACATTTAGTTTTAATTTTGTCCGATGAAGGTGCCACTTGTGACACCGAAACCTAGGTTACAAATTAATTGTGTTCGCGACTGAGGGCTGTGTTTTTTAAAAATTTTGTGCCATATAAATTTTTTCAGTGTTAGATAGTCTCAGATTGTATTATCCATGTTTAGAACCATAGTAAATAGTTCAGTAAATAGTCTTTGCCAACCGGTCACCACCTAGGGGATGTTAATTGTTCATTGCATATTTGTGCTGCCATCAGATCATGTTTTATGTTTGTTATCTCGCTTAACGTGAATCTTTTTGTCCTATTTTATAATCAATAAACGTGTGCCATAACTTTTGTAAAAGATCAATCCAGTGTTGATATATATTGATCACCCATCAGCAATGGCTAAAATAATGTCAGGGCCACCATTTCATTACTATTATTTCAGCATTCAAGTTCATTTTAATTCTGATAAATGTGGTAACCTCTAGTGCATGCTATCAACAACAAACACAGTCAAAGGGCAAGATCAATTTAGCAGATGCGTGGGGCAGGCATACAAGTGGAAAGTTTACTATTTAAAGTGATCGCTGTCAGGGCGGTAACTCAGAGTCGCCTGTCACCTTCCAAAACATACTGCAAGTCCAGTATAGCCCCGCAATTTCATTTCGGAAATCGTTAGGAAATTCAGTATTTCGAGATCCACAGTGTCAAGAGTGTGCCAAGAATATCATATTTCGAGCATTATGCGTCACGACTGGCAACACAGTGGCCGACGGCCTTCACTTAACGAGTTCAGTCACGCGTCCGGCCATCCTGATGTAGTTTTTCCGTGATTTCCCTTCGCTTCCGGCAAATTCCGGGATGGTTCCTTTTAAAGGGCACGGCCGACTTCCTTCCCCATATTTCCGTAACCCGATGAGACCGATGATCCCGCTGGTTGGTCTCTTCCCCCAAATCAATCCAATTCAATCACTTAACGAATGAGAACAGCGGCGTTTGCAAAGAGTTGTCAGTGCTAATAGACAAGCAACAGTTCGTGAAATAACAGCAGAAATCAGTGTGGAAAGTACAACGAACGTAGCCGTGAGGTCACTGCAGCGAAATTTGGGGTTAACGGGCTATGGCAGCAGACGTCCGACGTGAGTGCCTTTGCTAACAGCACGACATCGCCTGCATCGCCTCTCCTGGTCCCGTGACTAAATGGATTAGACGCTAGACGACTGAAAAATCATGGCCTGGTCAGATGAGCACCGATTTCGATTGGTAAGAGCTGATGCGAGTGTTCGAATGTGGCGCTGAATCCACATAGCCAAGTGCACAAGTTCTGAGGAAGACACTGTGCAAGGTGATAGTGGCTCCATAATGGTGTTGGCTGTGTTTACATGGAATGGAATACGTCCTCTGGTCCATGTCCTCTGGTCCAGCTGAAACAGTGAATGACTGGAAGCGGTTATGTTCAGCTACTTGGGAGGCTATGTGCAGCCATTCATGGTTCTCATGTTCTCAAACAACGATAGAATTTTTATAGATGACAATGTGTCATGTTACCGAGTGAGTGGTTTAGAGATTGCCCGTCTAGAATCCCATTGAACATTTATGGGACATAATCGAGAGGCCAGTTCGTGCGCAATATCCTACACTGACAACACTTTCGAAATTATGGCCGGCTATAGAGGCAGCAAGGATCAATATATCTACAGAGGACTTCCAACTGCTTGTTGGGTCCACGCCACGTCGAGGTGCTGCACTACGTCGGTCAAAAGATGGTCCGGCAGGATATTAGGAGATGTACCATGCCTTTTGTCACCTCAGTGTGTAGCACTGTAGCACTAACATTCCGGAAAAATTTGTAAGAATTGCTTGTAATAACACGCGAATGCTGAGAAAAGCACGTATTTCTTTCATCATGTCCTTGAATATAGAGCTGAGAAGTTGGTTGTCGCACTAGAAAATAAATGACATACTTAGCGCAGCATTGTTCGGCGTGTCCTTTTGAGGCATGCGGTTGTAGTGACAGGCTAACGGCTACGCTCGGTCTCAAATAGCGAGCTGCTGCGGGTGAAGAAAAATAGGGGGAAATAAGTGGCGAGAAACAGCAGAGCGCCTGCTCGCTGTGAGTATTGCCCGCTGCGGGGCAGAGGCAATAACCCACCGCCAAATGAGCGCCCCTGACAAATGCACGCCGCAAAGGCCGGCCGGGGACCCGCTGCAAACACTGACGGCTTCTCCATAATTATGCCGTCGAGGGGTATGCATCACCGACGTTTAACGTATTAAAGTAATACGTACCTGTACTATTAAGCAATTAACACGCTCCGCACTGGAGCCCATTAAATTTTTAACAGGACACGTTTCACCAACAGAAAAGTGATTTTTCACCAGTTGGCTGTTTTTAAGAAAGCTGTGAGAAAACGTTTCAGTATTTACCGCTGTACTTTTTTTATTGCTGAAAAAATCGGTAATTTAAAATAAATCTGTATGAGTCGTCCCTTATCACTGCAATGGGCAGTCTCTGATTTACGCCTGGCATCCTGTTATTCAGAGATATGAGGGAAAAATCAATAAGTATCTGCACTGACTCTGATAATAATATTAGGCTGGTGTGTAAGTTAGTAGCGTTTTTGTTCTGCTTGTTTCAATTCCGGTTGCTTTGGGTTTATTTATTGATTATCATTTTTTATTTGTAGTTCACTCTCGCTATTTGAATTTACATATTGCCATTTCATCATTTGGAGATAGTAAGTGGAGCTGTGGACGCTAGAGAAAGGTGTGCAAGAGGAAAAATCAGGACATTTCCGACATATTCTTCTGCTTGAGGTCACTAGAGGGGTGACAGTAACGGGGGCAGTCAAAATGATTCGTGCCGTGCATGGGGAAGCCACAGGACAGAGCACGGCAAGAAAATGATTTTCTCGTTTTAAGAGGGATCGTTTTGACATTAGGGGCTCTCCACGTTGAAGAAGACTTTGAAGTTTCATGAAACCCGCTTAAAGGCATTAATCCACAATGGCCCACATGAGTTTACTCGGGAAATGACAAATTTGATGAACTGTGATCATTCAACCATCCTGCGACATTTTCAAGCAATGTAGAACGTTCAAAAATCGGGTGTGTGGGTACCACATGTTCTAATCCAAAATCACAAAAATCTGCGGGTGCCGTATGAGCATCTCCGCTTGCTTATCATAAATTGGCACGCGAACAACACCGGCCATACCTATTCTGTATCGTTACTGGTGACGAGAAAAGGGGTATTTATGCTAATATAAGGAAAAGGAAGGACTAGTCAAGCCCAAACAAAACAGCAACTGCCTGTACAAAAACCTGCGCCCATCCACAAAAGATAATGTTACGAATATGGTGGAACGGCGACGATGTAGTATACTACGAATTGCTTCCTCGAGGTGTAACCATCACTGCTGAAATTTACTGTCAACAACTGAGACGTCTTGCAGACGCAGTCCAAGAACAACGACCAGGGAGGTTGCGTGAAGAGATGCTGCTCCACGATTAACGCCCGCCCGCACTCTGCTAGACTAAAAGGAACAGTATACAGGATTTGGGTTGGGAAGTCATTCCACACCCACCTTATTCACCTGATCTTGTGCCCTTAGATTTTCACCTTTTCCAGTCGGAAAAACCTTCAAAGAACTACATTTCCGGCTGAAAATGCACTCCAAACATGGCTTGACGATTTCGTCGCCTCAAAAACCAAATGGTTTCTACAGTCGCGGACTCGAAAAGCTACTTCAGTGTTGGCAAACTGTTGTAAATAGTGAAGGAGAATTATATTATTGATGATTTTGTTATGTGTATCTATTGTGTTTATTAAAATTTTGGAAAAACGCTACGAACTTACCCACCAACACATTAATAATGGCTTCAGAGGTTCACGGGAGTCATGTCGGATAGTGTTGAGAGAGCTGCACAATATTTCGAGACAGCTGCTCGTCATTTTCAGGTTCTTACTGCCGTGTTGCTGCAGTGGCTCGCCTGCATACGCGCTGGTTCGCTACAAAAGCGCATGCGCCAAGGGGTGGAGCTATTACCTCATCGTAGACGAATCACGGAGGACGACGAAATCCAGTGCCCCCTACCGGAGAAACAGATGCAGCCGCGTTTTTCCCGCCTCGCGCATGCGAACTCTGCCTGTTCCTCCGGCAAGGGACACTATACGTCGTCGTCGTCTATGATGACGTCATTGCCCCACCGCTTGGGGCCTGAGCTTTTTAGCGAGCCAGTACATGTATTGGCGAGCCACTCCACCAACACATCAGGAAACACCTGATTATGACGAGCAGCTGTCTCCTTGAAATAATCTGCGCCGTTCACAGCATTATCCGAGATGACGCCCATGAACCACTGAGTCAGTTATTACGTCGGGTACGTCTCAAAACAGCACAGTAAGAAAATTAATAATAATTTCGTAGGGCTCAATGGTATGATGCAAGTATTTCATCTGGATACCACTGTAGCGATTTCTGTGTCCCTAACCTATTCCACCAGAGGTTAATGTGGAATACGAATCACTTGTCAGTTCATGGCGGCTTTCAAATTCATTGAGAGCTAAAGGCTAAGTGTCTACAATACCTCACTGTTAACGGAACAAAATCGACAGATATAAATGTAATTTCAGGAGCACCCCAAGGAAGTGAGTCAGGATCGTCTTTGTTTAAAATATACAGGCTGATACTGCGATGATGTCACAAACTTTCAGCGATGATAGATGAGGGGGATTTATCGATTTGAGTGAGGGGATCCTGGTCCAGAAACTATCAAGTCGAAAGGTATGTGCGCAAATTGTTCTGATACCTCTGACAGTGAATTTTTTCTTCTGCAGGCTCTTTGCTTTCTGCACGTTCGAAATACGTATATTCTTCTTGAAAAACCATATATTTAAGAATGGCATCTTTTCTGGCTTACGAGTCTTTAATCGGTCAACTAAACGTAGTTATTGTAAACGGCCAGAACAGATAGTCACGTCACTAAAGTGTCCTCCACTTCTACTTTTATTTTCGTCCCATTAACTGTGACACAGGTGACATTCCTTTTTTCTGCAACTATGGTGCAAAAATGTGCAGGAAAGCTTCAGGTCACCACCACCTGAGCTGGTATCCTGAGCCAGATCGTGGGAGAACTGTTCTATAGACAAATTTAAATTTATTAAATGACCAATTATACAGTTGCTCTTAGCCCATCTCTATCGACACCACCCCTGAAAGCTTGAGGAAATCCACACCAACACGAGAGCAGCTACTCGTCTCTCCCCTCCATGACTGCATACTCAATCCTCTCAACTCTGGTTAGTTCCTTGATACTTGATAAATTACTCGTTGGGGTTACTTGGTGTGGAAGAGTAGTGTGTTCTTCCTGCATCGTGTGTGTGTGTGTGTGTGTGTGTGTGTGTGTGTGTGTGTGTGTGTGAGTCTGTGTCTGCGTGAGCGCTCTAGTGTACGAGTATTTTGCATTGGATTGTAAGGCACCCATTGACTACAGGCATCTGTAACGCCTGTTCGGTTGGTGGATGAGTTCGTAGCATTTTTCAATAAGTTTAATCAACACAACAGATACACATAACAGAGGCTTTAGTTATCAATAATGTAATTCTCCGTCACTATTTACGCCAGTCTGCTAATGCTGGGGTAACTTTCGAGTCCGTGAATGTAGAAATAACATTTTTTTGAGGGGAAGAACGCGTCGAAGCATGATCGGAGAGTGTTTTCATCCGGAAAGGAAGGCCTTGAAGGTTGTTCGATAGAGAGTGGAAAAGGAAAAACTCTGGCGGCGCAGGATCAGGTGAATAAGATGGGTGCGGAACGACTCACCAACCCACATTCTGTATAGTGTAATTTGTCAGTGTAGCAGAATGTGGGCGTGCATTATCGTGGAGAAGCATCACTTCACGCTTTTTCTTGTACTGCGACTGCAAGATGTCTCAGTTGTTCGGCACCGCAATTCGTAGTACACTACACCATCGTTGATCACCCAGATGTATTACAGTATCTTTTTTGGATGTGCGTAGATCTTTGCACAGGG
Organism: Schistocerca americana; assembly: GCF_021461395.2. Classification (NCBI taxonomy): domain Eukaryota; kingdom Metazoa; phylum Arthropoda; class Insecta; order Orthoptera; family Acrididae; genus Schistocerca; species Schistocerca americana. The sequence continues at coordinate 456,377,342 of NC_060122.1, forward strand.
AGTTACTGCTTCGTCTGTGCTTAACCATTCCTATCTTTTTCTTATTGAGCCGTGACGGGGTTGCTGGCATTGACTTTCGAATTCATGGTGCCGCAAGCTCGATCTGTCGTGTGATGTCCCGCTGGTCTCAGGCCACTAATATGATTACTCGAGGCTGTTGATGGGGGACGGGGTGTGGTGTGGGGTGGCGAGTTGGCGGGTGGTAACGGATCGAGGAGGACGGTGTGAGAGGTCCGTCCAGTGACTGAGGCAAGCACTTTGGGCACAGAGTTCGGCGAGTGGTTGCTGGGCATATTTGGAGGCCGACTTTAATCCGTGACTGACTTCGAGTGCTAGCCAGCTCTGGCACGTGTCATACCGATAAGAGAGTTGAAGCCAGTTTCGCTGTGCTGAATTTTGGGCTCGCTTGGAACCAGCAAGCATCAGCTTCGACTGGTGATCTTCAGGTAAGTGTTGGATTTGAGGCCTTAACTGCTATTATCTTATTGACGCCTATAGGTCTGTTGCAATCATTGCTCTTTCTTAGCTGATCTATTTCACCACCAGTTGGTTTCTAAAACTGTGGTTGTGATTTGCTTTTTCTGAGTCGATACTGGCCTTTGTTGTTTTTAACGCGATATCTTTAACGTATCTGTTGAGAGGCCAGACAAACGTGTGGTTCCTGAAGAGGGGCAGCAGCCTTTTCAGTAGTTGCAGGGGCAACAGTTTGGATGATTGACTGATCTGGCCTTGAAACACTAACCAATACGGCCTTGCTGTGCTCGTACTGCGAACGGCTGAAAGCAAGGGGGAACTACAACCGTAATTTTTCCCGAGGGCATGCAGCTTTATTGTATGGTTAAATGACGATGGTGTCCTCTTGGGTAAAATATTCCGGGGGTAAAATAGTCCCCCATTCGGATCTCCGGGCGGGGACTACTCAGGAGGACGTTGTTATCAGGAGAAAGAAAACTGGCGTTCTGCGGATTGGAGCGTTGAATGTCAGATCCCTTAATTGGGCAGGTAGGTTAGAAAATTTAAAAAGGGAAATGGATAGGTTAAAGTTAGATATTGTGGGAATTAGTGAAGTTCGGTGGCAAGAGGAACAAGACTTTTGGTCAGGTGAATACAGGGCTATAAACACAAAATCAAATAGGGGTAATGGAGGAGTAGGTTTAATAATGAATAGGAAAATAGAAATGCGGGGAAGCTACTACAAACAGCATAGTGAACGCATTATTGTGGCCAAGACAGATGCGAAGCCAACGCATACCACAGTAGTACAAGTTTATATGCCAACTAGCTCCGCAAATGACGAAGAGATGGATGAAATGTATGATGAGATAAAAGAACTTATTCAGATAGCGAAGGGAGACGAAAATTTAATAGTCATTGGTGACTGGAACTCATAGTAGGAAAAGGAAAAGAAGGAAACGTAGTAGGTAAACATAGAATGGGATTAAGGAATGGAAGAGGAAGCCGCCTTGTAGAATTTTGCACAGAGCATAACATAATCATAGCTAACACTTGGTTCAAGAATCATAAAAGAAGGTTGTATAGACGGAAGAAGCCTGGAGATACTGGAAGGTCTCAGATAGATTATATAATGGTAAGACAGAGATATAGGAACCACGTTTTAAATTGTAAGACATTTCCAGGGGCAGATGTGGTCTCTGACCACAATCTATTGGTTATGAACTGTAGATTGAAACTGAAAAAACTGGAAAAAAGTGGGAATTTAAGGAGATGAGATCTGGATAAATTGAAAGAACCAGAGGTTGTAGAGAGTTTCAGGGAGAGCATTAGGGAACGCCTGGCAAGAATGGGGGAAAGAAATACAGTAGAAAAAGAATGGGTAGCTTTGAGAGATCAAGTAGGTAAAAAGACTAGGGCTAATAGAAATCCTTGGGTAACAGAAGAGATATTGAATTTAATTGATGAAAGCAGAAAATACAAAAATGCAGTAAATGAAGCAGGCAAAAGGGAATACAAACGTCTCAAAAATGAGATCGAGAGGAAGTGCAAAATGGCTAAGGAGGTTTGGCTAGAGGACAAATGTAAGGATGTAGAAGCATGTATCACTAGGGGTAAGATAGATACTGCCTATAGCAATATTAGAGAGAATTTTGGAGAAAAGAGAACCACTTGCATGAAATTCAAGAGCTCAGGTGGAAGCCCAGTTCTAAGCAAAGAAGGGAAAGCAGAAAGGTGGAAGGAGTATATAGAAGGTCTATACAAGGGCGATGTTCTTGAGGACAATATTATAGAAATGGAAGAGAATGTGGATGAAGATGAAATAGGAGATATTATACTGCGTGAAGAGTTTGACAGAGCAGTGAAAGACCTACGTCGAAACAAGGCCCCAGGTGTAGACAACACCCCATTAGAACTAATGACAGCCTTGGGAGAGCCAGGCCTAACAGAACTCTATCATCTAGTGAGCAAGATCTACGAGACAGGCGAAATACCCTCAGACTTGCCGGCCGTGGTGGTCGAGCGGTTCTAGGCGCTACAGTCTGGAACCGCGTGACCGCTACAGCCGCAGGTTCGAATCCTGCCTCGGGCATGGATGTGTGTGATGTCTTTAGGTCAGTTAGGTTTAACTAGTTCTAAGTTCTAGGGGACTGATGACCTCAGAAGTTAAGTCCCATAGTGCTCAGAGACATTTGAACCATTTGAACCCTCAGACTTCTAGAAGAATATAATAATTCCAATCCCAAAGAAAGCAGGTGTTGACAGATGTGAAAATTACCGAACTATCAGTTTAATAAGCCACGGCTGCAAAATACTAGCACAAATTCTTTACATACGAATGGAAAAACTGGTAGAAGCCGACCTCGGGGAAGATCAGTTTGGATTCCGTAGAAATGTTGGAACACGTGAGGCAATACTGACCCTACGACTTATCTTAGAAAATAGACTAAGGAAAGGTAAACCTACGTTTCTAGCATTTGTAAACTTAGAGAAAGCTTTTGACAATGTTGACTGGAATACTCTCTTTCAAATTCTGAAGGTGGCAGGGGTAAAGCACAGGGAGCGAAAGGCTATTTACAATTTGTACAGAAACCAGATGGCAGTTACAAAAGTCGAGGGGCATGGAAGGGAAGAAGTGGTTGGGAATGGGGTGAGACAGGGTTGTAGACTATCGCCGATGTTATTCAATCAGTATATTGAGCAAGCAGTAAAGGAGCCAAAAGAAAAATTCGGACTAGGAATTAAAATCCATGGGGAAGAAATAAAAAATTTGAGGTTCGCCGATGACATTGTAATTCTGTCAGAGACAGCAAAGGACTTGGAAGAGCAGTTGAACGGAATGGACAGTGTCTTGAAAGGAGGGTATAATATGAACATCAACAGAAGCAAAACGAGCATAATGGAATGGAGTCGAATTAAATCGGGTGATGCTGCGGGAATTAGATTGGGAAATGAGAGGCTTAAAGTAGTAAATGAGTTTTGCTATTCGGGGAGCAAAATATCTGATGATGGACGAAGTAGAGAGGATATAAAATATAGACTGGCAATGGCAAGGGAAGCGTTTCTGAAGAAAAGAAATTTGTTAACATCGAGTATAGATTTAAGCGTCAGGAAGTCGTTTCTGAAAGTATTTGTATGGATTGTAGTCACGTATGGAAGTGAAACGCGGACGATAAATAGTTTAGACAAGAAGAGAATAGAAGATTTTGAAATGTGGTGCTACAGAAGAATGCTGAAGATTAGATGGGTAGATCACATAACTAATGAGGAGGTATTGAATAGAATTGGAGAGAAGAGAAATTTGTGCCACAACTTGACTAGATGAAGGGATCGGTTGGTAGGGCGTATTCTGAGGCATCAAGGGATGACCAATTTAGTATTGGAGGACAGCGTGGAGGGTAAAAATCGTAGAGGGAGACCAAGAGATGAATTCACTAAACAGATTCAGAAGGATGTAGGTTGCAGTAGGTATCGGGAGATGAAGAAGCTTGCACAGGCTAGAGTAGCATGATGGAGAGCTGCATCAAGCCAGTCTCAGGACTGAAGACCACAACAACAACAATAACATCTTCAAGTATGTAAGCGAACGTGTTCCCCGAGCCGGAGAGATTACGTGTTTCGTGTATGCTGTGTCCGGACCTCCCTGTCGGCACACAGTATCTGAGGTTGTTATCGTTAGAGGCTTGCCTGTTCTCTTTTTGGCAATCTTACTTAACTGAAGCTGTTATCGTTGAAGAGCTGCCTGCTTTGTTTTTGGTAATTTACTTAAATAAAGCTGTTATCATTGATGGTCTGCCTGTCCTCTACTTCGTAATTTTACTTACCTGAAGCTGTTATTAAAGAAGACGTTCCTTTTTTCTATTTGGTAATTTTATTTAACTGATGATTTTATTAAAAAAGGCAATCCTATTTTCTATTTGGTAATTTTACTTAACTGAAGCCGTTATTAAAGAATGCCTGCTTGTTTTCTATTTGGTAATTTTACTTAACTTAATCTGCTGTTGAAGGAGACCTGCCTGTTTTCTGTTTGGTAATTTCGCTTAACAGATGATGTTATGATTGGAGGCATGCCTGTTTTCTATTTTGTGATCTTACTTAACTGAAGCTGTTATTATTGAAGGCCTGCTTGTTTCTATTTGGCAATTTTGCCTAACTGAAGCTGTTTTATAGAAGGCTTCCATATTTTCTGCCAACGGCCTTGCCGCAATGGTAACACCGGTTTCCGTCAAATCACCGAGTTTCAGCGCTGTCGTGCTAAAATAGCACTTGGATGGGTGACCATCCAGTCTGACGAGCGCTGTTGGCAAGCGGGGTGCACCCAGCCCTTCTGAGGCAAACTGAGGAACTACTTGATTGAGACGTAGCGGCTCCGGTCTCGTTCACTGCCATACGGCCGGGAGAGCGGTGTGCTGACCACGTGTACCTCCATACCCGCAGACAGTGACGCCTGTGAGCTGAGAATGACACGGCTCCCGGTCGGTACCGTTGGGCCTTCCACGGCCTGTTCGGACGGAGTGTAGTTTAGTTTAGTTTTCCCTGTTTTCTGTTTGGCAGTTCCGCTTAACTGAAGCTGTTATCATTGAAAGTCTGGCTGTTTTCTATTTTGTAATTTTATTTAACTGAATCCGTTATTAAAGCCGGCCTGCCTGTTTTCTGCTTGGCAATTTTACTTAATTGCAGCTGTTATTATTGAAGCCTGCCTGTTCCGTTTAATTAAATTAAAAAAATATTTCATAATTTAGGTTCTTATGAACGAAGGCCTACCTGCTTTTATTGCCCTATTAATGAGATCTCTTACTAATTCTGTGTTGTAATTAACTGAAATTGTGAATGCCAATGACCTATCTGTTTCAGAGGCGTTTATGTCAATAAGGTAGTAACAGAAAATGATACATGATGGTATATGGGCCCTAACATTTCACCTTACATCCCTTTATCCATAATTGCAGTTTTCAACTGGTAGTAGAGTGTGGTTGCATTCTGTTGGCGGCGATAATACAAAATGGGCTGTCCTTGTTTGAACTTTTTCATCTTCCGTCAACCCTATCTGATGCAAGTCCGACAATGCACAGCAATACTCCAGAAGAGGGCTGAAAAGCGTAGTGTAAGCAGTCTTTTTAGTAGACCTACTAAAGCACGTAAGTGTTCTGCCAATAAATCGCAGTCTTTGGTTTGATTTCACCACAACATTATCTATGTGATCCAATTTAAGTTATCCGTAATTGTAATCCCTGAGTATTTAGTTGAATTTGCAATCTTTAGATTTGTGTATTTGTGGTGTCACCGCCAGACACCACACTTGCTAGGTGGTAGCCTTTAAGTCGGCCGCGGTCCGTTAGTATATGTCGGGCCCGCGTGTCGCCACTATCAGTGATTGCAGACCAAGCGCCGCCACACGGCAGGTCTAGAGAGACTTCCTAGCACCCACCCCAATTGTACAACCGACTTTGCTAGCGATGGTTCACTGACAAAATACGCTCTCATTTGCCGAGACGACAGTTAGCATAGCCTTCAGCTACGTCATTTGCTACAACCTAGCAAGGCGCCATTACCAGTTACTATTGATACTGAGTTATGTACAGTCAAGAGCGACGCTCATCATTAATGGATTAAAGTTAAGTATTCCACCAGCTACGTCCGTTTTTCTAAAGTCTAATTTCCTTGTCCTGTTCCAGACCTCACGCCAGCCTGCGTGAGCTAAAACGCGTGTGTTTCGTCTTCCTCTAGTAAACCGGTGTTGGCTCTCCTGCCAACCCACAACATTGGCGACGAGGCAACACCACGTTCATCAC